>NC_139222.1:126741909-127341909 GCF_055691185.1 Crinia signifera | reverse complement strand
AATACCATCCATCCAGATGGCCTCAATGAAGCGGTAGAACTGAATACAGTCATTTGAACGACCATAATTTTGAATCATCTCCTCTCATATATAAATGCATCCCCCCTCACACTCTCGCATTCTCCTTTTCAATTATTTTTCTATATATTAGTATATTTTCTTATTTCATTATTTTCTAGGTATCTATTTATTTAACCTACTCTATTCATTCATTCATTCACATTCCCACTCTCATTTCTTTATATCTATTACCTTGTTTCTTTATTACTCCTGCTTTCGTGAAAAGATTTAGAAGACAAGCATTCACATATATGTATTTTATATAACAAGGAATTTACTATGAACCCTATGGGGAAATGTATCCATATTTATATCTATACTTATTGATTATGTACTCTCTCTCAATAGTATATATGTTTATATTTATATATAATTTTTATTTGTATATACCTCTAGTATTATACCCATCTGAAATATACTGTTTCCATGATGCTTCAATACCCTTGAGTCAATTGAAATCTCCTCTATATAACCTCAATACTGTTCTGCATGCAGTGTAACATGTGTATTAATACAATGAGATACACACTGCAAAATGTATTTTTTCTATGTATTTTCTCTATATATTTTTCTTATAATTTTCTTATATATTTTCTGTCTGCTATGTGTAAATATCATGCGTCTCGTGAAACGCACAAAACACTAGAGATTTAGTAGAGCTTCCTGCTCAATGGAACGCAAGGTTATACACATCCTCCTCTTGGTCATGTGACCAGGAAGTTACCACGTAGTTTAACCTTGTGCTAAACACACAGAAGAATAACAATTACGTTAATGTGGCATAAAAGAAATATATATAAGCCACAGATGCCGTAGCATACTACAATCAGCTGCGAATGAGCGTTTAACACTCCGTTTTCACTAATGTGCGGGTCACCTGCGTTCCACCTGAGCCTGAAGTACGTCACCGGAAGTCCGGAAACGCAACTGCAATACCTCATTTCAATATTAGACAAAAAGTGAGTTTTTATTGTTTGGAATACTCGTTTTTTTAACTTTATAAGTATCTAAATGTCTAGAGCTATCTCCTACTCATGCTGCCTTAACTTTTAATATGTTTTGTGAAACCGACAATTTGATTGAATTAACACAGATGTGCACAATACCACAATCACTGAGGGTATTTATACCCAGACTCTGTACCTAGCAAACACCTTGAAAAAGCTGCAAGGGCAGCGAAACGCGTTGGACATTTGGTACACCCATTCAGCTGCTTGCCAACTCTACCGTCACCCTCAGTTTGTGTCGACCAACACAGATTCCAAAACCTTATCCTTACTGGAACTACCACAAAAATACCATCTGGAGTGCGGGACCCTAGGACGGGCAACAACACCTTTGTGGAGGAACGCCACCTCTCTAATATTGCCGAACCAGGACCCCACATCCTAAACCATCTTTTGGGAGACTCCGTTTCAAAACCATCACGGAGCCAATACAGTGGAATATCAATCCGATTCCACCACCAATCCAACAGTAAGGTACCATTTCCTTTTGGGCCCAAAAGTGGACAAGACACAACTGAATTGAGGTGACTTTTTTGGGACTTTCATCCCCATTTACAAAATACAGCAGCACCAATCTCTTGTCGTTTTTACATGTTATTAGTATGCAATCATACTCTTTAAATTACTATTTTTAAGCCGTAGGCATAATAAGTGTGCACCAACAAAATCTTGTGTAAACTGTATACTTTTTAATATTTTATTTTATTTTTCTATTTTTATTGTAATAAAAACCCATGTTTTAAACCATGTATTATTGAACTTAACTGCTTAGCGCAACCACCCCACATTTCTCTTTTTCACTGTATATGTCCCTCTACACTCTACACTCTGCATCTCACCCTAACTGTCTTTATTTTTCTTCTCTCCATTTTGACATTATCTCTCTGAGCTACACTGTTGTACCAGAGCCATGGTTCCTCGATCCTGTGCTATACCTATTCCCTCTGCATGCTTTCTGCCCCCTAGCAGAGTGTGTTGTGGCATGGACCAAAGTGCAGGGCTGTTAGGGTTCAAGGGTGCAGGTGGAAGGGGGAGAGGAGGATAGGAGGAGGGAGATAACAACGTTGTCCGTCCACTCTCTCTACCTGCTGCCTCATGTCCTGAGCGGGTGTGGTATAGGGGTCCGACAGTCGGGATCCCAACAGTCATTAGCCTGACATCGGGATCCCGACTGCCCGGACTCAGACAGCATGGTGAGCGCAACAAAGCCCCTTGCGGGCTCGCTGTGCTCGCCATGCTACGGGCACGGTGGCTCGCTGCGCTCGCCACCTATTCTATTCTCCCTCTATGGGGGTCGTGGCCCCCCACGAGGGAAAATAGCAGGTGGCAGTCGAGCACCTGTCTGTCGGCGTTTTGACAGTCAGGATCCCGACATCGGGTAAATGACTGTCGGGATCGCCATGCTCACTTCTTGCCTCAGGTCTCCTCACCTGTCTGTCTCCCCACCTGTGTGTCTCCCCCTCCCTCTAGACTGTAAGCTCCTTTTCTCACAGCACTCTTATTGCATTTGAATTACAGCTCACTTACCTACTAACTATACCCACATTGCTTCTCACTCCCTTCCCTACATCTCAGCTGTATTGTGTATTACGAAATGTGCTGCTAATTGTAACTTGTGCTCTGTTTTAGTTCTGTTGCTGTTATGTTTATTTGTGTACTCTGTACTGTCCTAATGTCTGCTTTTTGTACAGCGCTGCATACCACTTGTGGTGCCTTTTAAATAAAAATGTAATAATAATAATCAATGTGTTGGCATTGTATATGTTCATGAGAATGTGTCATATGAATTCATGAGGAACCACATGCATTCACTTGGCCCAAAAAAAAATCTGGCTCTACAATGTTGAGTAGATAATTGGTATCCAGTGCCCATACACGTACCGATTCTGCCGATGTGATGTGTGCAATGAGATGCGCGGTCCCACGGCGTCTCATTGCACAGTACAAAAAGTATGTGCTGCACAAACCTTTTGTACTGTCTTTTTATCGCATCGCATGCACAACGCATGCAATGCGATGTGATGCTAATTTAGCACAAAACGCATGGCAGAATCGGTGCGTGTATGGGGCACCTTTAAAGTGATCATGCAGAGGTGGGGGAACTCATTTCTATATGCCACCTAATTACCCCCCTCCCCCCATTAGGCAGAGACAGGGCCAGTGGTAGGGATTTTGGCATCCCCCTGCAAACTACAATGCTTTTCTGTGAGAATTACTGTGCAGGGCCAATGTGGAGGTTAAAATGTTCCATCTCACCATTAGAGGTGGCGGAACGCAGTTCCACCCTGTTCCCCCTCACTTTAACCCCTGATCCAGTGTGGTATCTGGGACATGGAGGGCCCACTGTGAGAATTCAGTGGTGGGGATCACTGAAGAGAGGCAGTGTAAATTAGAAGAGGTGTGGCCAGCTGATTTAAGGGGTGTGGCAGGTCATTGCAAAGCCTGCCGTATCATACAGGGCATTGCAGTGACCACCAATGCCCATACAATGCCCCTCCTTCCTTTTCCTGCTCTATCTTAGCATTATTGTTGTCATTTTTCTTCACCAAACTCTGTCACCTGTAGAGGACTGTCAGATGCTGGCACTTGCAAAGCAGTGGCGCACGCAGGGGGGGGTTTCTGAGTACCCAGAAACAACCCCCCCCCCCAGGAGTCTAAGGAGTGAAAGCTGAGGGTCCCCTCTTTCCATGGGTACAAGAATTAAAAAAATCGGCCCTTGGAAACCGGAGCTATCTGACATCAAAGCAGTGGTCCACATCCAAGCCTGTTAATTGCTCTTCCCAGTCCGATATTTCAGGTTCTGTCTGACGGAGAGTTTTTCTGAGGGTATATTCCAAAAGCTGGGACTCTCCCCCTTTGAAGGACATAAGCAGCTTGTCTCTACTGTTCCCAGAACCAGAGATATCAGCCTTCGAGCAGCTAGTTACTGCTCCAGCTCCACACACCTGGTATGTAGTTTTATATACTCGTTGGCAGATTGCTCTGCCTCATGAACTCTGATCCCCTAGTCCCTAATACCATTTGGTAGGTGGGATTCTCTAGTTTTTAATTCCATTGAAGTCTAAGATCATCTATTTCCGGGAACTGGAGATATCTGCAGTCAAGCAAGCTGTCCTCCCACCAGAAAATTATGAATAATAAGCCCACTCCACTATACACCCCTCCTCTGCATATTAAACATCCTCTACCACCCTGGAAGTTATGTATCAGGGCCCCTTCATTCAGCCCAATGCCCCCTTCTCCCACTTCATCTCCCACCATCTGTGCAGTAACGGGTTAATTAGTGGAAATTACAGATCCAGTCCCTACATGCTGAGCCGTTGATATAATACCCCCTACCAACCGCAGGACATCAAATCTTCCCCCACCCCTACCGCTGGAGGATCGGTTGGGGCCCCAATACATTGCTATGCCCAGGGGTCTACACTGCTGTTGACGCCCCTGTATATGTGTGTGTGTGTGTGTGTGTGTGTATGTGTATATATAGATATATATCTCTATATATATATATAATTATTATTATTATTTATATACATTTGGTCTATCTATAATACTTTAACTGACCCGACATATACTGGGTCACCTAAGTGTCCATCTCCGTGCTTTGCTCTGCCCCTCTGGAAACCCCCTTCAGAAAATCCTGCGTTTGCCCCTGCAAAGGGGCAGAATGCTAATGATGTAAGGCTCACTTTTTGGTATTTGCATGCCTCTTCCTTACGTCCACCTTTGTGTAATAGGACTACATTAACTCTTTATGTGAGTGAAAATAAAGGTTAGGAGAGGTTAAGGGCTAGCAACATATGGTATAGATAGAAATTACAGATAAAAATGTATGGGGGTCCAACCCCATGCATAACCAGCCCAGGACTCTTAGAACTGGCACTGGTTCTAAAAGCACAGGCAGGAAAATTAGTAGGGTCCCCCCCATATTTTAAGAACCAGCACCAGGCTCCACTGGCAGGTTATATTGTCCTTGACATTTTACTACAAGTTCCAGAAAGCCTGTCCTGCATGCTGGTACTTGGAGAACCAAAAATAGCAGCATGTGGGGCATTAAGGGGTTGCTGGCACCTATAGTACCCCTGCAGAGGCAATATTAAAATAACCATGTGTTGCCTGATGAATGGCTGAATAAAGCCTGAAAGTTTGTTATACTCAAATCCGTGGTGCTGCTGCTGAAGTTGATAGATATATATATATATATATCCAGCAGGAAGTAAGGCGGCACTCTCACAGACTTGTAGTAAAGTTTAAAAGTCCTTGGACTTTTGGACTATGGACTTTTAAACTTCACTACAAGTCTGTGAGAGTGCCGCCTTTCTTCCTGCTGGTTATTTTGGATCCTAGAGCTCCCTGGAAGGCACCGCAGCAAGATATTTGTATCACAAGCAGAGTGCCGGGTAATACTGTTTCCTATATATATATATATATATATATATATATATATATATATATATATATATATATATATATATATATATATATATATATATATATATATATATATATATATATATATTATAATATATATGTATATATGATTTTAGTCCATTTTTAATTTACCAATTTTAGTTGCCATATGAATATATAAAAACATCTCAATGGTACCTATGCCAATTTTATTGCCCTATTTCTGTCCATTTTTTAACCCTTGCAGGACGCCGGCTTCTTATACAAAATTATGAAATCTGGGACCTCTGCCCCTTTGCCAGCCTATTTCATGATTAAAATTGCATTGACACAGGCAAAATACAATTGATATTTGTGTCATGGATAGTTTTTTGTTTGTACAATAATAATTTAATGATCCTGCTTAATTTTATTGTTTTCATATTAATATTTTCTGAGTAAGAAGCTTGATCATGAACTTCAGCCTCCTCCTATATGTGACAGTATAAATAATGTTTAATAATAAAAATCATAATATGAACTATGGAGAGTTTTGGTAAAATTACAGTCTTCAGGATCAATCACATGGTAACTTAACTGGTCAGCGCCCGTAGCTTTGGACAATCAGTCAGGTGCATCCAGATAAAGCTACCTGGCGTAGTGAAACGCGTAAGGAGACCATTGCAGCCTCCCCACCAAGTGTCTGTGGATTGCAGTCCTGATTTCCCCATTTTGGACCACGAATTGCCCCCTCCCTAAAGTGGATACAAACTGTTGGGTCATCCATTGAAGGTTGAGATACTTTCCATCTTCCACAACAAAACAACTTTGCAGCAGGAGTTGGTTATTTGCGCCACTCTGGGCCACTCCGAGCCCAAGATCTGCAACAAGTGATTCTCCCTCTGGATGACCGTTTGGGGAACTCTTCCACCAACTTATGGGCCCATAATACAGGACTCTCCAGGACTCATCAAATTCTTTGGTTAGTGAGGAATTACATTAATACACAATTCCAGTGTGCTATTTTATTTGTTTTTATTGTTTGCTGGCTGTCCAAACTATATTTTAGCAAGTGTATTTTCTTATAATAAATATATTTTCATATTTTTTAAATTCATATTTTCATTGTTTGAGCGCTGCTATACTTTTTCCTTTTTAGGTGCATCCAGATGTACCCTTATTGTTGAAATGCCTTCTGCAGCATAATTACAGGATAAGGGGCAGACCTGCACTTTTATCAGTCTTTCCTAGGGGACTAACAGCTTCTAACTAGTCAAATACTAGTCAGTATTTGACAAGCTGGCTGGGACTCTATTTCCACAAAGGCAGACCGAAAGAATACAGTCTCAGTTTACAGGCATGCTGGGACCTGTTGTTCCATATTCATAAGATTCTTCCTCTCTAAGTTCATCACAGGGTTTCTCCAACACACTTTCTCGGCTACAGCAACAATCTTGGGACTGCATGGCCTCTCCTTCACTCTGGAGTGCACCTCACCTCTGCACTTGCTTTCTCTCTCCTCCATGGCACCTTATAACATCAATGTTAAGCAGCTCCTCTTCCCCCAGGGACAGCCTTATAGATCCCACCCCCTTTTTTTCCACTTTCCAACTCCTTGGGTTCCTAGGAAAGAAAACTTGTCTTCCCATTTGTCGACAGTGGCCATCTTTGTGTAGACTGCTTTGGGGCAGACATCTGCTGCTCAGCTAGATCTCCTTCATAGCTGCTGAGCAGCGGGCATTGAATGGCCCTGGAATATAAAAAGGATTCGGTATGGAATCCCGGCGGTCAAAATCCCAACCGCCAAAATCCCGACAAGGGGGGGTACGTGGATCCCCCCCCCCCCCCTTTGCTGGCTCGCCACGCAGCGGGCCCGGTGCCTCGCTATGCTCGGCACTCTAATTTATTCTCCCTCTATGGGTGTCGTGGACACCCACGGAGGGAGAAAGTTTCGGGATTTCGCCGTCGGGATTTTGACCGCCTCCCTATAAAAGGTTACTATCCAGAGAAGCAGATGCCATCCTGCCCCCAGCTCACCCCTGGGTCTGACACATCTAGGCAGCAACTCCAGCACTCCCAAGTATGGTAGTGTCTAGATCCCCTTCAGTTTTTCCCATCATGCCCTGGGTCCACGTATACCTGGAGGGGCAATATAAATCTGTGGCAAAGCGAGCCCCCGTGCCCAAAGCCTGCGAGCGTAGCGAGATAACTCTTAACTCCTTAGGTTACAAAGTCAGCTATAGCCAAATACTGGAAGCAAGATAAATCCCCTTCTCTCTCAACAATATCGGTGGTGGTGCTGCTAGAGAAACAAGATAGTGCATACACACTGAACAATATTGGTTACCGATATCGCCCAGTGAGGTCACTGGGTTTGCGGTAGTGCATGCGGTTGCTGTCGATATAATCAGATTGAGCTGCATTCGTAGATGAAGTGGGGGAGGGGGTCATTAATGATGCGTGGGAGTGCTCATCATTAACTGTATTGTGCATACAGAAGTGCAATTCTGAGCAATACCTTTAAAATAATCATGTAGTGTGTATGAGGCTTTAGTCTGGATGGATTGCTGAATAAGAATCTGCAGTTGGGCTTATGCTTATGTCCAGGCATACTTACACTTCCAGAATGGCTGGGAGGGTGCCGCAAATCGTGCTCCCTCCCAGAATCCCGAAAGGTGGCAAAGTCTCCCGCATCACTGCCGCAGCCCATGCCCCCCCCCCCTTCCCCATGGTATATAAAGTCCTGAATTTTGCAGGTCTGTGGGCAGGGGTGGGGCTATAATGACATGAATCACATAATTTTGCATCATTTTAGCCCCTCCCCCAATCAAGGGACCCACAAATGAATGTGGCTGGCTGTCATGTTATTATATTAGTGCTAAAACTGTGGCACAGCATGCTGGGAATTATAGTTTCACAACATCTGGAGATCCAGTTTGCCTACGCCTGCTAAACACCCTAATGCTATATATTATTTTTTTCATTGAATAATTTAACAAAACATTTTGTTTAAACAAAAAATGATGTGAAAAATAATGTAATCTTTATAAACCTGTTTTAAATGATAAGATTTCAGTAGACAATTAGCAAATCATACACACTTACTGCACAATGCTAAAAATTATTCTGATGTGACAGTTGTTTTACTATTCACTAATTTTTATTCTAAATTTGGGTGACTGTATACTTTCTCTCATAGGCGCATGTTCCCGTTCCTCAGTTACCGTTTGTCAGGCCTGGATCCTCTGGCTCAATACACTCTGCATGTCGATGTGGTCCTAGCAGATCAGAATCACTGGAGGTTCCAAGGAGGAAAATGGATCCAATGTGGCAAGGCTGAGGGCAACATGCCAGGTACCAACTGCAGAAAAGCATTCAATAGAGCCTCTATGATGTGCAGTGGCAGTTCTAACTCAGGCTTGCCGACTTTTTAAATATCCTCTCCGGGAGAAGCCCGGAGAGGAGACTTTCCGCTGGAGTTCGGGGGCGGGGCTTCAGTGTGATGTAATTAAGCCCCGCCCCCATGATGTAAGTGACCCGATTTGCAGATCTCCGCCGAGGGGACGGGCTAAAATGACACTTTAGCCCCACCCCCTCACCAGAGATCACCTGTTCCGGTTATTTAAACGGCACGGGCAGGGTTGAGGTATCCAGAACAGGGGCCTCCAGAAACTGGGAGGAGGACCCGATTTTCGGGACCCTCCCGGACATTCCAGGAGGGTAGGCAACCCTGTTCTAACTATAGGCTGCAGGACTGCTGCAACCCTGCAGGTAAAACCCACCACTGTGCTCTGCCTAAGTGAAGCCAGATGCAGTCTGTGAGACTACACTGGCTTCACTGTGACTGGCAGTATCTTGCTATTGGAAGTCCAAGCTCCCAGTCACCCAAGCAGTCCCATTGGGAGGTGTTCCCTCCTTCCAGGACACCTTTCTGCAGGCTGACAAGCAGATTTCCCATTTGCGCATGCGCAGTGCCTACATCGGGCCCTTCTGAGTGATATCTTTAAAAAAAAAAATGTTATGGGGCTTTACATTCTACCATAAAAAAATGTATTACTCAACAAAAAAATATGTATTTTCTGCTCCTGAAAATGCCCCCCTTCCTATTAGATACCCTTACATATATTCCATGGTTTATATACTGTCTCTCTCAGGAAACCGAATTTACCAACATCCTGATTCCCCCAATACTGGTGCTCACTGGATGCGACAGGAGGTGACTTTCAGCAAACTCAAACTGACTAACAACAAAGGGGCATCTAGCAACATAACACAGGTATACAATGATGCTACATGTATCTTAACTAGAATTATCTTTCCAGGTTACAAATCAGCCACAAGTACATGAAGATTTGTATCCTGGGTATTCATTTATTTATTTATTAACAGTTTCTTATATAGCGCATACATATTCCGCAGAGCTTTACAGAGAATATTTGAACATTCACATTAGTCTCTGCCCCAGTGGCGGTTACAATCGATATTCCCTACCACATGTACACGCACACACAGACATTCTAGGGTTAATATTTTGTTGGGAGCCAATTAACCTACCAGTATATTTTTGGATTGTGAGAGGAAACCCACGCAAGTAATCATATTATTAATATAAAGGAGGAGAGTAATCGCCACCATCACCTGGCTCCTTCACCGACAACTGGAAAATCGTTTTTTTTTGTGGTGTGTAGCTCATTTCAAGACATCCAAGAGACACATTTAAGGGAGACTTTTAATCTATTGGTGACAAGAACACAGCAGGGATCTCACAGGCAGAAAAATAGGATTTTTGTATAGAAATGTATTATATAGTGCTATAGACCATGAGCTACCAGCCCATTGAGAAATCCCAAAATAATTGCTGCGACAGCCACTTACTGGTCATAGGAGGGATCAGTCCATGGGGTTGGGAGTGGCCATAGATCAGGTATGTCCCTCTAGCTGTTGTGAAAATATAAGTCCCGTCATGCCTTGCCACAGCTTTGCTATTAGGAAATGCTAAAACTATGGCAAGGCATGCTGGGATGTGTAGTTTCAAAACAGCTGGAGGGCTACAGTTTGGACATGCCTGCCATAGAGCATCTGTGCACAGTGTTGACATTTATAAGACATGAATCCTCATTGGTAGGATCACTGATTTACCTCAGCTTATACCTGCATAATATATGACAAAGTAGCAAGCCTCCTAGACAGCAACCTGCTTGAATTGGCTTTAGGCAGCCCTGGCTCTAACGAATCTGCATAAAATATGCATTTTGTTCTGTTCATTTATATAATTTGTGTTACCGCACTGAATAATAATATATACAATAGAAGAATCAAAATTCTAGATGAACAGTTACATTTCCCCCTTGCTCTCACAGATGGTGGTTCTGCAGTCGCTTCACAAGTACCAGCCGCGACTACATGTGACACGCATTCCAGATTCGGGAGGCCCCGAGACTCCCAGTCACACATTCACCTTTGCAGAGACGCAATTTATAGCAGTTACTGCTTATCAGAATGCTGATGTAAGTATAGGTTACCAGGTCATGCGCAACAATCGTGGCCTGTGTGTTTCCATCCTCCTCTGGCTCATGTTGGAGATGCCTGGCTGCTATTGGAACCCTGAAAACGTATACGTCTTCTCTTAAAGTGCCAGATGACTCAGATAACTCCTGAATATGACGACCTACACTCACCCTCCATAAATATATTACATCCCATGTTCCTACACCCATTCTCCATCCCCTTCTTCTCTCTTTATCTCAATTTCCCCTCAAATTGTTAAATGTTTTTTGTTGTATACAGATTTGTATCAAGCTGTTATTACCACCACCTCTTGTGCTTTTTTGTTGTTGAGTAGTACCATAATATTTTTCCTCTGCAACAAATCTGTATTTTGCTGACTATTTTCAATAAAAACAGAATACATAAAAAAAAAATAATGGTGGCCTGTGTGCAGCCATTAGACAGAACAAAGATCATTCCTGGACCGTAAACATCATCAATTATTTAACCCCTTACCGACGCAGCATGTTTTTGCCTTCCTGACAGAGGCCTTTTTTTCAAATCTGACAGGTATCACTTAAGTGGGGATAACTTTTTTTTGCTTTTACTTATCCCAGTGATTTTGAGATTGTTTTCTCGTGACACATTGTACTTTAAGTTAGTGATACATTTTGGTCGATACAGTTTTTTTTTTTTGTGAAAAATACCAAAATGTCGTAAAAAAAATGAACATTTTGCAATTTGCAAAATGTTACATTTTCTGCTTGTGAGACAAATAATCATACCACTCAAAATAGTTAATAACTAACATAGACCATATCTAAACTTTATTAGTACATCATTATTTCAACTTTCTTTTATTATTTTTTTTGGACGCTAGGGGGCAGCAGAGTCTAAATTTTACACATTACACAGTAAACGCTGCTTTTGGCTGTTCACGTTTGAACAGCCAATCGCAGCGATCGCCCATGGCGGGGGGGCATCGCTGCCCCCCCTGGGCAATGAGGGAAGATGTGTCAGGGACAGCAGACATCGTCCCTCTGTCACCGCGTCCCTAGACGCGGTGACACTTTGAAGTCATGACGTACATTTACGTCATGTGTCGGGAAGTACATCCCGACCATGATGTAAATGTACGTCAAATGTCTGGAAGGGGTTAAGAGCTATAAATAAATATATGTATGTGCAAACGTCAGTGTCCATATATAACAAACTTAGTAAAAAGTGTTACGTGACAAAGCACATGCAATAACACAGAACCACCATTACATGACGTGCTCAAGCACGGATCACTCAGCATACATCGCTGCACACCTATGATGTCAGTGCATGCGCTGTCTATCTCTGCGGGCGAGGGCAGCATGAAGGGACTGTGCATCGTCATACCTTGTACTCACGGAGTGATGTGGGCTTACTTTCTAAGCAATCTGGTCAGATGGCTTAGAAAATAGCCCCATGGCCCGGAGTCTGGTTCACTCGCAAAAGCAAATTCTCTCTTTAATGGACAAAACCATGTGCACTGCAGGTGGGGTAGATGTAATATGTGCAGAGTTAGATTCCGGTGGGATTTGTACTTCAAAATGATATCTGTATTTCAGTGTCAAAATAAAGCAGTCAGTATTTACCCTGCACAGAAACAAAATAACATCCAAATGTAACCCTGTCTGCACGTTACATCTGCCCCACCTGCAGTGCACATGGTTTTGTCCATTAGAGAGAGCGTTTGCGAGTGAATCAGAAGCAGGGCCCATGTGTACGGGCCCTAAGAGTTCCTATTTATAAAATCGGTGATATTTTGAATTACATGTAATTTCACCTAATTCTCCCCCCAAAGTGTAACTGGAAGATGCTGAATATCTCCTATTAAACAAAAGGCGGAACCCAGTTATCCCCCATCTGAGCTGGTGGTGCAAAAAATCAAATGCTACTGTTCTCCAAACATTATAGGGTTTATGGTATAGTGGGTCGACAATCATTAGGTCCTCCACTAATGGTCTACAGTGACTAGGTTGACATCTATAAATGGTTGACATATGCTAAATTGACACAAGCAACAGGTCAACACTGAAAAGGACAACAATTTTTTCATTTTTGTGACTATGTCGACATAGACACTGTATAGATTTACCGCGTCCTCTTGCTGCATCTGGGTTACACACTGTGCCATGCTGCGCTTGGCCCGCTATTATAATCTGGCTCTGTGACTATAGATTATAAACTTGCGAGCAGGGCCCTCATACCATTGATGGTCTGTAGATACACAGTTTGTTGTATCACTGTCTCCTATTGTAAATAAATGCTTACTTGGATAGTAAAGTATGAACCAAGTCAGCCTAAACCAAAAAGACAGGAAAAATTTGTGTCAAACCTTTTCAGTGTCGACCATGTCAATGTTGACATTTTGCTTGTGTCCACAATTTATAGGCGTCACCCTAGTCACTGTAAACCATTAGTGGTCGACCTAGTCACTGTCGACCCATGGACCAGATATCCATTACAGAACACCCCTAATAATAAAAAACAAGGTAAATGTGTAAAACTTTTTTCTCTGTAAAATGAATGTAAATTTTCAATTGACAATGCTGACCATTCTTAGATATGTGAAGTGTTTTCATAAGGGTTAGGCATTAGGTAAAGTTAGGGTTAGGCTGCAAGGGGTGGCACAAGAGGGAAGGGTAGGATTAAGGTTTCTGACAGAGAAGGAATACTCACTTTAACTATTGTATTGCAGATCACACAGTTGAAAATTGATCACAATCCATTTGCTAAAGGATTCCGGGATCACTGTGACTCACAAGTATCCAGTGTGATGATGGGGTCAGTACAGTTGTTAAGATATTATATTTGCCGATGGCTGGAAAGGACTTAACAATAATATGCTCCCATCTCTTTTCAAAGTATACCCATCTCCAAGATAAAGGGAAGTGAGCAATGTGGAGGACTCAGCAAATACTAATGAAAATGCATTTTATGTATTCACTAGAAACTAGAACTTTTTGCTGTTGCACCACATTGAGGGGCAGACGTATTAAGACTGGTGAAATATACAGTGGAAGGTGATAACGCACCAGCCAATTCGATCCTAACTGTCATGTTACAGCCTGGGGTTAAAAAATGACAGCTAGGAGCTGATTTGGCTGCTGCGAATCATAGTGGTCAAGCAGAACCCACTTGGCCGCAAGGAGACTGTGTTGGGTCACACACATCGTTATCTCAGATCCTGCAGAACAGGATCCGGCCAAACTGCAAGAACACATAAGTTGAAATGTATGTGTTCTCCCTGAAATCCTGTCATCCCTATGTCCGTTTCAACAGCATCATGCTGCAGTAGGACCCAGGGACTACGGCCCCGCCGCATATGTGTGGACGGTCACATAGGAGCCTGTGCGTAGGCTGAACGGGACCAATGAGCCACTATTTGTGACTTAAGCCTAACTGTCAATTTACATAGAAGTTGGGTTTGAAAAATGGCAGTTAGAAGCTGACTGGCTTGGGCGTTATCACCTTCCACTTTATACACCTGTCTCTAAGGGTTGCTGGGTTTTCTCTGTTTGCTGATTTTATATGGGCTTCTCAGGTCCACCAGAATATGGGTTATCAAGATGTTGTATACTCATGAGCTTGTATAAAGTGATTTTTATTTTTCACTTTTTGAAGGTTATGTGTCCAGCCATCTGGAGAACGTCTTACTCCCTCACCACCAGTCCGTTACCCACCACCCTTCTTGCAGGATCCTCTACAGTCCACCCGCCTCTACTCAATGGAGCAGAAAGAACCACCAACTTGGTATCTTTCCTCACAAGGTATTGCCCCACACAGAGACTACACCCCTTATGACACATCAGGCAAAATGGCTGCAGCATATGCAATGAAGTGTTATCCCCAGTCTCCTCCACTTGCATATTATTCAGATACTTTGGGCTCATCCTGGGCAGGACCAGCACAGTACTATCCCAAACAAAGTCCTACACCCTCAAGCTGGTTTCATCCCTTTTTTGACAACAGAGCAAAAGAGGAGGAATCCAATCCCTGGGGAGAACCCGCGATCTATGTGGAGGACAGTAAACGGAGGAGATTGTCACCTTACAGATCAGGTGGATCCACCAACACATGTGACAGGGACACAGACATGCCATTCTGTGGGTTTTATAGCCAATGACACATATTAAAGACATGGTGACACTTATTTAATGAGCCCATGCATTGAAGCTGTGAACTCAGGACAATGACCATGAGCAGATGAACTGCATCTGATCCCAATGTAAATTACAGCACATTCTATGTAAAAATTGACAATTACTTCATGTCCCTCGATTGTCATGTGAATAAAATATTTTCTACGCAACCTTTTCACAACACAATATTTTTTTATTAAATGTAATGATTAGTAGCATGTTCCTGAAATGATGTAAGATTGTCTATTCAAGAACTCTCTGCGTCTTCCTCGCTGTGTTGCTTGAGCATGCTGCATAGCCGTACAGAATGATGTGTCAGGAGATTTGACGTTTGTGAGGTCATCATTGTTAAGGCTCCTACGAGCTGGCCCTGCAATGCCTCCTTGCTTGGTAGTCTGGAATAATTCACAATTCCCTGTCTGCTCAGCAGTCTGTTTTCAATACAGGCTCCTGGAGAGAAGAGCAAACTCAGAATGGCACACAGATACTTATTAAAAGAACAATGTTGTTTTTATGTTTTGTTTTTAAACATCCACTTGTTGTCTAATATAAATTGTAAATTACTAATGTGATTATAAAGAGCTAGCTAAATTATGTGAGGTTAGTAAAACGCAGTACAGTTGCTATAACTTTGTATTCTACGTAATCCTCACTATCTATATTCTCAAGGTGCAGCCATCCTTTTTTAATATAACAGCCTACCTAGAGGCTTTCACCTAATTACATTTGACATTATTGAAAGATTTAACTAAAAGAAAGGACGAAAAGTGACAGAGGGCAGGAAAAGAGGTGACAGACACCAAAGTTCAGTTTATTAAAAGTCCACACAAAGGGAATACACAAAGCTAGCATTTACAGTACTGTGCAAAAGTTGTGGGCATGTGTAGAAAAATGCTATGAAGTAAGAATGCTTAAAAACATAAAAATAGATGTGTTACAGTTTATTTTGAGCAATTAACAAAATGCAAAGTGAATGAATAGATGAGAAAATCGAAATCAAATCAGTAGTTGGTGTGACCACGCTTTGCCTTCAATATCACATGAATTCTTCTAGGTCAGTGGTTCCCAACCCTGGTCCTCAAGTACCCCCAACAGTGCATGTTTTGCAGGTCTCCACACAGAATCACAAGTGACATAATTAGCTCCACCTGTGGATCTTTTCAAATGTGACTGAATAATGAGTGCACCTGCTGGGTGACCTGGAAAACGTGCACTGTTGGGGGTACTTGAGGACCAGGGTTGGGAACCACTGTTCTATGTACTCTTGCATACAGTTTTTGAAGGAACTCAGCAGAGAGGTTGTTCCAAACATCTTGGAAAACTAACTGCAGATCTTCTGTGGATGTAGCTTGCACAAATCCTTCATGTAGTCCCATACAGACTAGATGTTGTTGAGATCAAGGCCCTGTGGCAGCCATATCATCACTTCCACAACTCCTTGTTCTTTAAACTGTAGAAATGGTCTTCCACAACATCACCTTTGTAGCAGCTGTTCCTCACCCAATTTTAACCCTCCTACACAGATGCTTTTGTTTCAAGTAATAATGTTCATTATCACCTGTTTGGTATTCCTACAAAATCCCTGACTTTATGCAGGTGTACATAGAAGAAGTTATACTGTTTTGAAGAAAAAGGGGGGTATAAAATCCTGTATTCAGAACATCCCGTCAGTTGGAATCCTGCCTTGTTTTTGGCCAGCTGGACAGTTTATCGGCAGGCAAAATTCAATGTTCCACTTGTCGAGTGCCAAAAAGGGGGCACGGATTGTCGAGATCCGGCCGTGAACTCGACAATCCAAGTCCATTTCCGGCAAAACAGATCCGGCTGATTTGAAAGTTGGATCTGTTTTGTCAAGTTCTGTCTTGAATGTGGTTGGAAACGACAGCATTAAATAGGTGACCGCAGCTATTCCCCTATCGGAAACAGCGGCGGGTATTGAATATGCCCTAAAGGGTGTTCACACCAAACATGGATACGAGTTCGATGTCTCTGCTGTTCATAAGTGATAAAATAAACTCTTAACACTCCTATTTTTTTAAGCTTTCTTACCTGTCTACAACATGTGCACAGTACTGTACAACCCTGCAGAAGGTGCAAATAAGTCTAGAATATGCTGAACATTGCTTTAACTGTATTTGAGTGCAACTAGACCCCTCATGTACAGGAGACTCACCTAGTAGCACTATCTGTGACACGTTCCTTACTGTCTGTAACATCTCCTTCGCCTTTGGCTGGTGACTTACTACTAGGAAGGTCTGTCCAGTGAATAGTGGAAGCAAGGCTTCAAGATGGGATTGGTTCAGAGTTTTTTTTATGACCTGGAAAGAGAGAAAGAGTAAATGATTTCCAGATTCTCTCTATGCCCTGGTATTGAGTATGACTTTTCTAGCATTAGTACCTGGTTAGAAAAGGACTTAATGTAGATCTCATGCTTAAAAAGTCTGTGTTTCAGAAGAAGAAACTCATCAGCTGGAAGCGAATTGCGCTGAAACACAGCCACCATTTTACTATTCTGGAGGACATCCTTTAGCTGGGAACACAAGAACCTCTCAAATAGGTTTTCCTAAAAATTACAAAAACATTTAATTATAGCATTCAAACGGACACAATACAAATAATGGTTCATGACAATTACAGGTAGTACTGTACCTTTACAAACTAAACCAAACTGTGACCCCACGCCTCACACATTATCTCGGCACAATGTCATGTCCCTTACAATATGCTAGGTGACCAATGTGCAAGACAAAGACCTCTGCATAGTGGCCAATGTATAATGCGGGGCCCATTGCCTGGTGACCAGTATGTAAGGCGGGGCCCACTGCCTGGTGACCAATGTGCAGGGCAAAGACCTCTCCATAGTGGCCAAGGTATAACGCAGAGCCTATTGCCTGATGGCCAATGTAGAACCCTCTCCTACTAACTTCCAGTTGGGGCTGACAACCCCCGCACCAGCTGCCAGGTAGTGAGCGCTCCTCCAAACCTCTCTTCTCACCCTTAGCCAGTATATGGTGGTTTAGAGGTAGTGAGTGGGTCTCTCTACTTCGGGAAATCTACTTTGGACCAACCCTTAAAATTAGGAAATATCTTTTCATATTAATGTTAAATTCAACTTTGGAACATGCAATGTTTGATCAAAAACATCTCAATAATTTAAACTAGCAATCCATCTATATTAGAATGTTGCTCATTCTGTAAATCCATGGGAAGTTTTGACTCATCACTGTGGGAAAAGTCTGCAATACTTACTACGGATGTATAATACATTTTGCCAATTAAAAGAGGAAATAATTGGCAAAATGTATTATACATCCGATTTCTAATGCCACGCTCACTATAACACCAGCTTTGACAAATGTTTCAAGCTGACCCTATAAAGAAGGAACACTATATCAGAAATCAGTTATTAACATATATGGCAAAAATACACTGTCCCCACTATCCCCCCCCCCCTCCCTCCTCCTCCTCATATATCAAAGCTAGCCAATGACAGACTTGTACCACTGTTGTCTGGCACAGTTTCAGCTCAGTTTCTTAAACTAGTTATACATTATGTAACTGGCTCTGGTTTATATCCTTTTACTGGGTGGCGGAAAACAGGTGGCTTTGGGGCCGCCTGCAGCTGTTCTGTACAGATTTAACTTTCCATGATAGCTACAGTATATGGCCTCCGCAATACATTTCCTTCTCTGATTTCCAGCCAACAGTTTGTATCAATCCTCTAAGAGGGGAATTCAGTGATTCTGCACACAGATAATTACGATAGTCAGTTTGGTCCAGTTGCTATCACTGAATCTCTTTCTAAAGAGGAGGGTCAGGGCAGTGTTACACTGTGGAGACCTCTGTTAGGCATAAGGTGATCTTTAGGGATCCCCTTAAACAAAGGTTGCTAACCTGGAACTTATGCTCCCCTCCAGGTAATTGCAGATGACCTTGCTGCAGTAAGGGGTGGTGGCAAGTCAATATTTCAAGTTGTACAGATAATGTCAATGTCTCTTACAAACCCTGGTATGTTTCTGGGCCTAAAAGTGTGCTTGTGCAGCATCCCGCTGTGCTGATCCTCCTGTTGAGAAAGTTATCCAAGGACAGCAACTGGACAAAACTGACACCTCTGTCACCATTACAACGCCCAATTATTAATAAAGCATCATTTTATGTTTAACTCGATTTTTGACATCTCATTGCATCTAATCATTTAGACACCACCAACTGGCACACAGCCCTTTCACCAAGTGCGCTATTCAAATCAATTTCTACATATCACCAAGAGGTTAGCACAACCCTAGAATCAGCAGCACTTTCCCATCTCCACCCCCGCCTACCCCTCAATACCTCTCCCCCTCCTAGCTGAAGCGAAGTACAAACCCCAGCAACTAATTGAATACAGTTAAGCATCAGCCACTTGCACAAGCAAATTATTTAACTTATTCCATTTTTATTGCATTTGTTCCCAGAGATAGCTACTGTAGCTCTTTGCAGTACCTTGGGGAAGCTTATTAGAGAGTATATATCATGGGTCTAGGTCGACAAGGTCAACAGGTCACTAGGTCAACACAAGCATTAAGTCGTCATGGTCTAGGTCGACATGGACACAGGTTTAAGTGCATCCCTCTCCCACCACGCCCTAGAGGATGGTAGGGCATAAAATACGGCCTGTCGGCACATGTCAGCTCTAAAAATAGTGAAGAACCCCATGTCGACTCGACCTAGACCATGTTGACCTAATGACCTGTCAACCTTGTCCCATGTCGACCTTGCAGTATGTCGACCATCTTTAGGTTGACCAACCGACCGTATCCCATCAATGTTACCTTTTCTGTGTCAGCAGCTGGGGCCTTGGGTTTCAAACAGGCTTCATCAAAAGCTGGTTTAGGTGCAATGTATTCTGTGAGCGCCAAAATCTTTTGCCTCTCGAAGTGTATGGCCTTTTTGTGACGAGTGACAGCTTTGGAGCCATGACGGACACATTGCAGAGATGGAAGCCAAGCTGAAAGAGGGTATAAGCAGCACAGCAATGAGGGGAGGCACAACAGACCTATCATGCTGTACACGTTATGCAAGGTTACTAATGGCAACCAAGAGGGAATGGGTTTCAGCTGTGTGCTAAACAAAGGATTATAATGGTTGGAACAGAACTGATGGAGTAACTGCTAAATGAGCGGTTCTCAAACTCGTCCCTCAGGACCCCACACAGTGCACATTTTCCAGGTCACCTGGCAGGTGCACTCATTACTCATTGACACATTTTGAAAGATCCACAGATGGAGCTAATTATTTCACTTGCGATTCTGTGGGGAGACCTGCAAAACATGCACTGTGTGGGGTCCTGAGGACCAAGTATGAGAACCAGTGTGCGAAATAAATGTACTAATGTAAATAAAGAGTGAAGAGATATAAACAGAAAATACATGGACCCTAATACAAATGGTAGAGTTGCAAAAGACAAGTATAACAATAAAGACATTACAAAGTAAGGTCATATGGAACAGAAAAAAGTTAAATGAAAGCTAGACAAAGAGGTCTAAGAATTGAATAGTTTGATAATATATAGCGCCACCTGCTGTTCTTCACTGATATACTCACAGCAGCCCTGGATAATGTATTTAAAAGTTACAGGTTAGTAACCAGAAAGGTTGTAGTAACAATTTGCTGTGCCACATGGAAGGAAGGTGGAGTTATGTACGTGGAGTACTACTCAAATGATCATCGCTCATCGCCATGACTGCAAAGAGGTGGACAGAAAATGAGCAAAGATACTGAATACTAATGTACGCAGCTGGACGTCACAGTGATGTTTGATGGTGCATGGCTCATAACTGAATTATCCAGAAGTGTTTTAGGTGCTAGGAAAAATGCGTCTTATTATTAAGCAATGATATCTGGGAAAAAAATATAATATCAGGAATGGTGTCATCACCGCAAAGGTGGCATTTTCAAATTGTAGAATGGAAAATACTACTACAATAATAAATTAACATCTTGTATCGCTGGCTGCACTAAGCAAAGATAACAGATGAAAGTCAGAATGGCAATCATCTAAAAATAGACCCCCTCAAACACATTAAATTCAGTAGAAACATAACTTTATACCTAATAATTTCCAGCATTACTCAATATACTAAACCATGGTTGCCTACCTGACCCTCTCCATGAGGGAGAAAATTCTCTGTTCCTGGACTTCCCTGGTAATGTATGATTATCCTCACCTGTGGTGAAACACCTTTCTTATCAATTACGTACTAGCTCCCCACAGGTGATGACAATCATACATTACCAGGGAAGGACAGGAACAGAGCATTTTCTCCCTGAAGGAGTGGGTCAGGTAGGCAACCATGTACTAACTAAACATTAAAGTGCTTTATAAACATCCGGCTGCGGCCCCCAGTTTGCTTCAGCAAGCAAATTGTATCAACCTGGGTGTGCAGCCTACTCCTTGCACACCATGCCTATCTGTGTGTGGCTTTTCACTAACACAGTGCTAACCTATGTGTAGTCTGCCAATAGCAAACTTTACCACTCAATAATAAATCATAACCCAACACACCAGCATGTGTGAGGCCTTGCAACAAGCACTCTGGGCCTAATTCATGTTTGTACTCAGGCCATTATTCAGATCTGATCGCAGTAGAAATTTTTTCTCAAAATGGGCAAAACCATGTGCACTGCAGGTGGGGCAGATGTAACATGTGCAGATAAAGTTAGATTTGGGTGAGGTGTGTTGAAACTGAAATCTAAATTGCATTGTAAAAATAATGCAGCCAATATTTACCCTGCACAGAAAAAAATAACTCACACAAATCTAAAGGCCCATACACACTGGGTGACTTTGAGCTGAAAGTCGCTCAAAACAGGAGGTTTGAGCGGTTTTCATCTCAAAGCCGCCCAGTGTGCATGGCACGGCGATGAGCGATGCTGAGTGCTCTCGCAACATCGCCGGTAATGCCTTATATGGTTATACCAGCAGATGAGCGGCTTTCAGGACGGCTTTGCATAGCGCTCCCCCAGTGATAATTGTCATCATCGCTGTCCATACACGCTGGGCATAGTCGCCCAGTGTGTATGGACCATAACTCTCTCTGCACATGTTACACCTGCAGTTTACATGGTTTTGTCCATTTTGAGAACAAATTTGTGCTTCGATCAGATCTGAATAAGGGCCTCAATGACGATGTTCAAGCAACTGAACGATTATCAGTAGCATGCCCTGGAGCCATGATCAACTGCAGGGGCGGATTGGGAATTAAAACCAGGCCAGGAAATATCTTGAAGCAGCCCTAATGGGGGTGGACCTGTTGTGCGTGCAATTTTTTTTTTTTGGGGGGGGGGGGGGGGGGGTGGCCTAGCGAGATGGGGGCATGGCCTATTTTAACAAGGCCACGCCCCATTTTCGTCCCTGTTCGGGGCATGGCTACTGGCTCTCTGAGCAGCTGGCTATGTCCCCAGCCCCTCAGGCGCACATTGTCTATTCTGCAGCCTGTGGAACTGGGAAGATAGAGACAGGGGGTCTCCCAACTGCACCCCCCACCACCACTGTGGGACACGGAGTATGGGACACCTCCATTAAACTCATTATGCACCATAACAAGAGGGCCTTTTCTTCTATCGAAAAACCTGTACACCTTATGCCACACAGTTTGAGCCAATATTCACATTATGACACATGGAATGATCCAAAATTCACAAAATGCCACACAGAATGAGTTAAAATAAATAACATTATGCAGCACCCTATGAGACAAAAATCACATTATGCCAAACAGTATGAGCTAAAGTTCACATTATACAACGGAATGAGAAGACACAGGGTGAGAGAGGGTTGGTGATGAAGGGTGAAAAGGGGGTGACAAGGGATGAGAGTAGAGTGGCAGAGGATGCAGGGAGGGAGGGCGGATGCAGGGTGGCGTAGAATAATAGGAGGGGAGATGCAGGGTGGCTGAGTGTGAGGGGGGCATGGTGGCACAGGATGCAGGGTAGGAGGGGGAATGCAGAGTGGCAGAGGAAGCAGGGAGGGGAGTCGCAAAGTGGTGGAGGATGCAGGGAGGGGAGATGCAGGGTGGCAGAGGATACAGGGAGGGGGGACGCAGGGTGGCATAGGATGTGGGGTGACAGAGGGGAGACGCAGAGTGGCATAGGATGTGGGGTGGTGGAGGATTCAGGTAAGGAGGGGGGAAGCAGGGTGGCGTATGTGTGTTTATATATATATATATATATATATATATATATATATATACACATACACTGTACACATATAGACACACAGCCCAGCCTGGCTTAATACTGACTCACTGTACTGTTGTAACCCAGGCCAGGCTGCTGCTGCTGCTCACTCTCTGCCACCCATCCGATTGATCCCCAGCTGCCCAGTCCAGTGCGCTGCGTGCTGCCTGCTGGGGGATCACATGACCAGGCGCAGCCACCAGCCGGCATCATCCATCCTCCTCCAAGTACTGCAGGAGAAGCTGTGTGCAGCCGCGCATACACACCAGCCCTCCCATGGGCATTTTACGTTTGGGCGACCCGGGGCTGGCCGCGGCCATGTCGAAAAAGGGCCTAGTGCTGCAACTGCTAACCGTGTAGATGGTGGTCCGCAGCCCAGTAGGGAGGGTGAGTGGCCACAATTTACCCTAAATGAGCCGGCCCACCAGGAAAATGCCCGGATTCCCAGCAGGCCAATCCGCCCCTGATCAACTATACAAAAGCTAATGTAGGTCTGAGATACCACTTGCAGTAATCATTTAAATGCATAGTTATTGACAGTAAGGGACTGTTTGGGGGGAGTGGTGGCAGAAAAAAAAAAGGGGTAGATATTGCACAGCTGTTTACGGAACCTTCAGCTGCAAGCAGATACAAAAAGAAATAAAACATAAGCATGGATACAGAAAGCAACCCATGGAAAATCTCAATGTAAAGTACACCAACACTATCATGCACTAGGATAGTGTTCAATCTAGCAACAGCCATCTTTGAAAACCCATGCAGTTCCTGTTCCCTGCCTGGGGTGTCGCTGTCTGCTGTGGTGTTTATAGCACAGGTCTGGTTTACATATCAGTGCTGATATACAGACCACACTGTCAGGTATATTTATTAAGCTCGGTGAAGTGACAGAGGGGCAGATTTATTAAGCTCAGTGAAGTGATAAAGTGTCTGGTTTTTATCACCGGCAAATCTGTTCCTACCTGTCATTTTTCAAACCAAGCCTGTAACTTACCAGTAAGGGCCCCCATACACTATGCCAGGGGTCCCTGAGACTGTTGGAGGGCCGGACTTGGGTGTGTATGGCCATTTTTTTCAAACAGAAAGGCGAACGCAGGAGGGTTGTATCGAATCAATAATATATATATATATATACATACATACATACATACACTGCGCAGCATGCACTGTACATCCCCCGCCCCTGTCTGTTGTGGTGGCTGCCGTTACTGTGTACAATTGTAATATATAATTTTAAATATGTTAGTATAAAAAAAAAACGCACCTCTAACAATAAGAACACAGTCAAGAGTAGACTGTGTGCGGACTGGGACACTGTCAGTGTCTGCTCAGTCAGTGCCACTGCTCCCTCCCTGCTGGCTTCTCGTCCGGCTCCTCTCTCCGGATTCTGTAAGCTACTCTCCTCTCTCTAGCCGCAGCGTGTGACGTGATGACGTCACACGCATAGGAGAAGCTTATGCAGGGAGACAGGACGGACCAGCAGACACTGCTGCTTTCCCAGACGTCCCAGGCCACTCCCCCGCCCGTCCATTTGCCAGCCAGCCTGCCCGGCGTCCATCCTCCCAGCAAGTGAGAGTGATTGCCGCTTGGGCAGCGGCAAACCAGACGGGCCGGATAAAAGTCCCCCTGCACTATGCGATTTAGGCATGATTTCACCCGATTCGGATGAATCGCTGATTGGCTGAGAGTTCTCAGCCAATCAATGGCTTCCTAGTCATCTGTATGGGCAGTGTTTGTTTTTTTTTTTTTTTAAGTGCTCTGCTTCTCCAGGCTCCCGCCCCTGCCCAGCAGCCAGCGTCTTCAAGTTATCCCTGCCCGGCGCCCTGCTCCCGCTTCCTCCTGCCCAGCTTCCCCCTGCCTGGCTCTCTATTAGCCGGCATCCCCCACCCGGCTCCCTCCTCTTACAGCTCCCTGGGGACTGCAAATGATAAATCCATGCAATTTATCATATGCAAAACTTGGCACATCAAGTGCCTAATCGTGTGTCTCCCCCTCCCGGGGAGCTGCAGGGGAAATCAGGTCGTTGGACTAATGTATGGGGGCCTTTAGGAGCGGATTGGCCGGTGATAAAAACCACACACTTTGGGCGGTATTCAATGTGAATACCGGCGACGTGCAGCGAATCCTGTTTAGGATTCGCTGCACATTCGCCACTGGTCGCCGCATTCCGGAGCCTCGCCGGCTCCGGTATTCAACGAGTCAGGGGCTCGCTGCCCCTGACCGGCGAATATGAGCTCCTGCGGCGAACGCCGCAGAAAGCCTGAGGACGGTGGCAGACAGGGAGATGGAAGTCTCCCTGCCTGCCCCAGAACGTTTGTGGGGGGGAGGTGGGCTCCCCGGGTGCCAGGCAGCACAGGCTGCCCCCCGGGGGTGCCAGCAGGGGACCGGGCATATTCACTACACCCGATCATGAATATGTAATGATCGGGTGAAGTGAATATATGAATATCTAATGAGCGGCTCGGCTCCGGCCCCCTGCTGGCTGGTCTGTGTAAAAAAACAAAAAAAAAAACAATTTTTTTAATTAAATATATATTCATGTGCTTACAGCACATGAATAAAAATAGCATGCCCCTCCTCAGAATAAAATTCCAGATTTTTTTACACCAATTTTAAAAGTTCACCTTCCACTTCACCATAAAAAGATAGCGATTGCTACTCGGTGAATCATGGCGAAAAAAACCTTGAAATGTATTCGCCATCTGGTCATTAAATAGGGTGATTCACCGTTTTAGTCAGAAATTCGCCTTGCAGCACAAAATCGCCATAAAAACCTGGCGAATCAGCCTAATTGAATACCGCCCTTTGTCACTTCACCGAGCTTAATAAATCTGCTCCTGTGCTAGAAGCACTACAGCAGACAGCAACACCCCAGGCAGGGAAGAGAAACTGCATAGGTTTTTAAAGATAGCGAGTGCTAGAATGAACACTACTAGGATATGGCTTCAATGTCACAGGTGGACATTTATAACTTGGAGCAGCACATAACACTATAAAGTCTGAGGAAGACCATTGCTGACCTCTGATCAGCACGAATGAGTATATATTTCAAATCGTTGCCAAAAATACACCATCGCAGTTGATGTGTGAGTCTACCCCAGAAGCAGGCAATATGTGCTACTCCAGCTGCGGTAGTACTACTCATCCCAGCTTGCCCTACTACAGTTCTGCTGTTATGGTGTTCAGTGTGTGCAGCACCGGTAAGCTACAATGTGGACGCATTGTGAGATTCTAGAAGCGCAAATAAATGACATCGCTGCCGTGAACGCAATGTGCTGCATCACATAGCCGCACTGTCATGGCCGTCACATATGAAGCCATACTTGTGCCAGCGTTTCTGGCCACTGTGTTCCCGGGTTGTTCCGGTAGGCTACAACATGCTCTCACCTAGCTCCCGGGCAGCTCCTCTCACCAGGGCCGCCGTCATGCTCCCGGAAGTGAAGGTCACACTGGAGGCGCCGCGCAGCATCATGGGAACCGGTGGTATCCTAGCAACCAGGTGACGCGGAGAGAAGTGGAAGAACTCTTGTCTTGTGTAAAGAAGATGGCAGGAGGTGAGTATGACACGATTATCAATGCCCTCGCGCAGATGCTGTCCCACTTGTCTTACTCTGTGTTCGTGTGCTGCAGGGGACAAGGAGGACACCCCGCTCCCAGGATCCGTACAGGCTGCCATAGTGAGGAGGAATTTAGACCCTTCTTTACAATGGAGTACACAGGAGTCATTGTAAGTAAATTGTTGATAAAATGACAGTGTCTGTGTTGTTTTCTGCTTTATAATGTCTTTTTTTTCCCTAATCAGATCATAATTGGCAAATTAAACGTATCTACTATTGAAAAATCAACACCTATGCCTGTAGCATAGGCCATACTACAGTTTTAAATGTGATAGGAGGCTTGATCCTATTATTTAAGTTGTTTAAACCATGCGGTTGCAGTATGAAAATAATAATTGCAATAATCACAGTATATGCAAAAACATCCAAACAAGGCTACTATGACTCAATTAACATGCAGTGGCACAGTTTCTTGCCTTTTGCCCAGAGATAAGATAGATGTTGCCCCCCTCCCCCCAATGCTGACTCTTCGACTTCTTAAAATGAATGGACCCCCATAAGATTCTTATGAAAATGAGCTGTATTGTACCACTCAGTACTTTGCGACCTGTTACAGTCATCAATGCAGATATATATGACATTGGTCTGCTCATTTCACACATAGTGCATAGTGAAATCGCAGACCAGGGCCTAATAAAGGGATCCAGACACCATAGGCTAATACAGATGTAGCCGCCTAACCCTGCATTAATTATAGATATTTTTTTTACTTATGTGCTTGTTGACAGGGGGGTTACTGCTCAGAGTGCACCAGCACTTCCGGTATCGCTGGGCATGCTGCCTTTCCCTACCAGTCACTAGAGGTCGAGTAGGACCTCTAGCATCTGTCTCCTAGAAGGCAATGTCCACTTTGTGAGGCTGTTTTTTTTGCAGATTTCATACAGAAAATGTCAAGGGTGTGAATACTTTCGCAAGGCATTGTATGTCATTACACATATGTGCAACATAGAGCCTGAGTCACAACTTCATTCTGGCAAGCATGAGCAGCATCAACCTAACAGTTAAATAGTGGGTGTTTGGCATCTACAGGAATAATAGTTGAAAATACCAAGCGTCCTAAAAGAACCGGAGAGGCTAATAAGTTAGTACACGTTTGTATGAAGTCATACAGTAGGTATCTTTCATGGATCTTAGGCTAAAGGCGTGTCTGTCATTATTTCTTCCCACACAGGTCCCAGGCATTACTCCACCTGCGCACTGTGAGACTGGACAGAGAAGGTATCACAATCCTAAAGGATCTGGAGATGGTAAATCAGATACACAGTCTATATCTGCAAAAGGTAACCTATTACTTTAACACAAAAGAATATTGAACAATAGGAAATGCTTACTGCCCAGGCTGTATCGTGCCATATTACAGTATGATTTCTGATGTTCAAGTGATACGGTCTCATGGTTCAGTCCTTTGTTTTGTTTTTACACCCATGTACTTTTAGCTACAGTAGATAACATACTGTACCAAGTTCTCATCAATTGCTTGTGGGAGTTAAGAAGCCAACATACAAGTTATAGCCCGTACTGCAGTAAGATATGTACCTGGGTCACAGCCCAAGTATTACTATCATTTTATATAAAGAAACATTGTTGGAAAAGTCCTAATTTCCATAATGTGTTCTATGGTGTGTTTTTTTCTTCTGCTGAGTAAGCCTACTTACACTTATTGTAATATAGACTGTAGGTTGCATTGTATTAACCTGTAACATTATTAAATTGAACGTTTTGCCTTTAAAATTGATTTGTCCTTTCATTTTTTTTAGAATCAAATAAAAAAGATTGAAAACTTAGATATTCTTAAGAATCTGCGGTGAGTGAAATGGGTAACCTCAGTGTCCGTGTAGTGCGAGATAGGTTAGTGATTCTTATCTGCCTATACCAGCCTGTCCAGTACATAGCATTACCTGATATTTATCTGACAGTACTCACCACAAACATGCCTATTTCTTAGTTAGATAGTATCATTCTCTTCCCATAACCACCTAAGTACTGCTTTCTGCCACATTGGCAGGGTTACACACTGCATGATACAAGAATAAGATTAGACGCTGGTGGCTTCTATGTCATGTCTTGATAGTATAAGCACTATGTGATACTAATCTGGTAGCATTTCAGCAGCACCTTGCATAGGACTGGGGTGCTTGCCACTACCCTGACAGGATCTGAGCGCTTCCTGACAAATAAATGGCAGCATCTGGAAATATGAATGCCACCTGGCATTTGACTGGCAGCATTTGAGCACCATATGGCATAGAACTTGCAGCTTGCACAAAGACATTCATACTTCCTAGGTGGTTCTAATGGTATTAAAGCACCTGCGTTACAACACAAATGAATGCACTCTGGGTTATATATTACACAATGAAAAACTTTATATATTTTATTAATACATAATAATTCTGTTTATATTTACCTCATAGGTTCCTTAGTCTTTCTGGGAACCGAATTGAAGAAATCAAAAACCTTCTCTATTTGCAGAAGCTTAAGTTTTTGGATTTATCCCATAATTTAATTCACAGATTGGATATAGGTGAGTTACTCACCAATATCTTACCAGTTCCTTGGATACTAGAATTGTATGGAAACAATGAATAGCCTATAAATGACACGTGTATTCGTGACCTTACTATCACTTAGTTGTCCTTTGTATATTGACAGGAGAATTACCTAAGACAGTCCTCATTTTGGATCTGACTGGGAATCCATGCACTAAAGCTCAAGGTTACAGGTGAGATACCAAGGTTCACAAACATGCACCTAAAAGTAGGCCCTGAAGCAGCTGACAGAAAACTTGACAGCTCACTTGTCTTAAAATCATTTGTTGGTTACTTTTTCTTTAGGCAGCAAGTGTTGGAGGCCCTACCCATCCTGCAGGAACTGGACTTAGAGGCTGTGAGAGATGCTGCTAGCCAGGGGCTTCCCAGTGACAGCGAAGAGGAGGATGGCAATGATAGTGATGACACCAGCTTATCATTTGATCACTCAGGTAGGGAGTGCTGCGTTTGGACTTCAGCACTTTCTAGGGTACATTTACTATCATTGGGTCTAATTCCCATTGGCTCGCTAAGCAGTGGCCACTCGGTGCTTAGTGAGTGTGTTGATGCCACCCGCCGGGTGAACGAACGGCCCTGCCTGCGAATATACACAGCAGAATACAAATGTATGTGTACGCTCATTTGATGGTCGATAACCATCGTTCAGTAAGGAAAAACTGCTTAATGGCATGTCTAAGTAAATAATTATGAACTATATAGAAGCCTGTTTTTCCATGAAGTAAGGTTTTTTTCTTGATATTTCTATACAGTTTAGACTAGGAATAAAATGCCACAAATATATATTAGTTTAATAAAATTTGAAAATATTTCCCATTTGAGCATAATGAATACATGTATTTATTATGTAATCTCTTCTTGTCAGGTCTATCATCTACAACTCAGGACATGCTCCAAAGGTCTTATCAGAGGAGAAGCAGAGCACTCAGAGAACATGAAGAGCGTCTATCGGAGCTGAGTAATACTGACACTCAGCCCCTTGCCTCAGCCACGAATGATTCCTGCAAGGCAGACCTCCCAGAACTTTCTATCAGATCTTCTCCTCATGATATAATCCCACAGCGTCCCCCCTATAAGAGCAAGACAGTCAACCCTATTATTTCTAAGAAAGATGCTCAGACTCCTGTTTCAACTGAAAAAAAGACTAGTGCGAACCGGAGCATTGGCACCTCTGTATTAACCCCCAAACCTATCCCTAAAAAACAGGGGGCAGTCCAACCCACCCAGTCTGATTCTAGAAAGTCAGTATTAACATTTAATAGGAGCTCTGCTAGAAAAATGCCAATTTCTGATCTGAATCCAAAAGTTTTGCAAACAAATAGCAATTCTTCAGGAAGAATAGGTGGCACAGCTACATCTGCACAGAGTGAAAGACACACTAGATCTGCTCCATCTACCACAAAATTACTGTCTGTCCCCACAAAAAAAACCTCACTTGCTACCTCTGTCTCTTCTTCAAACAACCATGATGCGCGAGAGACTGTGTCTGCGCCTTTTTACAGGAAACTACAGCATGGATCCTCTCAACAAAAAAAAAACAGCAACCACTAAACATACAGAGCACAGGGCAGTTTAAAGAGAAGAGGAACAATTAAGTTAGTACAAAAAGTTTGGTGATGTTTAAGAAACATGTATATTAAATTATATAAATGATTGTTGTTACAGTTTAGGGCAGTGATGGCTAACCTTGACACTCCAGCTGTTGTTGAACTACACATCCCAGCATGCCCTGCTACATTTTTACTATTTGACCATGCTAAAACTGATGTAGGGCATTGCTGGAATGTGTAGTTCAACAACAGCTGGAGTGTCAAGGTTAGCCATCACTGGTTTAGGGCAATGTTGTAATCAGATAGTAGCATAGTAAAGGGTACAGTGAACTGTGCTATCAATGGTTTTCTTCTCTGTACAATGCAAGTTCCTTCTCCACACAGAGCAGAAATAGATCAGACTGGTCCATTAGGTCAGGGATCTCAGTTCCATCCAACATACTATTGACCAACAGAAGGTTTTCAGTTTCCATTTTTCTTTGCTTTTCTTGTAGTCTCTGTTGAGCAGCCTGCCCGAAGGAAAAGGACAGTTATTCTGACCTATAATATTTAATAAAAAATTTTGGTACTTGTTTCCTAGCACGGCAACCATCGCATACCGTACTTAGTGGTATGCGATGCGATACGATATTCCCGTTAAATTAACAGGAGTGCTTGTACAATGAAATAACGCACAGCATTGCATGCGATGCGAATTTTAATTGTACAAGCACCCTGATGGGTGCTTACAATGTTAAATGCACCCCCATTGTCAACACCACCCCCACTATCACCGGCAACCCGAAGCGTGGCGAGCGCAGCGGTAAGCATACTCCGACCTTTTCATACCCCCACTATTCACGCCGGCGTGGAGTTGATTTTAGATAGTGTGGCGAGCCACGGAGCCCAAAGCGTGGCGAGCGGACGCGGAATACATGTAAAGTAATCCGTGTCTGCTCGCCACGCTTCGGGCTCGGTGGCTCGCTACACTATCTAAAATCAACTCCATGCCGACGTGGATAGTGGGGGTATGAAAAGGACGGAGGAAGCGTACCGCCGCCCCGCTGCGCTCGCCACGCTTCGGGTTGGCGTTGATAGTGGGGGTGGTGTTGACAATGGGGGTGCATTTAACATTGTAAGCACCCATCAGGGTGCTTGTACTATTAAGAATCGAATCGCATCGCAAGCTGCTATATTGCATGCGATGCGATTGTATAAGATGCACTTTGATCAAAATTGGGGGCGCCGTGCTAGGAAACAAGTACCCATTTTTTTCATAGTGACTCCATGTTATGCCTTTTATCGACATTTAATTGTTTGCATTACTCTCTGACCTTGTGGAGCTTAAGTTACATTAAATGGACAAATCAATTGATTTCAGCATTCAGATGATTTCCCCAGCAACTTGCATACACATACAATACTGATTTCCTCTGTAGCCAATAAAGGTGCAAGAAATGTCTGCATTGCTCTTCTAACATTTTCCGCAATATGCACATCTGTGCATACTCTAGAAAAAACACACTGGACTTTAACCAGTCAATAGTCTTCAGGGCCCTAGTTAGAACTGAACCCATCACTGTAAAGGTGCCCATAAGCGGTACAATTACTGGGTGCAATGAGACGCGAACTCCCGTCACACATCTCATCGCACAGCTCAACAAGTATGTGCTGCATATACTTTTTGTACTAGATCTCATCTCATTGCACTGCAAAACCTACGCAATGCGATGAGATGCTATATTGTATACAATAATTGTACCGTGTATGGGCACCTTTAGAAGTAATGCTAACCATTGTTCAGCGGAAAGCACACACGTACTTTTAGATTGGTACTTAGGGCCTTATTATAGTTCACTCTTTCTGACAAAAACCTTCTTAGATGGACAAAACCATGTGCACTGCAGGGGGGCAGATGTAAAATGTGCAGAGAGAATTAGATTTGGGTGAGTTATTTTGTTTCTGGGCAGGGTAAATACTGACTGCTTTATTTTTACACTGCAATATAGATCTCAGTTTGAAGTTAAACCCCACCCAAATGTAATTCTCTCTGCACATTTTACATCTGCCCCACCTGCAGTGCACATGGTTTTGTCCATCTAAGAAGGATTTTGTCAGAAAGAGTGAACTAGAATAAGGCCCTTCGTTACAATGTATCTGTATCTGAAGGAGGACTCCAGAAATGCATAATAGGATAGAGGCAGAGTTTCATACCTGAATATATGTAACATAGGGCAGACTAACAGGAGGAAAGAGGATTGATCTTTACAGTCCCTTTAAGTCGTAAGAAAAATCCAATCACACAATAAATTAAGCAAATTTACTGTTTCGCCACAAGCATATTGTAAGTCACCACACCCAATATTGGCTATTTACTGTAAATGCTTTGCATGTAGTCCTTCACAGTAACATAATCATCATCTGTATACCTCATTGCCTTCACAGGCCTCCAATGCCCCCTGGTGGTACTTATAAAGCTCATGTCTCCTGTCCACCTGAGTCTGAAAGCGAGGAATCTGCCTGGCAGGGTCATTATCTCCAAAACCAGGTGACAACACCCAGGGCACTTGTGTCACTCGGGAACCAAACAGGAAAGGTTTAAATACAGACCTGCAACAAAACATAGGCAGCCAAGACCACAGATAAAGTCAATGATTGAAAAGAGACACTACTCAGTACTCCTTTTAAATGTATTACCTAAAATAATGACTCATTAATTTATATCTATATCTATATATTACTAGATTGCCCATACACACAGCACGATGTGGCAATATATCTGTAGTTATATCTGCCTTCAGCTGTGCTGAAGGCAGATATATCCACGGGAGCGCGCATCGGACCGAAATCGGACGATTTGTGACAGATTATCGGTAAACATCGGACGATTTATCGTAAATCGGGCAATCGGACAAAAAAATCGTTCTAGTGTGTGGGCACCTTAATAATCATGATATACACCCAGCAATGGTCTCTCACTTGGATGGGTCAGGAGTGGCAGTCATTAGATGGATGCAAGGCAAATGTTGACAGCGAGGAAGCACAGACACCATACTTGATGTAGTACGAAAGCCTCCAGAGTCCATACAAATGCCACTGTTCTTATCACGCAGTATCTGCAGGATTGACTCTATTGTAATGTGCCCTAGGACACAATTGGATATAGTTTAATAATAAAGTTATACATCCTCATTCCCATGTACCCTGTGACCTTTTTTTTTTTCTAATTTCCTTCTGAAAGTAACCCTTTGAGTGTCAAAGTTGCTGTAAGAGGTGTGCAGAATATCCGCTAAAAATGCCAGGGCATAGTCGAAATATGAATAACTTTAGATATTGCCGGAAAATGATCGGAAGTCAATTATTTGAAGTTTAGTTAAACATTGCACCCGAAAAAAAAAAACAGGCGCTGTGAGCGAGGCTGGAATTTTTAGCAGATATTTTGCACATCTCTAACATTGGCACTCAAAGGGTATACACACACACACACACACACACACACACACACATACAGTAGACCACCACACCCGCCATTCCCAGGTTGAGGTGCAGTGGCCTGTGACCACAGGCTCGAATAAAGCCCATCACCAAGGGATGCCAGGTTCTTTATGAGACTGGTTGTTAGAGATAAAAGGGAAATTGTGTCCTTTGTGATGGGCTGCACGCTTAAATGCAGTGATCAATTCATGAATCAAAACCCCATTATTTATTGGATTATTTGTAAATTAAGGTGTTGATCCCCCTGTTTCTTTATTTGAGCATGTGGTCACAGGCCACTGCACCCCAACCTGGAAATGGCAGGTGCAGTTTGCACCTCATATTTGGGAATGGCGAGTGCGGTGGTTTGCTGTATGTATTTAGGTTAATTTTGAATGAACCATTCTGTGATCATAGCTTTCTCATGCACCCCAGGAAAGCTCATTTATCCTAAATCTGTGAAAGCTGATCATTTAGTGCTAATTCGGAGGGTGTGTTGGTTATTGTCTCACCTTTAAAAGCCGTAAGTTGTTTGGCAGATGAGCCTTAAACCAGGAAACAAGCGCATGTTCAGTCTAACTAAAATGTGTCAGCAGTTGCCAGGTTCTTTATGAGACTGGTTGTTAGCATAAAGGGGCATACACACGGGGCAATTTACACCCCATTTCTAAGCACTCTAACTAGATATCAAGCCATAGAAATGGAGCATAGTGTATAGCCCGCGCGTCGCTATGGCCTGCAGGGAAAGACTGTGCTTGCACTGTTATTCCTGCTAGATGGTGGGGCTTTGCCTAGAAACAATAGGCAATGCCCCACTCTGCACAGATCACGGTGTGCATTGCGGGTGTACTGCAATGTGTGCCGAGCGATCACGCTTAAGCATGTGGCTCAGCCTCCCTGCACCCGCCGCCCCATAGAAGACTTACAGAGAAATGGGGTTCCTTGGCGATGAGCTGTAAGCATAAATGTATTGACTAATTTATTAACTAAAACCCCACTATTTATTTCATTATGCGTGTATTAATGTGAGTTAATTTATTATGGTGAATGTTGAGCCCCATTTCTTTTTAAATATATATTATATACGAATACATCCCCACCTTTTTGTCCTTGCAGCAGTTCCTGGCCAGCTCTGTATCTTGCTTTTGCAGCCTCCATACGCACAGGCTGCTTTTCTAAAGAATAGACAGCCCTGAAATTAAACTCTTCTACCCCATCCCACCAACCCTTTGCCAGGGCATGGGAGCGAAGCTCAGGGTGCTCTTTCCATATAACTGTCCCAACACTCAGTTGGTTAGAGATGTTCCGTGCGCCCTCTGTATAGGAAGGAAAGAGTAACAGGTTTCTATGACAAGTACAGGAAAATACAGAAGAAAGAATTAAATTAAGAAAATACAGAACTGTAAAAATTTTAGGCAGGTGTGGGGAAAAATGCTTTCAAACATAGAAATGTTAGTTTATTTTTATCAACAAAATACACAGTGCAAGTAAAATCTAAATGATATCAATATTTGGTGTGACCACCCTTTGTCTCCAAAACAGCATACATTTTTATAGGTACACTTGCACACAGTTTTTAAAGGAACTCAACATAGAGCTTGTTCCAAACATATTGGAGAAATAGCCACATATCTTCTATGGATGTAATCTGGCTCAAATCCTTCTGTATCTTGATGGAATCTCTGAGAGCCTCGACAATTTTGAAATCCGGTCTCTGTGGGCCATATTGTCACTTCCAGGACTCATTGTTCTTCTTTACACTATAGAGCGTTCTTTATGGCACTGGGGTCATTGTTATGCTGCAAAACAATTTTGGAGCCAATCCAATGCTTCCCTGATGGTATTGCATAATTGGATAAATATATGCCTGTATTTTTCATCATTGAGGACACCAACAATCCTGACCAAAAACCCCATTCCCTGAAATGTAGTCCCAAACTTGTACAGAGCCTCCACCATGCTTCACTGTTACCTGCATACACTCATTATTGTACCATTCTTTAGCCCTGCAGTGATCAAACTGTTTGGCTAGAAAACAAATGTTTTCTAGCCAAACATTTTTAGTCCCCAATCCAGAGTACCTGCTGCCATTTTTCTACACCCCAGCTCCTATGCTTTCTTGCATAGTTGAGTCACTTGACCTTGTTATCTTTCATGCGATGCAACATTTCCTTTGCCAACCACTACATCTATGGTCTTCAACGTTGCCTGCTTCTTTGCGCTACCTAAAAAAAAAAAAAACTTAAACCGCATATCTTGAAACTCCAGTCTGCTTTGAAATCTTTGCCTGAGAGTGACCTTGCTGATCCAGTATAACTACCTTGAGTCTTGTTGGTAGATTCAGATTTCTCTTCTGCTCATTCATTTAGCATTTTGTTCATTAATAAAAAAAAAAAGTATTTCTTTCCACATCTGCCTAAACTTTTTGCACATTATTGTATACATAATTTTTTGTTTTTAATTTCAGAATATTTTTCAATATACTGTAACTTCCCGGTGATTCTCTCAACTGCCCAATATGGTCCAGCTGTCTCAAGCACATATGCCTCTAGGCGGTCACATATCAGGAACGTGTTGTGGTACATGAAGGGTTGTGGGTCTTCTCGGCAGCTGCCTCCTTGCCCGTACTTTGACAACAGTTCAGTAATAACTTGCACTGCAGCTTTAGCGGAAGGTGCACGCTCTAGAGCCAGCCTACAGAGACAGGGAGGTACATAAGCCAAGTGAAAATAGAAAAAGCATAGGTATACCAGTGGCTTCAATTAAATAATATAAAGTTAAGCTGTGTACACACGATGCAATATCACTGGCAATATGCATGGCTGAGCTACCATATTTCTAGATCACTGGGTGCACTCTGCCGTGTTCAGCCCCCTAATGGTCCTCCTGCGACCATCTGTTCCATCTGTGGCTCCTCCCACAGAGTCTCCTTTTCATCAGCGACCATCTCTGGTTACTGATGAAAATGGGACACTGAGCAATATATTGCACCATGTGTACACAGCTTTAGTCTGTGACAGTAATAGGAAGTAATAGTTGTGTTTTGAAAAAGAGAGTCTGCTTTTCAGGGTGTTATAAAAGCAAATAAATAGAATATCCTATCTGCAACCATTAGCTGTATACACTAGAGACTGTATATAAACAATAGCTTATGGCATCATCTTCAGAGGGGCCAGCACAGACAAATTTGGGTGTATCATTTCACATCTGCACCCAATTGGAGGAGTATGACAAGAGTGTATTGCATTCTGCACTATGGGCCTTATTCAGATGATGTTGTTCTTGCTACTGCTGTTGCTATATTTTGCCGTGAGCAATGGCGATTATATGCTAATATGGACAGAAGCTAACCTGAGTGTGAGATGCCCACTGCTGTCTCTTTATTTGCATCCAACAGTGCATCATTTCTAATGCATCGTTACCATTGTCGCAAACCGCGTTATGTTGCAGAATCTGAGTGCCTGTGTAGACACGCAGGTTGTGCTGCTCTCCAGTACCAAGTGAGACCACAACTGCTAATGTAGGAAGATTCTGTAGGCAGATTAGCTACATGGTCAAGGTGTGAGGAGCATATGGGCCTCAGATATCCATGCGGACAGGTCTGTCATGTGGGGATTTGGGTATAATCATTAGGTCTCTAAGCATTAGATCGACATGCATTGGGTCAACACCATTAGTTCGACATGCAGAAAGGTCAACATGGGTGTAGGTAGACATGGGTTTAGGTCGATACAAGCATTAGGTCGACAGTCAAAAGGTCAACATAGGGGTTTTTCACAGTTTTTTAACCCGAATGTCGACGCAGTCAATATGGACTGCTACGCTCGGCACGCTATTTTATTCTCCCACCATGCCCTAGTGGAGGGTAGGGCATGAAATACTGCACATGCCGGCTCAAAAAAACAAGTGAAAAACCCCACGTCGACTTTCTGACTGTCAACCTTGCCCATGCTGATCTAATGCTTGTGTCGACCAAGATCCATGTCGACCTAATGACCGTATCCCAGGAATTTTCAAGGCGCTAGTGGGATGCAGGGCTTATGTTTGCATTATATAGCAATTTGAAATTTGTGATAAGTGGGGGTCTCACGGCGGGATTTATATGAAATCTCGGCGGTCGGAATCCCGGCGTTCAAATTCCTGACCGCCAAAATCCCGACAAGGGGGGGGCGGGGTGTGGATCGCCCCCCCCCCCCCTTGTGGGCTCACTACGCAGCAGGCCTGGTGCCTCGCTGCGCTCGGCCCACCAAATTATTCTCCCTCTATGGGTGTCGTGGACACCCACAGAGGGAGAAAGTGTCGGGATTCCGACCGCCGGGATTATAACTGCATCCCCTCAGGGCATGTGGAGTTATTTTGGAGCAAGTGTTAATACCCATATACACATTACACGATTTTTAAAAGGTATCTCTCAGAAGGGCCCCTTTGAGCAATATCTTTAAAAAAAAACGTGTAGTGTGTATGCTCAATAGCTTTAATGAGCAGTGTATCTCTATCAATAATGTTGTCACTTGTTGAAGGTTCAATAAACAAAAAAATTGTGACAAAAAACTATATTGTTAATGATACGTGCTCCTGGTCACCTTTAGTCGTCTGTGCCTGCAGCTCAATAGGACTATGGGGGGGTATTCATGTGGTAGCAAAAATTCGAATTCGGCCTATTCAATTGAAGTGACAATTTTTCACCAAGGGAAAAAATTTGTAAATCCACAAGCTTCAAATCCACAAGCGTTCGCCTATTTTCAGCGGAAATTGTGGGTGTTTTCACCCAGTTTTTAGACAAGGACAAAAAGGCATAGGCGAAAAATGGCTAAACAAATGATGAAAGCACTCGCAATTGAATACAAAGGCAGTTAATTAAACAGTACATTTTTTGCCTAGGTGATAAGACAGGAATAATTGAATACTCCCTATATCATCTGCAACTGCATGCATGGAGAGGGGGGACCCGGTGACATCACTGAGCGTTAGCTGGTATCGTTCAGTGTGTATGCACGCTCTCATTTTATGTAGCTATGCCGCTAATCTTGTAGTGTGTATGGGGCCTAATGTCCGAGTGGCATGTTTGTTTGTTTTTTACATTATTGAATTATGAGTGGTGAGCATCCCAATGTTGAATGTCCCTTGTTCTATATATGGTCAACTCCATAAACTACAATGGTTATATTTTGTGCAAACTGTACAACATCTGTAAAGAAAAAAACTTTATTAAAGAGATGACATTATGTACAGGTTGAGTATCCCGTATCCATTATCCAAATTATTCCAAAAACCGTGGTTTTTGGAATAATTTGAATTATTTTTTTTTTACCCCCAGGGCCTCCAGCGGTCCCAGGAATCCACACCCGTGCAATGCATTCCTGGGACCGCTGGAGACCCAGAGAACATGCCGGAGGCCTGCTGTGGACGCCCGGGGACTGTGTGGATGCCGAGGGACCACCGGACACCATCAGGGGACAGGTAAGCAAGCCTAAAAAAAATTATTCTAAAAAAAGGAAAAATCCCCTATCCGGAATGCTTGTGGTCCCGAGCATTTCGGATAAGGGATACTCAACCTGTATAATATATATATATATATGTTATACGATTATATATAGGGTGGCCAATCGCGATTGGCCACCCTATATATAATCGTATAACATATATATATATATATATTATACAGGTTGAGTATCCCCTAGCCGAAATGCTCGGGACCACGAGCATTCCGGATAGGGGAATTTTTCGGTTTTTGGAATAAATTTTTTTAGCCATACTTACCTGTCCCCTGATGGCCGGTGGTCCCTCGGCGTCCACGCAGTCCCCGGGCATCCACAGCGGTCCCAGGAATGCATAGCGCGAGTGTGCGCGCGCACCGGTGACGTCACCGGCGCACACTCGCGCAATGCATTCCTGGGACCGCTGGAGACCCTGGAGAAGATGCCAGAGGCCTGCTGTGGACGCCCTGGGACTTGGTAAGTATGAAAAGAGGGTTAGGGGGGGGGTTAAAAATTTTTTTTTTCGGATGAGGGATGCACGGATACGGGATACTCAACCTGTATCGGGATTGGCAGGATCCCAGGATTTGGAGCTTCCAATTCTGGAATTCCGGGATTGGCCTGCGAATGCGCAAATCTGATGCCGGGCAGCGTTGGGAACCTGCTCAGACACTGCCCAGCTGCTCCTGACCACAGAGTGCTGCTCTACGGCTGTGCGCAGCATGACCGGATGTCTGGTCACATTGCGCATTCTGCCTGGCCCTCCACATCACCACACGGCACCCAACCACCGCTGCTGGGCTCACGACCACTACCCAGCTCCCGACTGGGTAAGTGACACTGGGTTGGGAGGGGGTGATTAAAATTTGTCATTATATTGACTAACTCAATCCCAGAACTAGGCATGTTTAATTCCTAATCCCGGTATTAAAAAAAAACCTCGGGATTGGCATTCCTAATTATATATATGTTATGAGATACCAATGTAACTTACGTACTCAGTTGTGTGAACTGCGGAGGTCCCATCTTACCTGACTAGGTCCATGCCCAGCAGTGCTTCATACTCTTCAACTGGTTCCTTGGTCCACACAGCTTCATTCCCAATGCAAACCCCCATCTCATTAGCTCCCATCTCTGCCCCCCACAACCAAGCTGGGCGACTCAGCAGTACAGCGAGGGTCTTTGGCGCCTGCTCAACTTCCATAAACGTGCACTAAGCAGTGAATAAGGCAACTAACATCATTTACAGAACAGTGTATCACATACTACCAGAACTAGGAATATGCAACAAAATAGCTTAGCTGAGGGCTCACTGTCCTTACCATGACTGTTGAGCCTGGTGGATGTGTGGTGGCGGTGTAGTACACAACCTCCTGGACCTCCATCCTAGGTCGGTCTGAATTCTTTGCAAACACAACAACAGGGGACAACGAGGCCGGGGGAAGTGACACAAAGCAGTCACATGAGCTGGGGTACAATGGCACAGACATGTTGCTGCAGATGTAGAAAAGGAGGTTTCATGTCACATTATGGACTAATGTTTTGTTTTTCTTAAATGATAAAAATGTAATGGCATAGCAGTATGAAACACTAGATATACACCCTTCAGGTAATACCAAACAAATATAAATTACGGCATATGTGCCAGTTAGCAAACTACTGTATTGTATCAGGCTAAATTAATTAATGAACAACAAACATTTCCAGTTTAAGATTAGCTGACTCTGGTCAAAGTATAAACAGGAAAACCAAATCCATAGTAACTAGTCCTGCAACTAGTGCGTCCTGCACTTTTATACCTTTGCCCCTTTGTCAGCGACAGATTCTTAAGGTTTATCTCGTTCTAAACACCACATGCATACAGCAGATTGCTTTCTACACTTTCAACTGTATTTAGCGTTATTTCAATATACTGTAGCATATGCATGTTTAGTTTCATGTATACATAACCCTATCTCTTTCTTCAGATTCCTCATTTTAAGGTGAGTGAACACTACTAAACTAGATCACATTACAATAATTGTTATGCGTGCACATTACAATAATTGTTATGCGTGTTTTAGATCAATAAGTTTATAAAATAAAACGCGCTGACAGCGCTACTCACGTTATATACAGTCCTTGCAGATTAGATCAAGTCGTTACTTCAGACACTGTCCTGCGATTACTCCTTATAACAACCGAACCGAGCACAATACTGCAGGCTGCAGTCTGCAGCACTGCCCCGCACAGCAAGCACCAACTCTCTTGTTCTGGGGTCTGCAGCTGCTGCTGTCCTGTGAAGAGAGAGGACAAGTAAGGCCGCACTGGGAGTTAGTGCCCCCAGAGGCGACAGCTGGAAGTGCAATGGTTCATTTAGAACTCATTTACTGATTTAGTAATAATTTTATTTTAACATCCTCTAGTAAATGGCTTTTTGCATTATTAAACAGAACTTAATGTTAATTTAGTATGTTCTGTTTTCGAACTCCAAAATGTAGGCTTCTTTGCAGCATTAACAAACAAGAACTGCTCTGAGGCCAGAATGTGGTCAGTGCAGTGGTGCAAGTAGAGATTTTTTCTTAGTGGTACTGATAGTGAAATGTGATGACCACGTGTCGTGAGGGGGTGTGGTCATGCTAAACTGGGGGACTGACTACATGGTGATAGGGGCGTGACCACATTATGCCGCACACCTTAGTAGCAATTACATATTATGCCACACACCACAATGCTCATTACATATTATACCGCACACCATAATGCCCATTACACATTATGCCACACACTGTAATGCTCATTATACATTATACCACACAGCAGCATGTCCATTACACATTATGTCACACACCGTAATGCCAATTACACATTATGCCCACACACCCTAATGCCCATTAAATATTAGGACTCACAGTAAGACTTTTAATTACTCGCTGCTAGGGGTTTCATGGCAAAAGATGCAGCTTTCTGCATCTTCTCCCGGTGGGTAACGCTTAACATGATGCAGTGGCAGAATTTTAAATTTTGCACCCCTCCATGCATTTGGGGTGCCGCTTACACATATAATGCCCCCTGAGGTGCCGCTTACATGTATAATTCCCCCTGCAGTGCCGATTATTCATAATGCCCACTGTAGTGCCAATAAATAATATCCCCTGTAAAGCCACTACATAAAGCCCCCTGTAGTGTCACTTCATAATGCCTCTGGTAGTGCTGCTTAATCATGCCCACTGTAGTGCGGCTGCTTAATGTACCCCGTAGTGATGACTCTCCCCGGTAGTCCCGGGCCAGCCTCCTCTTTTGTTGCTGCCGCTGAGAGTATGAGACAGAGTGCAGCCCTGCAGGCTTCCCTCACCCCTCTGGCAGCTTTCGACCATTTGAAATATGGTGACAACTTGTGAGCCAATCGGAGCTCGCTGCCCAGCAGCCAATAACCGTGGCTGCTGGGCAGCGAGCTCCGATTGGTTCACAAGTGATAATTCAAGTGGGTAGTTTGTCCCCTGTGGGCCAGTCCAGCACAGCCTAACCCTAGGTCTCTGCCAACCTAATAATTACTTCAGTATCCTGTTCACTGATGAAACTGTCTTTACTTTCCATGTAGTTGTACTTAATTGCCTAAGTCGTTGTTTTTACTCATTTATGTATTGTAAGGTGCTGCAGAACACTTGTGGCGTCATATAAATAACCATAATAATAATAATACATGGCTGTCTGGTCTTTACCTCTGTGGTGCCACCAGCAGCTACTGGAGAAAGCCCGAAGTAGCACAGTTTGGGCACGGGCACACACACACACACAAACAAACACACACATACATTGCAACCCCCTCCCACTTGCGCTGCCTCTGATTAAAAACTCTCCCATGATGAGGCCGCTGCTGCTGTTGTCCTCTATAGAGAAACATATAATGACCTCCAACAAGTAGACCTCAGCACAAGCCTCTCATCCTCTGACCTCTTGTGCAAAGTCTCCTGGGACTTACTCAACTCCCAGTAATGCAATGCACAATTGTGCAATCAGTGTGCCTTGGCTCCTAATGGACAGCACCATTAATCATTGTCACATTGGCAGATAAGTGAAGCTGCAGCACTACCCCTCTATCAAGGACAAAACCTTTGGTAAAAATAAATAAATAAAAACAATTGTTTTTTTTTTTTTACAATACATGCCAACCACAGGGGGCCCCTAGATATAGTGGAACCTAGGGGTACTGACCCCCTGAGCCCCCCCCCCCCCCTTAATCTGGGCACCACTGACAGAAAAAGGAAGTGACTTACAAACAGAAGTCGTCCCTGGATGCATGATGCTGAATGGATGGAACTCAAGCTAAGCGTTACTTAGGAGACCAATGCTTCTCTCTCTATTGGCTCATCTCCTGCTAAGTGCTGGGTCACAGAAGACAGCGCAGGGACTGCACTGTAATATAATAAATGTGAACTTAAGTGTTAAACAATGTGCATAACATTGGTGTGCGCACATTGAGTGTTAGGTGTGCACAGGCACCCCCTAATGCTGTGCCCCCTTTATTAACACCTCCCTGCCACTAGCAATGCCAGCTATACCTTTTACCAAAGCATTTCGATTTTTAGAACTGTATTCCATTAAAAGAATCGCCTATCAATCAATTATGTGTGTTTTGCATTGTTAATTGTACTAGACTATTGTCATATCACTACATACCTGTACATACATACATCCATACCTGTATATGTTTTTGACTATATTTGCATGTACTGTTACACAGAGTAAAAAACAGAAATATTCTTGAGATTATCATGTGGCTGAGAGATGCTTTATATTGTAGCGAGTGCCAATAGATGATGCTAGACATGCCTGATTTGCGGTGTTTGACATGCTCAATAGGTGGTGTTAGGCACACCTCTTTGAAGGTGCACCCCCAAATAAAATGTGCTGCGCACGCCTTTGGTGCATAATACATAACGGGTGTTGAAATAAGATCCCCCAAGGTGGAGGATTGACAGTGATACACTGTGACAAAGGATATATGATATTAATATATCAAATGGTGAATCTTAGTATAAAGATAAGGGGACAGTATGATATTTACCTTTATACTAAGATTTACCATTTGATATATCCTTTGTCACAGTGTTCCTCCACCTTAAGGGATCGTATTTCAACACCCGTTATGTATCATACCTCCCAACTTTCCGGCTGCAGAAAGGGGCGCGGCTTATGCAAATGAGGGGCGCAGCTTATGCAAATGAGCCGCATCCCCGTTTTCGGCCGCGAATAGACGCTGTGCGCATGCGCACAGCGTCTATTCTGTCAAATTGGGGGGGCTCCGAACTGCCCCCCCCCCCCGCAGCAGGACACGTCCGGCCGCGGGTGGGACAGCGGGACAGGACCCGGTAATCGGGACTGTCCCGCTGAAATCGGGATTGTTGGGAGGTATGATGTATTATGCCCATTGTCTAAAACTTTACTTCACGTTTATTATATTACAATGCAGTCGCTGCACTTTCTTCCGTGACCCAGTGCACTGGGAGCTGAGCCAATAGAGCGAAGCACTGATCTCCTAGGTAACGCTTAGCTTGCGTTTCATCCATTCAGAATCATGCATCCTGTGATGACTACCATTTGTAAGTCACTTCTGTTTCCTGCCAGCAGCACCCAGGGCAGCGGGGACAGGTGAGGTAGTTCGCACATTTTGTATTCTTTTGTTTCACCCTACACCTTGACAAAGGGTTGTGCCAGCCCCGAAACGTTGGTTTATATTTTTATATGCTTTTGAATACACTGCTTTTTAAAAATAATCCTTTGAGTGACATCACTTGTTCCAGTTTGCACCATATAAATAAATATATATATATATATATATACTGCCCTTATATACACACTGCACCCCCACCTCCACATACTATGGTGCAACCCCAGGTTACTTGCCAAAAAGTAGCAGTAGTATCTACAAAAGGGATGCAGGAACCACTAAACCGTTCCATTAGCTCAGAGTAGAGGCACCAGGGACACTCACCGCTGGGGGTAGAGGGTGAGTCAGACCGACAGGAAGAGAAGAGACCCTGGGTGAAATGTAATAGGATGAGAGAATCAGAAAGTGAGAGATTTGGTAAGAAATCTCCTGGTTTTTTAAAGCGGCAATCATTTACACTTCACAATCAAACTGCATTTGCAGTGTAAATGATTGCCGCTTTGAAAAAACTGGAGATTTCTTACCAAATCTCTCACTTTCTGAATCTCTCATCGAGAGATTCAGAAAGTGAGAGATTTGGTAAGAAATCTCCAGTTTTTTCAAAGCGGCAATCATTTACACTGCAAATGCAGTTTGATTGTGAAGTGTAAATGATTGCCGCTTTAAAAAACCAGGAGATTTCTTACCAAATCTCTCACTTTCTGATTCTCTCATCCTATTACATTTCACCCCTATAGGAGTATTCAATGTTTTTTGAGAGTCTGGCTCACCGCTCAATGTTCTGTGTCCCTGTGATCTCGCTGAAGCGCTCAGCACTTTTTCTCATCTCCTCATTTCTGACTTCCTCAGTATTCAATGTGTGGCCAGCTCGCCGGCCCCTTTTTGCGAACTTAGCATAATTATGCGAGTTCAAATGGGAGTGCTGTAACTGGAGAGATCTGTTTTCTCCTGCTCTCCACGTGAGCTGGTCAGACTGGGATATTCCTGAGCAGGGTATTCATCTCAGCAGCGTGTTCCTCGCATTTGTGGACTTGTATTTTTTTTACAAAGGTTTAGAAAGGTTAATGTTTTGTTCAGTATTTATTTTACAACAAATGGCTGTGTGACTATTTTAATTGGGTTTGTGCAGACGGGTGTATTTTGTTCTGTTTGGCCTTTATCCTTGTGTTGTGCTTTTGGCATTGTTTATTTGCACTGTGTTTTTATTTAATTTATTTTATAATTGTTAGCGTGTTTAAAAGCCTGTTTGGGGTTAGGTGAGGAAGAAGAGAGGAAGCATGGGAAATTACTAGGAGCATTCCAAAATGATTTCTTATTGGTTACCATTAAAATAACCTATTAAATTCCAAATCAATTAATAGAGTAGTACAGCATTATGACACTTGCAATAAATACATTTCAGTACATATTTTTAATTTTTTAAAACAAACAAACAAACAAAAAAAAAGGACAAATTTAACAAAGATAAGCATATAGTTCACCTAAAAAAGATGCCGAGGGAAAAACGGAGAACCTCTCCAAAAAAAAAAAACTTACAGGACTCGCTATTTGTGCATTGAATAGACTTTTTGAGACACACTGAAATCCCCATTGAACAAACACAACGGGGAGAAGCACTGGGCGAACACCGTTTGCTTCGCAAGATATTTTCTGTGAAGTAACAGAGTTGAATAGTGAAGTACAAAATATGTGAGAAAAGTTCTCTACTCTCAAAAACACCTGCATACTCGCCATTATAAACGGCGAAATAGGAGCATTGAATACATGCGCTAGTGTCAGGTTGCAAGAGGTGTAGAGGCAGATAACCAGATCAGCTGCTTCACATATATTGTGCACTTGTGGAAGGGTAGGATCCTATGTTTGCCCCTCCCACAACCCACACAGGCCTCGGCATGACCCCTCGGTTCAGCTACTGGTGGCTTCTGGTGTCCTCTCACCAAAGACTTGTCCTGGAGCTGTGCAGGGACTGGTGAGCTTAATGTGCCAGTACTGGTGTATACAGTGCAGCATCATTATATCCTGCCCATTACTGTACCTCCCAACCATGTGAATTAGCATCTTTTCACGAGAGAGATTGACAAGGGGGCATTTCAGCAGCCCACAGCAGGGGCAAACGCAGGATTTTCAGAAGGGGATTTCCAGAGGGGCGGAGCAAAGCACGGAGATGGACACTTAGGTGACCCAGTATATGCCGTATCAGTTAAAGTATTATAGATAGACCAAATGTATATAAATAATCATAATAATAATACATATATATATATATATAAATATATATACATAACAGCAGTGTAGACCACTGGGCATAGCAATGTATTGGGGCCCCTACCTATCCTCCAGCGGTAGGGGTGGGGGGTGCTATGAGCGGAAGCTTTGATGTCCCACGGGTGGTAGGGGGTATTATACCAACCGCTCAGCATGTAGGGCTCAGTAATTTCCACTAATTACCCCTTTACTGCACATGAGGTGGGAGAAGGGGGCACTGGGCTGAATGAAGGGGTCCCATTACATAACTTCCAGGGTGGTAGAGGATGTTTAATACGAGAGGAGGCGTGTATAGTGGAGTGGGCTTATTATTCATAATTTTCTGGTGGGAGGACAGCTTGCTTGACTGCAGATATCTCCAGTTCCCGGAACTAGATTTCTTAGCTTTTAATGGAATTAAAAACTAGAGAATCCCACCTACCAAATGGTATTGGGGACTAGGGGATCCGAGTTCTGGAGGCAGAGCAATCCTCCAATGAGTATATAAAACTACATACCAGGTGTGTGGAGCTGGAGCAGTAACCAGCTGCTGGAAGGCTGATATCTCTGGTTCTGGGAACAGTAGAGACAAGCTACTAGTGTCCATCAAAGGGGGAGAGTCCCAGCTTTTGGAATATACCCTCAGAAAAACTCGAAGTCAGACAGAAACTGAAATATCTGACTGGGGAGAGCAATTAACAGGCTTGGATGGGGACCACTGCTTTGAAGTCAGATATCTCCGGTTTCCCAGGGACGATTTTTAAAATTCTTGTACCCATGGCAAGAGGGGACCCTCAGCTTTCAGAATAGGGCCCTCAGCTTCCTGGAGGGGTTTCTGGTTACTCAGAACACCCCCCTGCGTGCGCTACTGCACAGAGTGCTGGGTGTGCCCCCCCTAGTGAAGAAAATGGAGTATGGTTCCCGACCATGGCATTACCGAGGCCACGCCACCACCCCTAATTGGAAGAATACCCGATTGTATGCCAAGATGTTGGTGGGTATGACATTTTTTCAATACACTTTGCATGGTTTCTATTTTTCTTTTAATGCAATTACGATGTTTCTGGCTTTTACCCTCTGTATGTGTGTATAGCCGCTAGCGGAACCCCTCCTAAATCAGTCCCTGGTGTCAGTCATTCTGACAGGCTTTTAACTAGTCATTTGATAGAGTCAAATCACAAAAAAATACAATTTAGGAAACATTATTTTTAGGAAAACAATAGTAGCAAGTTGATTGGTTAATGCATAGGGGAGGGGCAGAAAACAACACTGCACTTTTTCATACTCATACAATATTCTATCCCATGGGTGTGAATCATTAAGTAGACAGTCAATAGGGCATCTGCTATTGTTTGACAGGCATAAAACACAGGACAAAAAAAATCAACACACATTAGGACAACATGAACAAAAGGCTGACATGTAACACGGATGGGGTGTACTGTGCTCACCTTGGAAATGTTTTGGAGCGCTGCTCAGCCACAGTGGTATCCCTACCCCCTGTGTGGTGAGTTTTACAAAGAACAATGGGTGGGCTTGAGCGCTGCCCCTGCGTGTGTCTGTCTACTGCAAAAAATGTAAATGTGACAGTATTCTGAATAAAATCTGTTTATTTATAAATGAAAATAACAGTATAGGGTGTCTGGTAACTTTGTTTGGGGTGTGGGGGCTAAGTCTTGGTGCACAAATTATACACTGAGAGCCCTTCAGGGGATCGGGGAATCAATGGACTCTTTCTACCATAAACCAAATGGCTTATGTCTCTCAGGGTCTTTGGATGGTGTTTATGCAGCTGTGCTGCTGGTGAGCATCGGTACGGTATGCTCAAGTCTTTGGGTGGTACCTGTGGGGATAGTCAATATGAGGTTTAAGCAGTGTGCGGTGTCCCGCTGCACTGCTTCTTACCGTGATCTGTGCCTTTTTTTGCCTCTTATAACGGGTCCTGTTCGCCCCAGGTCAGTCCTGACCTTAATGCGATGGATGGATAATTCAGGTCCCGGAGGCTGTGTCTGTGTACGCTGCCCCCTTCCGTTACTGGGTGTCCGGCTGTGTGGACGGCTGCAGCCGCAGCGTCCTCTGGTCGTGCTGTTAGCGGCTCCACTGACACTCTGTGAGCCGCGACTTCCGGGTGTCTGTTCTCGCGAGAACAGTGCTGCTGCCCAGGGTCACGTCCACGGAGTGTTTGCGCTCGACTCCTTGGCGGAGGAGACTGGGTGATACTGTTTGTAGGTGATGTTGTTTTGCTGTAGGGTTGCTTCTTGGTGGTGGGGTGTGCGTGTACCAACGCGTTTCGGCATGTAATGCCTTTTTCAAGGCTGACATGGAATAGTCGACACGAGTTTTTCACTTTTTATGTCTCTGTCAACATGGGTTGTAAATTATAAACAATTTATCTGAATGAAAAAAAAATCATTAAATACATGTCAACCTTGTCATGTGTCAACCATTGCCATGTCAACCTATTGTCAATGTTGACCTTCTGTCCATGTTGACCTTTTCCCTGTCGACCTAATTACTGTCAACCTTACACCTGGAACCACTATTTCCCCTCCAACTCCACCACCCATTTTACGGCTAAAATGAGGAATGGCAGTCTAGTAATAATTACCACATGCATCATTTCATTTAAAGTTTTTTTATTTCGTAAGGTGTCATATGGTATCCTTCTGATTTATATTCCTGTGATAGATATAGGCTGCACATTCAGTCCAGGTCATTTTATCAGTGGTGGCTCTTACCCTTTTGGAGGAGGGGGGGCTGCTGCAATGTGGCCTCCCTCCGCTGCCGCGTTCCCCTGCATGCTCAGTATACTTCATAAATAGTGCACATGCGCTGGCCTAAGCCTTTGCAGCAGCCTTCGGAGGCTTAATTATGTTCCCAGGTCCGGCGCATGCACAGTATCGTCCGCGGTACTGTGCATGCGCAGAACCCTTTTGGAAGCTGCCCACATTTGCACAGAGAGCGGCATCCCGGAGGGAGGGAACACCTTGAGTGATTGGCCGGTCAGACATCCAATAGGAAGTCACCGCCAGTCACATTGAAGCCAGAGCAGTCTCACAGACTGCACCTGGGTTCACTAGGCAGAGACAGTGGCAGAGGGGAGGGGGGGCTGCAGCCCATAGGTAAAAATCGCCACTGAGATAGTTGGTGACCCTGGAAAGAGCTGGAGTATCATAGCTGCTGTCTTGTAACAACAGCTCCATCTGCTGTTCACTGTCCTGTCAGCCCATCCCAGGATTACACCCGAAGCAACCACAAATCTCACACGAGACGCTGATTCATGGATTATACACTCTGCTCACCATCTCGACGCCTGTTGAGGAGACTGAGATCCAGGTTCCTGCCCCCTCCTTCTGTCTGCCCCAAGAAAAACACACAAACTCATCACAAATCATCTAGGTTTTGTTTTTATTTCTTTTTTAACATTTTTTGCTATCACAAATCCATTATCATCAGTAGATTCGTCATTTGTATAGGGGTAAAAGAAGGGGGGGTACTCAATAGCCGCATTCAGAGAGGAAGTGTGGCATGGTACCTTTTAGCTGCTGAATATTAATATGAAATTGGACAAGACAAAAAAAAAACTTTCCCCCATTAAACTAAAAGTTTGATCTTTGCTCAGTTTAGAAAACACCAGTGTATCTACATCAGTTATTTATATTGATTGGTCATGAACTATACAAAATTAGTAAAAAAAAATAAATACAAAAAAAAAAAAAAAACAGTAGCTTCCTCAGGCTAGTGTTGGAGTGTACAGCCCTGTACACATGGGGCGATTTTAGCCAGTATCACCCGTGTGTGTTTTGGGCGATAAATTGCTAGAAGCGCCCTCCCGCAGCCAGCCCTTAATGGTCGCAGGAGCGTACTCCTTCGATTATGGCTAAAAATCGCTGGTTGCTGGGTGCACAATGCACTGTGCACCAGCGACTTCTAGTCAAAATAGAATAGAGGTTAAAAAGATTAAAAGACAGAATTGCTTCCAATTTTCAGCCAAAATCGCTGATCGCTGATGAAAACAATACACTGAGCAATATGGTTGCTGAGCAATACATTGCTGAGAGATTTTAAGCCAAAATTGCTGAGCAACCAAATTGAACAGTGTGTACACACCTAAAGCTACTGTACGTACACATGATCGCTTATATAATATTAATATTGCTCAGCAATATACTGTATTGTTCAGTGTCCTGTTTTCATTAGCAACCAGGGATGGAGAAGCCACTGGTCGCGGTAACATGCTCCTCTGACCAGCGAACTCCCCCAGGGCTTATCGCGGGAGTGCGCTTCCGGCGAACGTTGCCCCAAACACACGGGAATATGGTTGCTCGGCGACCATATCTCTGGCGATTATGGCTGAAATTGTCCCGCGTGTACGGGGCTTATCTATTGTTTTCTTAAAAGACACTGGTGAAACATTATGAGGTTTAATCTGGGTTTAATACTACAGTGATCAGGACAGGTCTGCTGACAGCTTTTCCCACATTTTACATTAATAAAAATCTAAAACCATAACAAATCATAATGAAATACATAAGGTTAATTACTGGCCATATCACACTTTATTCACTTCCACTAGACCGGACCTAATAAATAACAAACCCCCAAAAGCAGCACACTGATGGGGACATGATTGAAATACAGAATATGTAACATTTTACGTTGTTGTGTGAAGAATGAACAGCTAACATATAAAGAACATATTTTGTAACATTGGCCCTTATTCTAGTTGGTGCGGCCGGAGCCGCATATGCGGCTCCGACGCACCAGGCGAATCCCCGCCTTCCATACGGATCGCCACGGCCGTCCGTACGCGGATATGTGGCGATCCGCATGAAATTGGACGGGGATACGCCTCCTCCATGGTGGGAGCAGCCCCTGCATTCGATGGTCGCCGAACATCGAATGCAGGGCCGCACGCTCCACCAGGTCCCGCAACACAAGACCACACGGACACTTGTCCGTGTGAAATCTTGTATGGGGGCGGGCAGCTGACATCCGGCGATGTCAGATGCCTGCCCCGTACCAACGCGTCACGGCCTCATTACCATGCATACGCCCCGCGTTTGCATGGGAACGCCCATGAAACGCGGGGCGTATGCATAGGGTAATGAGGATAAGTAGCCCCTCACGCCCCTCTACGCCCCCTGTGCGGCATATAGAGAATCCTTGCGGCGAAATCGCCTGCACATGCGCAGAGTGACCTCTGCACATGCGCAGAAGATAAACATCGGCGGCCCGTACGCAAGCGGGAATATCCGCACCAACCAGAATAAGGGCCTTTGTCATAATTAATGTTAATTGGCAGGAGACTGCATGAAATCTTACAGATGCAAAGCTACAGAGGGGCAGAGGGTATCAAACCAATCTCAGCAGGTAACAAACAAACTGAAATCCTTACACATGGCTAGAAAAATATGTGTCCACAAAGCAAGAAAATACTAGTAATTAGTGGGTTCTGGAATCATTTCAGGTGTCATAGGAGTGATAAAAAAGTGAATTGAATTAATGGCAGTGGGTATGATGCACCTATAATCATTATATATATATATATATATATATATATATATATATATATATATATATATATATATATATATCGCCATGAATCATTACATATTAGCATCCACTGCCTGAAAATGTATGTACTATTCATTTCCAGGCCTTGTAGTCCACAAACAAATACATGTACATCTTAAAAAGCTGAAGATATTCTTAGGGAGGTTAATGTGAACTGTATTATGATCGGCTTTCCACGCATGGGTGTAATACTGCAGTTTGGGATTATTGAGAGGAATCAAAGGGTTTGGCAGTTTTAGGACCATGCACCATCTGGGGTTTTAATCACATGCTTAGTATTAAGACCACCTTAATGCAGCTGATGCTCCAAGACCAATATTTGATCTCTTAGCATCATTCAGGCAAAGGGTTAATGCAGCACCCAATGGTTTCCCTGGGTGCAGCAAGTGCGTGCCGGTGTCTCACTGGGCGTGGAGCTGTTCTCTTTCCATATACGTCCACACCCAGTTTTATAGACACATTCCCCCCATAACATGGGTAGAGACTGTATGTGGGAGGGGTAGCCCCTCACTCATAGAATAACAATATAGGACAGAGGGTGTTTCCTCTGATCCATGCATTCTGGATAGTAAAAAATAAAAAATAAGGTGAAATAAACCCACAATTTGTTTGCAGTGCTATGCAGGGAATCTAATACACAACATAATGACACAAAATGCATGTACAGTATCTTTTTGTATAACCATCCATCTGCAGCCTGTATAGTGGGTAGGTAAAAAGTCACATTTTGGATTCTGCGCATCTGGTCACACTTTGTATTCTTTAGAGCCAGAAGTATGCAGATATATTTAACAGGATAAACATAATGGGGGGTAATTCAGACCTGAACGCACGGCAGGTGATTATTGATACATTGCACATGTGTATGGGCCGCAATGCACATGCGTGATACTGGGAAGCAAAATAAACCCTTATACTTTTTCTATTCGCAAGTAAGGTGATTAACAGGAAGTAGGAGTCTGTGGGTAGTAACTGGCCGGGTACTTGTTTTCTAGAAGGGCACCCACGATTTTGATCTTAGGCATCGTAAGGAAAAAAATCGCGTCGGTCGCATCGCATGCGGCCAAAAAAAAATCGCATGCGATGCGATAGACGCGATTACCGCGATTTTACATAGGGAACAATGTTAAATGGCCCACAGATCCCAAATACCCACCCTGAAGTGTAAAATCGGGTCAATTGGGCCATTTAACATTGTTCCCTATGTAAAATCGGTAATCGCGTCGGTCGCATCACATGCGATTTTTTGGCCGCATGCGATGCAACCAACGCGATTTTACATTTTACCATGCATTTCTATGTAAAATGGCGGCCATCGCATCGGTCGCATCGCATGCCATTATAATGGCATGCGATGTACATGCGATGCCCGCGATGGAAACAAGTACCACTGGCCGTTTCATGAGAGTGCCAAAAAACCCCGCTAGGTGTGCCAGAAAAAAATGCTGGGAGTGTTAAAGAAAATGTAGACGTGCCTAAACATTTTATTGGAGGGTGTATGGCATCAGCACCAGGCCGGATATGCCTGTTTTCCTTGCAGCCGCCGAATAACTCTTATCCTGCAATAAATGGTGCCCAGTGGAAAAAACATTCTATGGTAAACCTGTAACGAAGTGTTTTGAACAGATTTGCATGAGCAGTATTTCGCTCTAACGGGGCGGCTTCAACCTGAACGCTGGCTGTTGCGCATTGGCGGATGTGCAATTAGATCTGAATTACCCCCAATTAATCTATTAGATTCTTAGTAATAATAAAAATACACACATAAAAATAATCAGAAGGTGGATTAAAAAAATAAAAACATACTCAATTTAAATGCATAAGGAGTGGGTTGCTGTGAAACAACTGAAGGGAGGGAAATTTAAAAATGTACACACATTATTAAGCATTTTGTAAACATTTACCATTACACGAGTTACAAAACAAAGAGGCGCAGCATAAAATCCTCTTTGGTTAAGTGCACTGGTTTATGGTGGAAGAGCTGAAATTTATCGTAAGAGGGAGTAGTTTGGAAGAGCAAGGCAATCAAAGTTAAATGTTTGAATTTTGTATCAGCTTTCGCAAGGCTGGTGGAAAATCTGCTCTAGTCCTAAACCTTGACATGGGATCCACAATACATATTTCTGGGTCAGTGGTTCTCAAATTCGGTCCACAGGGAGCACTAACATATCCGTGCTTAGCTGATATCTGGATGGCGGACAGACCATGTCTAGGTCAACAGTCAATAGGTTGAAAACAAAAGGTCAGCAATGATAAGAGGTCAACACAAGCAACAAGTGGACATGTGAAGAGGTCAACATGTTTTTGTGGGGATTCTTTTTTGGATTTTTTTTTCATACCATCCACATGGACTCCAAGTGGGAACTATAAAGTGTGCGCTTCCAATAATAGTGGAGTGAGGCACTTGTCCTAAAGCATGGTGAGAGAAGAAAGCTATGCGAGGGGATGCAGCACACTAATTGTTGGTCCACATGCTCAATGGACATAATCCCTCCAAAAGAAGGCTAAACACTCATGTCGATCTTTTCATGTGTTGACCTTCTGAATAGTCGACGTTTTGTCAATGTCAACCTTGCAAATGTTAACTTTTTGCTGTCAACCTAGATAGAGTCTGTGATTGGAAACTGGTGACATAATTAGTACCTCAGTCAATATGATTTAACCATCTGTGCTGAGCCATGGATTTCTTTAAAACCTGGACTGTTGGTACTTGAGGACAGAGTTTGACCATTGCTCGTCTAGGTCATTTACCAATTTTCCAAGTACTGTAGGACCATGAAACGCCTACATTTTGTGAAGTCCTGACAGACTAGGTCAACATTCTAGATCATGACACCTTCCAATTGATATGGGTGGGAGAGTGGGGTGTGTGATGATTATCCTTTCCCAATTCATCATCCCCAGGGTCAGAAAGCATGTTCAAGGCATACTTCATCCAACATAAACCAAAAAAGATAATAAAAAGCAAACAAAAAACGTAAACCCACTACACTACTAATATCCCAACCCACCCACCAAAAAGGAAAGCAAAATATAAATAAACACACACAAAAGCGTTACGTATCCTAAAGGCATTTCTAATGTTGCCTCTCTCCAATGATTCATTTAAGCCATAAATTAGACTAAACTTCCCATATTTTAAAGATAAACTCAGAAATTTAATTTCATGAAGAGTTAGAATTATCATGCGACCTTTTGTACAGTCCAAGACTCCTTAATGACTGAGGAGCCTCCGGAAAAAAAAAAAAAAAATCGCAGAGCTATTTGCTGTATGTAGTGTGCTCTATAAAGCAGGTCTACTGTGTCTATTTTCCTATTACACTGCATCACTAAGTCAGCTAACTGTTGCAAGGCAATGACTAATGGCCCACAACCCTTTCTCAATTACAATAGTTTATTAAGCAACACATGCTTCTACTGGCCCATCTCCCCATCTCCTGCTCTACTCCTACACCATGGCATCAGCTGATGCTAGACGCAATTGTCTATCTACAAATAAATAAATACATCAATAAGAACCCAACCCACATTGCTAATTCTGGAATATGGGGGATAACCATGCAAGGGAGAGATCCCTTACAGTGTAAGGCCTACACCATTTTAGAGATTGCAGCTTTAAAAAGGGAGCTTTCAGTTTGTATGACTACTGCTACTCTCTTCTGGCTCCATCTTGGTTTTGCCCATAGTCTCTGTGGGCCCGCGTGTCTCCCCCTCATGGGTCTTCATGTGCTTGGTGAGATGATCACTCCGCATAAAGACACGGCTGCAGGAAGCGCAAGGGTATTTTTTGGCCCCGGTATGGGTCTGTAGGTGCCTTTGCAACTCATCACTCCGAGTGAATCTTTTGCCACAGAATAGCCAGTTGCAGACAAATGGTCGATCTCCACTATGCCAGCGTAAATGAGCCTTTAGATGGGATGTCTTGGCATATGCCTTTCCACAGCCTGGTATGTGGCAATTGTGCATGGTTTTGCGTTTGGTCACATCTGCATTGGAACCAGCACGTTCAGCTTCCTGGCAGTTAGGACAGCGACAGGCAGTTTGAGCAGCACTACGTGGCATTGCACGTCTAGCACCTTTTGCACGAGGAGAACCATCCGAACTTTGTTCAGCAGCATGAGACTCCATCTGTGCATCCAAAGTTCCAATGAGATGTGGGGAGGGAGGCAGCATATGTGGAGTGGTAATGCATAGATCAGAGCCATATCCCCCCAGAGGAGCCTGGTGGGATGAAGGAGTACTGAAGCCTCCAGCACCAGGCTGCATATCCATCCAATTAGACCCAGCATGAAGATCCCACCATGAAGGAACGCCTGTCTCCTCTCCAGGCCCTCCCGAGGTTGGAGGTCTCATCCAGGACTCATAAGGATGAGACATCTCAAAGGATGGACTCAGAAATTTGGTGAACGATGTGACCTCTGCAGATTCCTGGCTTGAAAAAGATTGGCAGGGAAGCCTTACAGAGGAGAGAGATGTGTATCGCTCAGTAGAAGAATAGGATGGGTTTTGGTCAGTTTCTTGTAGGACAGACAATGCTGGATCAGAATCTGGAGGGAGGGTGTATGTTTTCAGAGAAAGTTCAGAGGTGGCTGGAGATCCAGGAGCCTCTGATGATGGTTGGTTACCCAGTGAGCTACATACAGCAGTCAGCATTGCAAAAATAAAAAACCACCAAGAGGTTGTCCAGGTAAAGGTGATCTGTGGAAAGATAAATACGAATTAGCATAAAATTGAAACTCTAATCTGAAATTCACACAAACACACACACACATACACACACACACACTTCCTTTTAAGTATGCCCTGGAGAGATTTCTCCAGTCCAACTGGAAAATCTTCCCGAACACCTGTTTTCTACATAAAATGCACACCTAGTTTTCTTCCTCTGGTGCAAAGAACCCAGTTTCCTTCATTAGTTTTATTTTTATCTCAAATTGCTTCTTACCTGCTCTTTGTGGATGCACTAAGACTCCCTCATGTGTGTGTGTGTATATATATATATATATATATATATATATATATATATATATATATATATATATATTTTTTTTTTATGCTTCCTTCATCAGGTCTTACACATTCTTACAGCTATTTCCTCCGATTAGTAATAGTACCTTTGTTTTATTTTCATCCTGTGTGCACATCTTCTCACTTCCTCACTTCTTTCTGTTTTTCACTATCCGTGTTTCTCCTTATTTTAATAGAACCTGTTACCTTGCTTGTTTGTGTCCCTTTCTCATGTGCGATATAGGCCATTATCCATATTTGCTGTAAATAAGCCACCTGTACTACTCTGCTGATCTTACCGATGGCTAGGACCCGGTATTTCCATGTTGCAAAATGTCAGACCATGATCCCACGTCACCCTCTCTGATTAGATGTTTTCAAATATTCAGAGGAAATGTAAATATAGTTTATCTTTCATCCTAAATATCCCAGGAGCCAGCAGCTGTAATAAAGGGCTGGTGGATGCAAATTACAGTAATTATTGTCTGAGCTGTAACGAGAAAAGGAGGCTGAGAGAGACCTGAAGAATATTAGGGTCAGAAAGTCTGGGGAACAGAAATGTTAACCCATGCACTGCAGGACAATTTAATCATGGGGAATTGCTTGCTGCATAATTATCAAATAGAAAAAAACTTTTTTTGCGTTGCATTCATGGTCATGTTCAGTGGTGGCTCGTACCTTCTTGGGGGATTGGGGCTGCCTCTGGCCATAGCAGCCACGGGGGTACCGCGATGCAGACACCCCCCTACCCCTGATGCCGCCGCTGTTGCCTCTCCTCCCGGTCCCCAACTCCCCGGCGCCTGTGCTATGATGACAGGAGCCGGGAAACTGGCGCATGCGCAGTACAAACATCTGTACCGCACATGTGGCCAGCTTCTATGGGCTGCTTCGCCAACAGCCCATAGAAGGGAATCATGGTCATGTGTAATACAAATGACAGGCACCGGCGCGTGCGCAGTACCGATGTAGGTACTGCGCATGCGCAAACAGGAAATCTGCTTGGCAGCCTGCAGAAAGGAGTCCTGGAGGGAGGGAACACCTCCAAATGGGACTGCCTTGGAGACTGGCAGGTTGGACTTCCAATAGGCAGTGTTACCTGGGGGGGGCGGGCTGCAGCCCATAGGTAAAAACCGTCACTGGTCACATTGGATTGGGGTTTGTCACATTGTCAGTATATATATTCTCCAGTGACAACAAATATAAAGGTTTGCATGCACATCATTTATCATAATACAACCAAAATGCACTACGAACTACTAACACGAGAAAGAGCTAATGGCAGGATTCACAATCAAATATGCCAATACAAAACTTGATAAAAACTACAGATATACCCAATACCCCAGTTGTTGTGGAAGGGATTTTTCCTATTCACACCAAACATCCCATTTACAAGTCTGTTAAATAAATAATTATAACTATAGTTCCATTTATCTATGTGTGGATGCATTGTTGTGTGTATTGTGAACCACTCAGAGCCTAACATAGAGGTGTCTGGTGGACAAAAGCTTTAATTTAGGGAGTTTTAAAAAGTTGTATACTTTGTTCATTTGTCATGCCATCTAACCATTTAACATGTACAATGACCAAACCATGATACTTTATTGCTTATGGAAGAAGGGTATCACATGTTTTCAGAACTGAGGGGTAAATGTATGAAGCTTGGAGAAGCAGTATCTATCCCCATAAAGAATATTATGTGCAAGGTGATAATGCACCAGCCAATCAGCTTCAATATGTAAATTGAGATGTAGGAGCTGATTGGCTGGAGCATTATCACCTTGCATATAATGTGCTTAGGCCAGTGGTTCCCAAACTGTGCGCCTAGGCTCCCTGGGGTGCCTCGGGACACTTACAGGGGTGCCTTGGGTTGGTTGTCCAGGACCAATTCAAATTATTTATGATCAATTATTTCTGAACAAAACCAGTGCTCATGGCTGCCCATCATAAAATGTGTACAATCCGAAGCACATCCTGCCCTTTACCACATAACTGACCCTAAGAAGCACATATAAACACAATCTACTTAATTTCATACATATTTTTTGGGGCCTAGGGGTGCCTTGGAAAAAATTCTGGTACTCTAGGGTGCCGCGATTATAAAAAGATTGGGAACCTCTGGCTTAGGCCTTTATTCAGATCTGATCGCTGTACAAATTTGTTCTCAAAATAGGCAAAACCATGTGCACTGCAGGTGGGGCAGATGTAACATGCAGAGAGAGTTAGATTTGTGTGAGTTATTTTGTTTCTGTGCAGGGTAAATACCGTTTGCATTATGTTTTGACTTCAATTTAGATTTCAGTTTTAAACACACCCCACTTAAATTTAACTCTCTCTGCACATATTACATCTACCCCACCTGCAGTGCACATGGTTTTGCCCATTTTGAGAACAAATTTGGGTACTCTTTACTTAGAAGGGCGCCCACGATTTTGATCGTGGGCATCGTTAGTAAAAAATCTCGGGCATTGAATGCACTAAAAAATCGGGTGCGATCAACCGACGAGATGCCCGAGATTTCCCATAGGGAACAATGTTAAATGTCTCAATTGACCCAATTTTCCTGTTCAATGCCTCAATTGACCCGATTTTTCCATAGGAAACAATGTTAAATGGGCCACAGAGGCCAAATAGGCACCCTGAAGTGTATAATGGCCGCCCGAATTGTTAACGCCACCCCACGATCAACGTCAACCCGATGCGTGGCGAGCGCAGCGAGCCCGCGAGGGGCGGCGGTACGCGTCCTACGACCTTTTCATACCCCCACTATCCACGTCGGCGTGGAGTTGAGAATAGAAAGTGTGGCGAGCACAGCGAGCCACCGAGCCCGAAGCGTGGCGAGCGCAGCGAGCCCCGCGAGGGTACGCGGACAGCTGTGAAGCCCGCGAGGGGACGCGGATACCTGTGAAGGTATCCGCGTCCCCTCGCGGGGCTCGCTGCGCTCGCCACACTTTCTATTCTCAACTCCACGCCGACGTGGATAGTGGGGGTATAAAAAGGTCGTAGGACGCGTACCGCCGCCCCACGCGGGCTCGCTGCGCTCGCCACGCATCGGGTTGACGTTGATCGTGGGGTGGCGTTAACAATTCGGGTGGCCATTATACACTTGAGACATTTAACATTGTTCCCTATGGGAAATCTCGGGCATCTCGTCTGTCGCATCGCACCTGATTTTTTAGTGCATTCAATGCCCGAGATGGCCGAGATGGGCGCCCTTCTAAGTAAAGAGTACCCAAATTTGTACTGCAATCAGATCTGAATAAGGGCCTTTATGGGGATAGATATCACTTCTCCAAGCTTCATACATTTACTCCATAGTTCTATAAAACAGCATCTAGCATACCGTACATATTACATACTAGTAAAAGGGACTAATGTTAAAGATAAAACATTGTATAGCATGTGGTGATACCTTATTAAAGAGTCCACACCTTTGCCACTTTTTCAGACTCTGAGTGCCACTTCTTCTATATATATATATATATATATATATATATATATATATATATATATATATATATATATATATATCTCAAGCAGCAGTTTTGCACAACTGCTGCTTGAGTCTTTTCTTTTGGAGTGCTGCCCCTCCGCTGAAATCTCCAAATGCTTTCAAAGATAGTCTGCTACCTTGCGATTGCCTCTGTGTTTGTGCATGTGTGAGAGAAAGATGTATTTTCACTTGATGCCAACAGATGATTTTCAGACCACACACAATCAGACACTATATGATATACATAAAGAATAGATATTTTCTTTGTATTATATTCTTTGATAATGCTGGATAACGCTATGGGCCTTATTCAGACCCACTCGCTGTGCTGCAAATTTGCAGCCTGAGCACACGGTATGCATATGCAGTGCTCATGCGCATGGTCCAACTTCTAATAGAGCCAGTGATTGACAGCCGGCCGCTGATTGTGAGAGGCATGTCAGTGTTTTCTGGGAGTGCCCCGGCCCTTGGGAGGGAGGGCCGCTGATGTCAGCCACTGCCTCCTTCTCCCCAAGGCCATCGCAGCGCTGAGTAAGTATAGACTTACTCGGCACTGTAAACGTAGGAGAAAGCCATTCAATGGTGAGTGATTACGAATGGTTTCCCCCCTGTGTGAATGACTGTGAACGAATTTGCAGCTATGCACAGGGGTGGGAGGAGACCTTGGCAGGGTGGGGTTTACCTGATCGCTGGGCTACGGACATTTGTAGCCCAGTGATCAGGTCTGAACCAGGCCCTATATGTGGAATTACCACTGTCCCGATTTTAACAATTTCTAAACATACAGCTGCTGCAGAATGACAATAATGAATGTAAGCTCATGCTATATGATTTGACCCTCTGAGAACCCTTTTTGTCATGGCCGATGAGAGACGACAGAAGTGGGAGGGTTTCATACTGGAGGCTGCAGGAAGCAATTGAACATAATATATACCTCCACAGAACAAAGGGTGTTATTACTTGTATTACTTGTATAGCGTAGACTGAATAGTTCTGGAAGAACATAATTTAAGTCCCTCAAATCTTTTCCAAAGACACTCATTCCGAAATGTGGGCACACACACTAAAGCTTTTCATTGTAAGCCCACATGCAAAGACAGGATATATTTATGTAGAACAAGACTTTACAGAACAATCAAGTGTGGCACTTACAAGGTCACTCTTCGTTGTACAAAGGGGACAGCAAACAGTTTTCCACAATTGAGAGATCAGATCTTGGCTTATTTCAATGAGTCATTATGTCCATCTTCCAGACACACTTTATATAGGAAAGCATATTTCTGATGTATGGATGTTTATCTCTCCTTATCTCCCTAGCATTTATCTCTTGTTAAGGCTTAATACATCTGCCCCATTGTCTTTTAAAGAATACTTTTTTTTAAATAAAAAAATGATAATGCACAGGCGCCCCTGCTTATTCTTTTGTAAAAAAATAAAATAAAAATTATATATATATATATACATACATACATACATATACACATATACACACACAAATGCATACATATGTGTATATATATATATATACACACACACACACACACACACACACACACACATATTACTATAATGGCACATGATGAATCATTCCCTGGATTTATAAACTTATAAATTAAGCTTAGCTTAGCAGTTAAAAACTTAACGTTTGTACTGAAGGAAGTAACTGACATAACTGGTTATTAGACAAGTCTATGAAATGATGGGAGTGATTCAGGTTGGTTTGCAAAAGCAAACTCTTTCTCTAATGGACAAAACCCTGTGCACTGCAGGGGGGCAGATGTAACATGTGCAGAGAGAGTTACATTTGGGTGAGTTATTTTGTTTCTGTGCAGGGTAAATACTGTCTGCTTTATTCTTACACTGCAATTTAGATTTCAGTTTGAACACACCCCACCCAAATATAACTCTCCCTCCAGCTGTTACATCAGCCCCACCTCCAGTGCACATGGTTTTGTCCATTAAAGGAGTTTGCTTTTGCAATCCAATCAGAATCACCCCCGATTCCTTAACTTTTCCCGTTTTTAAAAATTTGGATATTATCAATCTGCAGGCCCACCATCAGGGGGGACATGACTTCTGGGAATACTGGTACTGGCATCCTAGGCCCTGCCACGTGGATTAATGGGGTGGGTGCCTTCGGCACCGACTGTCTGCTCCTACTTGCTACTATCCCAGCCCTCGGCATAAAATGTGAAAGCACCCGCTGGATCCTTCAATAAAGTTTTGTTTTTCTTGTTGAGGTGGCACATCTGACATCAGGACATCACCCACCACTTGAAGACAAAGGAGACCAGTGCATGAGAAGCAGCAAGTTAGCCCAGAACACATGACTCATGGGGGTTTATTTACCAAGATGGGAGTTATATTGAAGATGGGATGTTGCTATGGGCAACCAATGATAATCTACTTATTTATTTGCACCTTCTAGAAGATAATAGATAGAATCTGATTGGTTGCCCATAGCAACATCCCATCTGCAATAGAACGCCCATCTTAGTAAAGAAACCCTGTAGAGGAGGAAGAAGGTCAGATGTGGTAGTAAGTCAGGCAGGCAGGCTTGCAGGCTGATGCAGGGAGTGGAGACTGTCTAGCTGGGGTTGGGGAAACAGAGCAGAGATACAAAGGGGTCATTAGCCCAACGTTGGGATCCCGACAGCATGGCGAGCGCAACAAAGCCCCTTGCAGGCTTGCTGCGCTTACCACGCTGCCTATTCTATTCTCCCTCTATGGGGGTCGTGGACCCCCAAGAGGGAGAATAGCCGGTGGCTGTCGGGAACCCGTCTGTCGGAGTTTTGACAGTCGGGATCCCGACGTCGGGTAAATGACTGTCGGGATCCCGCCCGGCACCCGAAAGAAGAGTGTCTGCTTGTATTACTTATATAGACAGGAGCACAGTGAGAGGGACTGCGCATCAAATCAGACCTGCTATAATTGTCCTGCAATTTGGGCTCTCTCAAACCAGATATTGACTTCTGCAATCGCAGGAAAAAAGCCCAAATTGCAGGTAAATTGCCTAGTGTACTGGGGTCTTTATGGGTATATTTACTAAAGCTTCTGAAAATGAAAAAAGGTGATATTGCTCATAGTCACCATTTAGATTCTGTGTATCATTTTCTAGGATGATCTGATTTACTATTGTCAACATCACCTCTTTTGTTTTAGAACCTTTAGTAAATGTACCCCTAAAGAGAGAGCTACTGTATGTATACTAGACAAAATCATAGCCTAGCTGTGCATACTGCAGAGGAGCAGACAGAGAGGTAGCAGATAGCTGTCATTTGGATTGTGTGTGACAATGGGGGTATGCATCAAAGCTTGGAGAGAGTTAAGTGGATGGAAATAAAGTACCAATTAATCAGCTTCTGTCATGTTACAGGCTGTGTTTGAAAAATGACAGGAGCGGATTGGTTGGTAGTTATTGTCTCTCCAAGCTTTGATACATATCCTTCTGTGACTGAGCATGTGTGGTGATCTATAGGAGAGAGTTAAGTGGATGGAAATAAAGTACCAATTAATCAGCTTCTGTCATGTTACAGGCTGTGTTTGAAAAATGACAGGAGCGGATTGGTTGGTAGTTATTGTCTCTCCAAGCTTTGATACATATCCTTCTGTGACTGAGCATGTGTGGTGATCTATAGGGATGAGGGTGGGGTACCTGTCTAGTTTGCCAGTCCCAGGCTCCACAATTTCTGATGGATGCCCAGGCAGCATGTAATTTATATGTCTGCAATAAAAGCTACCCACCCATTTTTGTCTCAGTCATTTTTGCAAGTCTTAATGTATTGCAGCAGAAAATGAAAGCAAACTCTTTGGACCAGAAATGTATGAGGAGCATTGCATTCATGCACGTCATTTACATTAGAACTTGAAATTCTGAATTTCAAACATGATAGATAATCCATGTGATGTATTTGCATGACTGATCCACTATAAATCCAGAGTGGGCCTAATAGCTCTACAGATCCAGGCAATGACATGACACACTTTATATAGTAATTTTGTACTAAAGCTGGGTACACCGTGGACTAAGTGTGTATCCAGCGACATCTTGCATGACAGGACCAGGCGGGGTGCCGGCAAGTGTGTACTACACAAATAGCGACAGTGGGGGGAGTGGGCGTCCCGCATGTACAGACAACAGAGGATGTTGACGATGATGGGAGTTGCAGATGGCAGTAGTTTTTTTTAGCCATTCGGTAACCTCAACCCTATTTGACCTTTAGCTCTTTGTATGTTACTGCCATGCAGCTTGTCAGGTAAAACTGAGCACTGATATATATATATATATATATATATAACAAAAATATAACTATTAATCTACAAGCTATCATTTAGGTTGCATTTGGGGCCATATCTCTACAGCATCTCTGAACGGCAGGTGTTTCAAGCAAACTAATGCTGTTCTCAATCCTGATAGATTATTACATTTACACTGTGTTTGGATGGTTAAAAGATTTAAAATAATGCTGGCCTTATATGTGTCAGGACTGGGGGTGACTGGAGTGGATCAGCGGACCTAACTGGGTAATGGAAGTGTGGAGACTTGATTTATCGGTGGTGCATAAACAGGGGAAGTAGGGTGATACACGGAGTGCACAACTGAACTGGAGATTGGCGAATACTAGGACAGAGGCTTGGAGTGTAAACCCACCAATGGTGTTCACCAGGGAGCTCTGGAAGGCGCTTTGGGCTTTGCTTCGCTCGTTGTGCAGGTCGTGGCACTCACACAGAGTTCTCCTTGTTCAAACTGTGGGTGCGATGGTACGGACTAAGTTGTTTGGAACAGCTAAATATACTATGAGCTGCAGAATCGATGGTCGGCCTGGGAACCAATAGTTCAGGCTGGGTATCAGGCTGGCTACTGATGGTTGGTCTGGAAACCAATGGCACAAGCTGGGTATCGGGTTGGGAACTGATGGTACGAGCTGGTTAACTGATGATTGGCCTGGGAGCCAATGGTACAAGCTAACTGAGACTTAGTACTACAACATAGGAACAGAGTAGAAGGTGCACCATACACTATTTACATTTTTATATATAGTATAGGAGGTTCTTGGCATAGTATTGTCCAATAGTATGAGCCTGCCCACCACTCGTCAAGTGACCTCGTTGGAGAGGTCCCTAACATTATAGGGCCTTGATGGCTAACCTTGACACTCCAGCTGTTGTTGAACTACACATCCCAGCATGCTATGCATCATGTTTAGCATGGCCAAATAGCAAAACTGAAGCAGAGCATGCTGGGATGTGTAGTTCAACAACAGCTGGAGTGTCAAGGTTAGCCACCAAGGTTATAGGGGTTCACCCCTGGGGGTGCTACACATTGCTTAGTATTTGAGGTTGTAGTCAAAATGTAGACAGTGAAAACTTCTATAATGAATATGCGCTGACTACTGGTGAGCCCACCTCATATCTACCAGTGTGCACTTATGTGGTAGATGTAAAAAAGGTTTTAAACCAAAAGTTTCCACGGACATAATGTCAACAAGGTCATAAGGTCAACATTAAAAATTTCAGCATGGAAAATATAGACAGAACCAAATTCAGAGATGGAGGCAGATATTGTAATCCAAGCAGGATCCTGATTATTGGGAATGTTTTCTTCACTTACTATTCAAATCTGACTTTAAAAACACTGGTACCCATCAGTCCATTGGTTCAGAGCATCTTTAAAACGGCAGGTCTTGTGGTGTGTTCCTGTTATGCAGTGGTTAGTACCATCCTAAAGAACATACTGCGGTCCAAGGAAGGACAAATGGTGAACCAGCAACTGGGTCATGAGTGACTAAGGCTCACTGATGCATGTGAGAAGCGAAGGCTAACCCATTCCCATCTCTACCACCCCATCCTCTATTCTCGGTCTTACCTCTGTGCTGCCTTATTCCAAGAGACATGACGCACAAATGATTAAATTATTATGCATGTATGCGGCTGTGTGATATATATATATATATATATTTTTTATAATTGTACGTAACCATGAACATGTCCAGATAGGTTTGGAAGCAAATCATTGGTTAAGTTAGTGGGGAAGATTTTAGGGTCCCCCTGTCCCAAGTGCTCCAGGGCCCCCTGTAAAGGTAGCACTAGTTCCTGTTAAATTAATGTTAATTGCAATAGAAAATATGACACCTGTCAGTTGTTTCGCTATTGGTGACCATGTGTAGATTTAACCATGAGGGTAATTCAGACCTGATCGCTGCTGTGCAAATTTCCTGAGGCCTACAATCAGATAGTTTCCACCCAAAAAATTGCAGATCGCCGACCAGCTGCCAATCCATATGCAACTCACTCAACCTCTAATGGTTTTTCCAGTCTGTGCAAGTATCTGCGCAATCCTGACCCTTCCACAATTCTGCAACAGAAACAGGCTGATCGAGGCCAGAGCGGGCATCATGGGTTTTTTTTACACTCACAGAAAACAGCAGGTTAGCACCTCCATACTGAATTGTAAATAAAAAAAAAAAAAGTCACAGATTCTTGGCACTGTGTGCTCACGTGCTGCTACACAGATGCAAGCGCAGTTGTTCGATAATTGATGGGCTTGCTAATTCACACATCGATAAGGTCTGAGTAGCCCCCCCTTTCCTGTTAAAAATGCAATTAATTAAGCTGGGTACACACCGGAAGATTTATCTGTCCAATCTATCTGGTGGGAATATTAATCTGGTAATGTATGGGAATTCAACATTTGCTCACATACACTGGGAAACAGACAATGGTCAATCAGACAAATCGGTTAAATCGATCTGATTTAACAGATTGAACCAAAGAATCGTTGTCTGTCCTTTTTTTAGGGTTTGGGAGCAAATGGTTGATTGTCATTAGCTCCAACACATTACCAGGTTTTTGTTTCCGCCAGACAGATAAAATCTGTAGGTGTGTACCCAGCTTTATTATGTTCCTACAACTTTATGTGGATTTGTGAATAACCGACCTACCCTGCAACAATTGTAACAATGGAAACAGATCTGTACAGTTCAGTTGTTTCCATGATACAGTTGTTTCCATAATTATAAAAGGTTGTTAGACTGTGAATAAATTACTGCACTGATTGTTCCCATGGTAACAGTTGTTGCTAGGAAAGTCACTAATTTATAACCGGTCAGATGGCAGGTTCCTGTAGCTTGAACCGGTTGATTTCAGCAGAAGTTCCTTTTCAAGCTTTGTGAGTTATGCTAGTAGTAGGATTTACCATAATGGTTTTTAAGTTAGACAACACCACTATCTTGTTCCTATTCCTAAGGGATATATCAGGGTTGCCTACCTGACCCCCTCCATGAGGGAGAAAATGCTCTGTTCCTGGACTTCCCTGGTAATGTAGGATTGCCAGCACCTGTGGTGAAACACCATTCTTATAAATTACCCAGCTCCCCACAGGTGATGGCAATCATAAATTACCAATGAATTCCATAAACAGAGCATTTTCTCCCTGAAGGAGAGGGTCAGGTAGGCAACCCTGGGATAGATACTATAAGAATCACACAAAATGTGATTTGTATATTACACAGTAAATTCATGTTCACCTATATAGTATAGCCGTGTAGAAATATACAATTATAGCTTTGTGCTGGAGCTATGAAATTAAATCAGACAAGGGTCCTATCTTTATGACTGAGGTTCCCAAATTTAAGGCTCATACACACTGGGCGACTTTGAACTTAAAGTCGCTCAAAACACCCAGTTTGAGCGTCTTTCAGCTCAAAGCCACCCAGTGTGTATGCCCCGGCGATGAGCGCTGTTGCACACTACTGCATCATCGCCGGGAAAGCCGTTCATCTGCTGGTTATACCAGCAGATGAGCGGCTTTCAGGACAGCTTTGCATAGCTCTGCAAAGTCGTCCTCCCCCTCCATCAGCGCCGGGCAGGGGGAAAGTCGCTCATTGTGTATGCACTGAGCGGCTTTCCCCACAGCCATAGTCGCCCAGTGTGTATGGACCTTAAGTCTTTAAGCCACTCTAAAATGGTCCAGGTTTGAAGTCTAACCATGCTTCTCTACAGGTGGCTTAATTAGTACCTCAGTCAATATGATTTAACCATTTGTGCTGAGCCTGAACCTGAACCTGAACCATTGGGCAGAGTGATGTAGGGACATTTTGTAAGCTATTGAGATCATACCCTCTCCATGAGGGAGAAACACTAGCTTGCAGGAATCTAAGATCTGCAAACTCTCTTTGTTCTAGGGAATAGGATTGCCACCTAGCAACAGCTGGTGGATGTTGGGAGGCTTACACCTAAACCCACCAGCTGTTGCTAGGTGGCAAGCCTCCCGACGAACAAAATGCTCTGTTCCTGTCCTTCCCTGGTAATGTAGGATTGCCAGCACCTGTGGTGAAACACCTTTCTTATCCATTAACTAGCTCACCACAGGTGCTGGCAATCCTACATTACCAGGGAAATCCAGGAACAGAGTATTTTCTCCCTCATGGAGAGGTTCAGGTAGGCAAGTATGATCTACATAGATCACTTAGAAAATAACCTAAAATCGTCCTCTTTGTAGGCCCCATTAGTTTCCCCTTGTTGCTGTTTCCACCTAAAGTCCAAAAATAAAATGCAGGCAGGTTAATTGCTGCTGACCAAAATGAAGCAGTGTATTCATTAGAGAATTTAGGGCCTGATTCTGGTTTGCGAATGTCCCCAGTGTGAAGAAGGACCGATGGTGAAGCACTGCGCAAGCGCATATTCACTTATGCACATGTGGAAAACACTGGGTGTCAGGGCTTAAAGTGGCCCCGGAGAGGTGGTGGAACTCCTTTCCCCTAACACCGCCCTAACTCCCATAAAGGGATAATGGTCCCACAAAAAGGGGTGTGGTCACACGATATTGAGGCCAAATAAAATTACAACAATGGCTCACTTTTTGCGGCGCTGATGGCCTGACATCACATACACCGTGCCAGAAGAAGAAGATGCCGGGACAGGCTTTTCTGTTGGATTTACTGTTCAGGGCTGAGGTAGAGGTGGAACTCAGTTCCCCCTACCATTAGAGGTGGTGGAACTCAGTTCCACCCCGTTCCCCCTCACTTTAAACCCTGCTGGGCGTCCCCATGCCAACAGACAGCCAGCTGGCTTCTGGGGATGAGTGGCTGACGTCACAGCATGTCAGCCACCCACCCAATTCTCACACTTGGACACCGCGGGGGAAATGTAATAGGATGAGAGATTTAGAAAGTGAGAGATTTGGTAAGAAATCTCCAGTTTTTTTAAAGCGGCAATTATTTACACGGCAACACCAGTTTTGATTTTGAAGTGTAAATGATTGCCGCTTTAAAAAACCTGGAGATTTCTTACAAAGTCTCTCCCTTTCTGAATCTCTCATCCTATTACATTTCAGCCCGCAAGTCTATTTGCGAACACTATAGAAATCATTTGATGGTCGTCAACCATCAAATGATTTCGGGCACGCACTCTACCCTTTCGAATGGATGTTTATGCATCCATTTGCAGTGCGGTGGGTATATTTGCTGGGCAGCGGTGGAAGGGGATTCGCACGGCTTGAAGCAAAATACTGCTGCTTAGCAAGCCAACCAGATTCAGGCCCTTAGACCATTCACTCAATATGGCAGTGATCATTCTAGTTGACTCGCAAAGCTAGACTAGGGATGCCAATCCCGGGATCGGGGGGATCCCGGGATTTAGGGCCGGGATTGGAGGCTCCAATCCTGGGATTACGGGATCGAAATGTGCATGCGATTTGATCCCCTTCTACCGTGTAGTGCTGAGCAGGCCGGGGAGGAGGCTGGTAACTCGGAGTCCGGGCAGACACGTCGGCGTGGGAACACTGTGTGGTTGCGCAGCATGACCTCTAACATCATGCTGCGCTGCCTGGCAACTAGGCTGTGTGGCTGCGCAGCATGATGGTAGAGATCACATCACACTGTGCAGCCACACACTGTTTCCCACGCCACCGCGTCTGCCCGGACACAGAGTTACCCGCCTCCTCCCCGGCCTGCCGAGTCACCTTGCCTTCTCCACCTATGGCTAGAGGTAATTTATTTATCATTGTGCATATCAGGTGGCCAATCCCAGGATTGACAGTTTTTCAATCTCAAATACCGGGATTGAAAAAATGGCCTAGGATTGGCCTCCCTATTTGTGACCCAACTAAACGCTGCCTGCCTGCCGCATGAATGTCTGCCCCTGCTCGCATGGCGAATGTCCTCGCGCGCATGTGAATGGATGTTTTGCATAAACATCCATTTGCAGCCTTGTGTGTCGGGCTGAAATCATTTGATGGTCGCTAACCATCAAATGATTTCTTAAGTGCTCGCAAAGCACTCTCTGAACAGGGCAGGCAGCTGACATCCGGTGACGTCAGCTGCCCGCCCCCAGCACACGTGTTACAGTGCCATTTTCATGGGAACGTCCAGCGTTTGCATGGAAAGGCCCATGAACGGGCTGGCGACTATGCAAGTTGCCTTGTCCACTCGCACACAGAGCCTGCACATGCGCACAAACAAAACATTGCTCCACCGTGCGGGGGAGTGAACAATCTAGAATGACCTCCTTTGTGTATTATTTATTTTCTGTACAGCCCTCTACATATTATACCACTTTCACACTGCCTAAAAGTTTTAAAAAAACTGTATTTTTTAACGGTATTTAAAACGGGTCTGAGCCTTCACATTGCAGTAGATTACCGTTTTAAATACCATTCACATCAGTCAACCCGTTTAATCCCCTGAATACGTTTCAAGGCAGAATACAGGGGACAGTCTATCACAGGTCTGTAATCTGATGTTTTTACTAAATACAGTTTCAGAGCCATTCTCACTGCATAAAAACGGCTCGGAAATACCGGTTATCTTTAACCGGTAAATGAACTCTGGCGCTTTACAACTGCAGCCTTAAACGTGTTGAAATGGAAAAAAAACGGCAATTTACCGTTAAACAAGTGCGGTGTGAAAGGAAAAATTATAGTGTTTGTTTTTGTTTTGTTTTATTTTTGTGTTTTTTTTAGCTCCAATGGGCAGAGACTGATGTCATTTATATATTCTCTGTACAGAATTGAACACATGTAGCAGCTTTTTAAAAACATATTTTTTTCATTGATCTAGATCACTGGTTCCCTAACAGTTCAAGCTTTGCAGATCACACAGAAATCATGTGTCCTGAACCAACAACTGCCACCTTTTAATCCACAGATGACCTGGAAAACATGAACTGTTAGGGGTCCTCGAAGACCAAATTTGGGAACCACTGATCTAGATAATTATCTGTTATATACTGCACTATAACATCTGCAGTTTAGTAAGACTACACAATCCTACCCCCTACTGAAAGTCCCCTCTATCTGCCGATAAGGAGTGGGGAAGTCACACCAGAACAGCCACCTGGCCTGTAGCTAGATATCTGGACAATGACACAATACTTAGTTCACTATGTTAGCCTTAACCACCTCTTCTGTGTGGTTTATTAGCGAACCAATCCTTACCGGTCTAGAGACCTAAATTGAATGTATAAGGTTAGGACTCATTCTGCTTTACACTGTGGGGTTTATTCTGGTTGATTCGCTTGGATGCAAATTTGCATCCTAGCGAGTCGACCAGATCTCGCCTTACGAATGGTGGTACGCTGAACCACCATTCGCTATGGCCCCTTAGATCACTTAGAAAATGCCCTCCATGTCTAGGCCCCATTAGTTTCCACTTGTTGCTGTTTACACCTACAGAAATAAAATGCAGGCAGGTTAATTGCTGCTGACAAAAATGGAGCAGTGTGTGCATTAGACAATTCAGACCATTCACCCAATGTAGCAGTGATCTACGTGTGTAAAACTCGCCGAAGGCATTTGCTACAGGGGTTCGCACATGCACAAACCCCGACCGTTGGACGGAATAGTGAAGTCAGAAACGTACTGAGCGGGATTGAACCACCTCCATAGTGGGATACACAGAGGAAGGGGTACAGACAATGGGGAAAGTGATCAAGACAGATATATTAAAAAAAGATAGTTCCAGTTATAAAGCAATACCATATTATACAATGATGTATAGAGAATATATAATCATTCAAATCATATTTTATTGCTTTTAGGACCACCCAATATCCTTTAGAGTGGTCCAGAGAGTACAACAAAACAGTTTAGCACCATCACTAAGGATTCCAACCCATTAAATCCTGAGCTTTATAGGAATCAAAACACACTGTAGACACATTTTAGACATCGGCACAATCCGTGACTAAGAGAAGCCACATTGCAGGCCTCCAGTTATTTTACTGCAGCTCCTGGGAGAGGACCGGACAACACGCTCACCAACCAAACTAAACCCCTTGTGATCACCACTATGTGAATAAATTAAGTCAAGAGGAAGGCGGTAGAATTATACCACCAACGGGAGGGATATCAGGTGGCATAGAGGAGGGAAGGATAGCACAGAGGACAGGAGGGGGGGGGGGGGTATGTATAACAGAAAGGACATGATGGAGCAGAGGAATTGCAGAGAGGACAGACATGGGTGGCAGAGAAGACAGGATTCAGGGTCGTTTAAGAGAGGAGGAGGAGGAGGAGGTGTGTGTGTGTGTGCAGAGTCCATGCAGGCAGAATGGGGTTACTATGGAAGGCAGAATGGGGGATTTATGGAAGGGGAATAATGGCAGAGAGAACAGTAGGGGGTGGATGGGAGATAAGAGAAAGAACAAGAAAGGATGGGGAAAGGAATGGCAGAGTGGACAGGAGGGGGAGGGATCAATGGATGGATGTATGGGCGAGAGGACAGGATGGGGGGGGGGGGCAGAGAGGACTGGAAGGAGGATGGATGGCAAAAAGGGCAGGAGAAGGGATGGAAGGCAGAGAGGGCAGAATGGGAGATGGATGCAGGGGTTAAAGTGAGGGGGAACTCGGTGAAAGGACAACCCTGGACAGTAATTCCAACAGAAAAGCCAGTCCCAGCGGCTTCCTTTTCTGGCACGGCTTATGTGATGTCATGCTGTCACCACTTCTGAGGTGAAGATGAGAGGAGAAGTAGCTGCTGGACGGAAAGGGACAGATATGTGTCATAGGTCAGATATATGAAATGGGCACTTACTGTGGACATATTTTGCTAGGGGTACTACTGCTGTGGTCATTATGTGTACAAGCAATACTACTGTAGGCATTACTGTGTGCATACATGTAAAAGAGACACATGTGTCATAACATGAATAAGGGGCACTACTTTGTGCTGCAACATGAATCATGGTCACTACATGTGGTGTAATGTGAATATACTGTAATTGTGCTACTGTGTTGAATCATTTGAATTGTGAGTACTATTTTGAGATTACTGGTATGGCACAAATTTTGTAGTTTGCATGGAGTGCCAAAAACCCTGGCAGTACCAGGGGATCCACCTAATTGGGGGTAGGAAGGGTCCGTGGCAGGGGAAATGAGTTCCACCAACTCTCTGGGGCCACTTTAAGCCCTGGATGGATGGATGGCAGAGAGGGCAGAATGGGAGATGGACGGAAGGCAGAGAGGGCAGAATGGGAGATGGACGGAAGGCAGAGAGGGCAGAATGGGAGATGGACGGAAGGCAGAGAGGGCAGAATGGGAGATGGACGGAAGGCAGAGAGGGCAGAATGGGAGATGGACGGAAGGCAGAGAGGGCAGAATGGGAGATGGACGGAAGGCAGAGAGGGCAGAATGGGAGATAAACGGAAGGCAGAGAGGGCAGAATTGGAGATGGACAGAAGGCAGAGAGGGCAGAATGGGAGATGGACGGAAGGCACAGAGGGCAGAATGGGAGATGGATGGAAGGCACAGAGGGCAGAATGGGAAATGGATGGAAGGCAGAGAAGACTGAAGGGGGTAAAATGGCATAGAGAACAGAAGGGGGTGGACGGCAAAGAAGATAAAGGACAGTTGGTCCGATGGATGGCAGAAAAGACAGGATGGGGAAGGATGGATGGCAGAAAGGACAGAATGGGGGGAGGAATGTATACAAGGAAGAGACGACAGGAGGAGGGAATGGATGGCAGAGAGGCCAGTTATTGTAGAAGAAATAAAAAGGTATTAAAATATAATGCTTTTGTTACCCCTTTTTTCCCTTAATTCCAAAATTAGAGCCCAGTAATCCTGATATCCTGGGATTACAAAATTATTACCTAATCATCACACAACGGGGGTCATAGCCAATATAGTGCAAATTTCATCATCCCAGTCCCAGTCAGTCGCACACTGAGGGCAGGTCCTTAAGCAGAGATTCATGTCATCCTGGCATGACACTTCACATGAACGGGTCCTCTGTTCTCCTGGACATTTAGAAATTGTAAATGTAATTTACATCAACCCTGGCTTTTTTGGTACTTACAATCGAATTGTTTCTAAAATGTATGTTAGCAGTCAGTCTACCAGTATGGTTTTTTTCCAAACTGCACAAGAAAATGTGGGCACCAGAGAAAACCAATGCAAACCTCTCAGAGCCCTAGTTGCTATGAACCCATGCCCCTTACATTGTTGGGTATGTAGGAGATCCCCACCTAGTTATAGAACAATTAGTTTATTAGCTGGCACCTTTGTTTGCTTGTCATGCTTTGTACTCCATAAACTGTATTGTTATTTTTAGTTTTTATTTTCATTGAATGCTATAGTATTTCAATAGGTTGAATTCAAATAAAGCAACTGTAAAAGCAGCAACTGCCCATTAATATTATGCATTGTATGTTCAACAAACAATATGGATATATATGTACTCTTTGGGATGGCATATACCCATTGCATTGAATATATGACTTTAAAATAAAGCTAGGCCATCTCTGCCATGAAAGGAAATTGAACTTGTCTGCGTGACCTATGTAACCATCTACTAACTGGCAATATATGATTGCGCTTTCTGTTTCTCCCTGCCTAAAATCGCATCACTCCCCTGTATTATATGGTACAGTGTTATTAGTAAATGCACCTTATTTATTTGCACTTCCAAAATGCGAGGGTAGCAGGAGGTGAAAGTCACAACTCTGTGCATAGGGTAAGTATAACCCCAGTGATAAGATTAAAATGCATGAAAACGCCATTCCACGCTGTACAGATGAAGAAACTGCTTATATTATGCTTATCAATAATTACAGATCATTATAAGATTTCTCAGATAAAAAGATCTAATTTGTGCATATTTGTTGCATTGACAGGTGCGTAAAAGCGGTCACCTGTACGAATGGACACGGCCCCTTAGATCTTCCAAGGCATCATTTGTGTCATTACCTAAGTCACCAAATTGCTGGAGTGCTGACTGAACTACAGATTTCACTAGAGCAGGAATGGGGAACCTTCGGCCCTCCACCTGTTGTGGAACTACACATCCCAGCATGCCTTGTTAGTTTTACTATGTGGCCATGCTTCAAATGTTGCAGGGCATGCTGGTATGTGTAGTTCCACAACAGCTGGAGGGCCGAAGGTTCCCCGTGCGTACACTAGAGTATATGAAATTACTAAATATGGTCATTAGTCAACATGCATTGTGTTGACCACTGAAGGTCGACACATGAAATAGGTTGACATAGTTAAGGTCATCAGGGTTGGAAGGTCAATACAAGCATTAGGTTGACAGTGAAAAGGTCGACATGAGGTTTTACACGTGTTTTTTTTTAGCCAACATGTGCCGTCAGGCGGTATTTCATGCCCTACCATCCCGTAGGGCGTGGAGGCACCGTGCCTGAATCATGGCGAGCCATGAGAGGGGACGCGGTACACCTTGACAGTGTCCATGACGTCTAGGTCGACATTCGGGATAAAAACACGTGAATACATAATGTTACCTTCCAATTGTCGACCTAATGAAAAAAGGGGCAGACTGGATGGGACAAGTGGTTCTTATCCGCCATCAAATTCTATGTTTCTACGTTAATGCTTGCCAACCTTCTGACCCTGTGGACCTTAGCCATATCGACCTACTGTATTTTATGTGTCAACCTTCAGTGGTCAACCCAATGCATGTGGACCTGATATGGGTCAATCCAATGACTCATACAGATGTTGCGCTGCTCATTCAGTGCTGGGGATCGCCAGATCACCCCCATTGCGAGCGGACGCTACATCTGACTGGGACACGCGAGCGTCCCACACGCACAAGCGTCCCAGTTTCCCGTCAGCAGGGATGGGAACCCTGCCCGTCTCCACTTCAGGGAGACAGGCAGGGTTAGGAGGGAGCGGTGAGGTGGGGGGTGCGATGAGGCGGCTGTAACCCAGGGGAAGCTCGGGTTGAAGGGGATGCATGTGTGTCTCATGCGCGCGCATCCCCTTCTGGCGGCTGCCGGGGGCTGGCAGCTGGCGAATCTACAGTCAGCCCCTGCCTGAATGAGAGGGGCTCCATCTGTTCCTGAAATTACAGGTTTCTTACATCCCCAGAGCTATTAAATAAGTATGAAAAGTATTAATAGGAAATATATTACTAGCAAAAGGAAATATGCAAACACATCAGCTGCATAGAAATGTAAACATCGAAGTTCTTCTGTATTTACCTTAGTTCAACCTCAAATCCTAACTTTCACCCTTTCGAGTACATAGGTCTGACAGCATGCTTATCTGAATCAGACTTGCTAAATGATATGTTATATTTGGGGTCGATCCTATTCTGCGCGGATGATTCGCGCGTGTGAATCATCAGGGCACCAGGCGCACTTACGGTGGGCTGAATTCGCTTAAAAGCGCTCGCACCTCCATAGGGGTGTGAGCAATTTTAAGGGTATGGGTAAAAACCGGACCAGGACAAGACCCCGGACCGGACATCAAAACCTGCAGCCCGGAGCTTGTAGCGTCTGGTCTGGGGGGTGTCCTGTCCCGGGGGGGGGGGGGGGGGGCTGTCTGTGACACCTGTCACCAGGTAGAGGAGGAGGGGGAGAATAAAGCCTCCCTGTATGGTCCAGGCATGTAGCAAAAACCGGACGGTCCGGACCACACGGGGAGGCAGCAATCTCCCCTCCCCCGGACACCACAAGCCTCCGGACTGCATATTTTGATGTCCGGCGGTCCGGGGTTTAGTCCGGGTCCGGTTTTTACATTGTCCCCAATTTTAAGCTTCGCACTAGCGAAGGGTGCAAGGTCGGCTTAATTCGGGTGCCGTTTTCAGCTTTTAAACACATAACGGCACCCAAATGGCACCTTGCAACCTTCAGACCCAATAGGATCGACCCTCAGGGCTGGGCAATTGCGGCCCTCCAGATGTTGAGGAACTACATATCCCAGGATGCTTTGCATTAGTTTTGCTATGTGGCCATGCTGAAACTGATGCAAGGCATGCTGGGATGTGTAGTTCCTCAACATCTGGGGGGCCGCAATTGCCCAGCCCTGCGTCTAGCTAGTGTATCTGCACTGGTACTTAAACCACCAGATTTACATATAAATGAACCACTTGCTTCTGAAAACTTGATTTAAATTAGACAAGTCAGTAAAACTGGGAGAATATGGGAATCATCAATAATATTCAGACTGATGCCATTTTTCACTCTTCAAGGAGAATAACATGATGGCTGTAGAACATACCTTCTGGATGCCTTCAATAATTAGAGCAGTGTGGGGATGCAGGAGGGAACCTCCTGGGACATCATGGGAACTAGAGTCTGAGGATTTAGAAGAACCATCACTTTAGTCCATATATGTGTTGTCCACTTGATATATGCTTCTTAAAAAGAAGCAGCAGCTCGAGCATTCATAAAAGCATCACCAAACAGGCTCTTTCCTGGTCTGAGCCTCCCTGCTGCGTCCGTTTTCAAATTAGTGAAGGGCTGTTTTAAATCCCTTGCGATGAATCTCTCTAGAACACCGAGGCATGTAGGATCTAACGATGTGCTCGACTGTCGGTTAAAAATCATGTACAGTGAGGGTATAATGGTTACCCCGCAGATCTCTCAGAGGAGAAGGGTGAGGACAGCCAGTGTCACTTGAAGAAGGTATCAGATCAGCTGTATAGGAAGCCCAGTGGCCAGCAGCAGTCAGACATCGCAAAACAGCAGCATCCGACCACCTCCAAGTTCAACTCTTCAATTGTCTTCTGTCCCAGCCTGCTCCTCTCACACCTAAACTTTACAGGTTGCACCTCTGCCTTTTCCCAGCGGGGCTCCTCCCCCCTCTTCTCTGATGACTTTAACCCTGTGATACAGAGGAAACAGCAGCAGCAGCTGGCATTGCTTCACCCTATGAAGTTTAACTCGTTAAAAGGAGGGGTGTGCCGCACTACAGACAGCTCTAACACACAAGAAAGAAAGAGGGATTTTGGGATTACCTGGGAGATGTACATTAGTAAGGGAAGTGTATAGCGCCTCTCAGTCTGCAGGATGTACAAGAAAATAATCAAGAATGCTAAGAAAGGAAGCAAGAAAGTATCCAGCGCATTCACTTCCCACCAGCATATACTGTATATACAGTACTTACATATTCAGTATACTGTACAGAGAAGCAAGAAGTATGAAAGCATTGCCTTAACACAGTTCCCGCATCACCGTTTTTATTTGGGAAAAAGTTATGCTGTGTAGAGATGGCCATCGACAATCGATGATTCAAAATCATCGATGGTTTGTAGCCGATGTCGAATACTTTTGCCATCGATGGGGGGAGAACCAGATGGTTTCCCTACATCGATGGCATAGTAGAAACGATGTTTCTTTTTTTTTTTCTTTCTTCAAGGTGCCGGGACACGGAACATTGCTCCGACCCCAACAACCAGGAAGCCCCGCCTTCACGTATCTGATTGGCCTTTGGGCCAGTGAGTCAAAGAGAATGGCTAACTATCGATAGCTAACCTATGGATGGCTGCTCATCACATAGTTTTTAACTATCGATATCTGGATTCAGAATTGCAATCGATGGCAACCATTCATGGCGACTGCACCGATGGCCATCCATAATGCTGTGAGCTAGTAAAGCTGGCCATCAGAATGACCAGCTTCCAATCTGTATCGTGTCACGATTCACTTGAACTTAAGAGAAGGTGCCCACACATGGGGTGACATTTAACAGTATGAGATATTTAGACTTTTGAGATTTTTTGTCAAAAAACGTCTGAATTTGCACATATTTCCAAAATCGCCAATTTAATAGGGTCCGATTTGTGGTAAAAATCGCACTTTATGCTGCGAAAATTGCACATTCTGACGTTTTTATTTTGTGACACGCTTCAATTCAGATCCAGATGTTTTCCCATTAAAAGGTATACAACTCGCAAAATGAATAGGATGCGATTTTTGGAAAACATTACCAAAAAACGCAAAACAAATAGACCAAGTTCAACATGTCGGGCGAGATTTAATGAGGTGTGATTTTTAATCAGTTTCTGAAATCGCACCTTATCGCATTTTTAAATGTCGCTTTTTTTGCCTGAATTCGACTATTTAATGAAAAAAAGTGCGATATGGTGCGATTTTTAGTCATGAAAATGTGCGATTTTTAGTCATGAAAATGTGCGATTTTTAGTCATGAAAATGTGCGCATTTTCGTACATTTGTGTAAAAAAAGTGAGAAAAAAAATGGCGTGGTGTCCATGATTGGCTGGTGCAGGCTTGCTGGGACTTGTAGTTACACAACAATACACAATAGTTTCTTCTACTTTTACACATTTATCAAACCGATGCCCACCGCCCCGCGTGGGCCGGGAAGTTCTGGAAGGGGGGGACCCCTTCATTGTGGGGGTCCCCACTTCCCCAGGATTCCTGCCCAGGCTGACCGGTCAGGGGGTGAATGCTTTGGTCGGGGGGACTTGTATAAAAAGTCTCCCCCCACTGTGACATTACCCTGCTGGTTGGTTGGGCCAGGTGCAGGTTCTTGAAATACGGGGGACTCCTATTCGTTTTGTCCCCTGTATTTTGGGAACCAGAACCAGCCCTTGAGCCTGGTGCTTGTTTTATAAAAACCAGGGGAACCCTACTCGGTTTGTCCTGTGATTTTATGAAACAAGGACCGGCTCTTTGAGCCCGGGGCTGGTTATGCTCAGGACCCCACATCATTTTTTTTTCCATTTTTACTTTAACACATTCTTTAATCTCAATGATCTGTGCATGGTTCTGTCAAATTTGCCTGTCAGAATCTGGTCTATTTTTTGGGCGATATTTGGTAACCTTTACCAAAAATCGCACCCTATTACATTTTTTAGTTGTATACTTTGTAATGGGAAAACATCTGAATGCCAATTTTTTACCGCAATTCGCATCCTATTAAATGTGTGATTTTCGGAAAAAGTCAGAATTCGGCTTTTTTTTTTCAACAAATTGTGCAAAATTCAGAAAATCGCATCTCATTAAATCTCGTCCATCATGTTTGACAGAAATATGTACAGACCAATGGGATCTGTGCATGATTCTGTTCAAAAAAATGTGCAAATGTAAAAATTTTAAAGAAAAACATTTCCTGAGCCTAACTAGCCTACCAGGTCCTGGTTTTAGAAATTCAGGGGACAAAACACATAAGGGATCCCCTTGATTTCTAAAACCAGCACCAGGCTCAAGGGCCGGTCCTGGTTCCCAAAATATGCGGGACGAAATCAGTAGGGGTCCCCCGTATTTTGACAACCAGCACCGTGCCCAAACAAACAACAGGGTTATGCCACAGCCAGGGGAAAGTGTTTATCTAAGTTCCCCCAGCCAAAGTATTCATCACCATGACTGGTCAGCCTGGGCAGGGACCATGGAAGAGTGGGGACCCCCCCAATAAGGGGGTCCCCCCCCCCTCCACAGTTACCCCTGCTCAGGCTGAAGCCCAGGGCTGTCCCTTGTGCCCCTTGGGCAGTGGGCACTGGGCTGATAAATGGTTAAACTGTTGTGTAATGTTGTGGAACTACAAGTCTCAGCAAGCCTGCTCCACATGCAAGGTCTTGGAGAATCACACGTCCCAGCATGCGGGCATTAAAGGGCCTGCTGGGTCTTGTGGTTAGACAACATGACATAGTAAAACAAAACACAAACACACACACACGTACAATATAACTTTATTACACACTACATTCAATCACACATACATTAACTATAGATTCCACCAAAGACCTGTCCTCTTGTTCATGTAGAATCTAAAACGAGTGCCTGTTGAGGGAAATTATACTCACCACTCACATTACGGTTCTCCGCCTGGCAGTACCCCTGTGAGAGAAGCCCAAATGATTATTTACATTCGCTGCTCCTCCCACATGCCGGGGCTTAGTACCACCCACCAGCGAAAGGCTGCTCTTTATTGGCTGATTGGTGGTACTAAGCCCAGGCATTCGGGCCTGAAATCGTTCTAATTCAGCTTAAATGTAACATATTTTTTTGTAAAACTATAGCAAGTAAATGTTACCCTATTTACCTATGAGTCAGGCTTACCTGCTTCTGCACCACAGTATATGCCATTGGTTTGGCTAGGATAATTAGCAGAATGGAGGATACTAGCAACTGATGTTTTCTATCACTTTATTGATAAAGGAAGTGACATTACTGCATTTAATGTCTGTATGCAGTTTTTCTGCAAAGGCAATTCCAATTAAATTAATTAGTAATGAAAACATTTGTTTAATTTTTTTTCCCCAGCATTCAGGGCCTTATTCTAGTTCACTCTTTCTGACAAAATCCTTCTTAGATGGACAAAACCATGTGCACTGAAGGGGGGGGGGGGGCAGATGTAAAATGTGCAGAGAGAATTAGATTTGGGTAAGTTATTTTGTTTCTGTGCAGGGTAAATACTGGCTGCATTATTTTTACACTGCAAGATAGATTTACAATGACGCCATGCTGTTCGCAGCAGGGAGGGAGGGCCAGGGGTGGTGGCGGCGCTGGGCCAAGGGAACGTCCAGAATTTCATGGGCGTCCCCATGAAAACGCTGGGCTTTTTCATAGGAATGCGGACAAGAAGTGCTAGGGGGTGGGCTGCTGACATCCCATGGCGTAAGCCACCCACCCTGTCAATGGGGGTGTGGGGGGGGGGGGTGTATTGATTTTTCTCAAGTCTTTCTTAGCCTTAACACACAGTCCTAGTGACAAATAATGCATGTCTATACAGCGCAGCACTCTTAAGGATGGTGGGGCCCCTACTGAGTAGTGCAGGGACCCTACAGAGCAAATGTAAATGAAGAAAAGGTTGAAATAAATGTGCAAAAAGCTAAATACATTTTGACCATTGTCATATTGACCTTTTGAACCTGTTGAAGTTTTGTTCCTGTCAACTATAAACACATAGTCGATCTTTCACCTGTTAACCTTTTTTACCTGTCAACCTACGGGGCTGTCTATACATTGGATGCGGCTCTAAAGAGAAAGGAGACTGAAATTTGAAGAGACCTTAAACTTTTCATAGTTCTGCCTCTGTGTAATACTAGACACGCATCTAGTTTTTGGATACATCCCTCAAGTGTGCGGATTAGGCTTGCACCTTCTAAATGTTTTAGGATAATCATCCAGATACAGTACACCAGTGCAAAAACAAGGCTGTACCTTTATAACGAAGACCGTTTATACCAGTAACCAGTATTCTAGAGAGCTTCATGCCGGAGATGATGAGGTTATGTTATTGGACATAATATTTTGGGTAAGCTGCCACAGCCTACACGCCTGTCCTTGTGTGGGAGCCTGAGATCAGACCACACACAGAGCAAAAATCCAAACCAGTCATTTAATTACATGCTCTATATGTATGAATTACCAGGTTGGGAACCAGCAGGCCTTTGTACTGTATGTGATCTAATGTGCTGACCAGACACCCATTATTCTGCATTACCTGAGGGTACCAGAGATTGTAATATAGGCTCAGAAACATAAACACCTACCAAGCTATGTTTATTATGTGGGGTAGATCGTGTCTAAAATATATGCAAACAATTGTGGATATTGTGTGTAAAATTAAATGAAAGGAGCATGGCTCCTCTAAGAGTATGCAGGCAGGGAAGTGGACTGTTTATTAATCTCAGCATAAATATACATTTATGCAACAAAGTAACAATAATGTGGCACAACTATTCTCCTAGCCAAGATGGCAAACTGGGATTAAGGCTCTGGCAGGTTTTAAATATTTTATACTGATCTTAAGGACATAAAGATTCGGACTGTCGGAATGTTTCCAACAGTTGGAATCATGGACAATCTGACATCAGATTCGACAATCCAGCAGCTGTATTCATCTATGCAGATTCAACATTTTAAAACGTCGAATCAGACAGGCTTCAATGCGGCCGGAAACGTCCATATTGAATAGCTGTGTGCCGATCTTTATGACTGACGGAAATTGTATAACCCCTACAGTTACTAGGTTCTACGCAATCCATTATGATTTGGGAGCATACATTTATACTGATCTTCGCAGCTTACGAAGCCAACCAGAATCAGGCCCAATATGTCATGGTCACAGAGGAGATAGAGAACACCAAACAAACATATATGTCATGGTCACAGAGGGGATAGAGAACACCATACATACATAATGGGCCTGATTCAGACCCGTTTACTATTCTACGTATGTTCGCAGCCTAGCGAACATGTAAACACCACCCGACTGAATGCCCGCACCCCACCATGCAAATCCCCGCATTTGCATGCAAGGGAATTTGTATGCTTACACATCCCCTCACATGGGTGGCACGAGTATATAATCATACCATGGTCACGACCATCAAATGATTTTTTTCCCATTCACAAATAAGTCAGTCTAGACAGTAGTGTCAAACTCATGGCCCTCCGGCTGTTATGGAACTACACTTCCCAATGTGCCCTGCAACAGTTTTTGCAATCTGTTATATAAAATCTGTGGCAGGGCATGCTGGGATGTGTAGTTCCACAACAGCTGTTGTGCTGTGAGTTTGACACCACTGGTCTAGACTGACTGGAGATGGCCAAAAGGCGATGTGCACTGACGTCATGTGACGAGCAGGCATCGACCCACCTACATTCCCAGGGGAATGAACAGCATTTTCATGGGGTTGACCATAAAAGGCTGGTCATTCCCCTGCTTCTTCCCCCTGTTAAGCCCCCTTCCCTCCCCTGCCCGTGCGAGTGCCTCGTGAGTGTAATACTCGCCAAAAGTGTTCGCACAGGGGGTATGCCCCTATGCAAACCCGCACAATCGACAATGGGGCCTAATTCGGCCCCCGACTGATTGGGTCTGAATCAGGCCCGATATGTCATGTAACAGATGGGATCGAGAACACCACACATACATAATGGGGGAAATTTACTAAGATATACCAATGCGGCCGATACGGATATGAATCCATACAACCGGCATCGGCCGTATTCTCATGAAAATCCAATTTGGAAATAGGGCAAATTTACTCATTCGCATTTGGAGGCCTGTTTATACAGCTGCTAAATACAAATTCGAATCGGCAGCCTGCACGGATCAGTCAGATCTGTGCAGGCAGCATTGTTTAAAAAAAGTAGAAAAAAAGTAATAAATAATAATAAATAAGTAATAAAAAAATGGCGTCCCCCCCCCCATGGCTGTAACCGGCCCGGGCTCAAAAAGCTGGTCCTGGTTTTAAAAATTAACGGTTTCAAAAGATGTAGGGGATCCCCAGAATTTTTAAAACCAGCACCAGGCTCAAGGGCCGGTCCTGGTTCCCAAAATATGGGGGGGGGGGGATGAATTGGGTTCCCCCCTATTTTGAAAACCAGCACTGGGCCCAACCAGCCAGCAGGGAAATGGCACAGCTGGGGGACATAAGGTCTAATTGCATTGCTCCCCTGCTCGTTCACACAGGAGAGCGATGTTTTGCACAAGCATTTATGCGCATGTGCAGCCGCTTGGTGTGAGCAAGTGTGGTGAATTGCTTATTTGCCGGCCCGTTCTCACCTAGCAGTGCGGGCGGGGGTGGCTGTGACGGCTGCGCCCATGGGAACGCCCAGCATTTCATGGGCATCCCCATGAAAACACTGGGCGTTTCCATGTAAATGCACCAGTGATGTGAGTGTGTGTGTGTGTGGGGGGGGGGGAGCTGATGTCAGCGTATGTCAGTTGCCCGCCGTCTTCCTTTACAGGGAGTCTGCAGATCTGCGAGTGCTTGCAAAATCATTCAAGTGTTGGTGACCCTCAAATGATTTTGTCCCTGCACACAAGGCTTGCTTATGATAAACATCCATTTGCATGCACGGGGATATTCGGCGTGCGAGCGGAGGTGGGCGTTCGTGTAGACGGCGCATAGATGGCGCGCGAAGCTGTAAATTTCGCAGCATGGCATGTCAACCAGAACAAGAGCCCAGGTTAGGTCCTCAGAAATACCAGAGAACATAAAACTAGGGACACTTTCAACATCAGTTCTGTCAATTTGAACAGGAACATGACAAGTCTGCTGTTATCTTCTCATATCTACAATAAGCTCTTTCGTCCTACTCATAGTAAGGACCAAATTATTACCTTTACACCAAGTAGCCACATGCTCTATCTTTAAACAAGTGTGCCTTGCTACCAGAGCAGCACTGGATGCTGGAGCCCATAATACCGCTGTCAGACTGCAAATGCCAGGTTGCAGTCTGAAATGGGTATAAGAGGGATCCCAGGTAAGTAGAATTCTATATGTATTAATGATTGTCCGACAAGACCATCAGTTACTTTTTTCTATCAAATATCACTAGACTGCAAGTATACATACTTATAACAGAGGAAACAATATATTTAACAGTAATGAATGCCATCCAATTGCGGGAATTGTGTAGTCTTAATTTGTATGTCAGTAATGATTTATCCCATTTAAACTTTTACCTTTAACAAAGAAAATGAGGTGAAGATTGGCACGAGTATAGTCATGCCATTTATCTTACAGTGGGAAAGCTGTGTGACTTTTTTTTTTGTTTCCTAAATGACATACGATTAGCAAGTACTAGACACACACATATCTGGGGGTGGAGGGGTTAACGCCCGGGTTAATTATCTGTACCTGTGACTGATTTATTGGAAAATAATTGATCGCACCCTCCCTGCCCGCTTCTCAATACCTCAAGGTAGGGCAGAACTTCAGAGCTGGGGGAATGTGTATTCCAGGAAGCAGAGTCTGCGTGATATAATGTGTTCTAGGAGAACAGAACAAAATAAAATATTTTTATAAATGTAAAATCATGTGCTCAGGGGAACAGAGCTATTAATAACAGTCAATAAAAAAAAATACAGGTAATTGAACTAAGGTTATGCTGTGAGTGTAAATAGCCAAATCCAGGATATACATTATTATGTCTGGCATAGGGATCAGGTAACATAAAAGGCCATGTTACATGTGTTTAGTTTGATCAATGTAATACATTGCTAGCTCAAGTATCAATATAGTCAATTGCTGATGCCGGCAGCAATGGAGCGATGGCAGCATCCCTGCTGAATTCTGAAGCTGGCGATGTCCTCCATTCTCCTGCATGTAGGGCTGCTGCCTCACATCCCGAGCCGTCACAGCTCCCATCTCTGAATCAGTTCCTATTTTATGTGTCAATGGTCAGATCCAGATAACACACTGTCAAATAATAAACCAGGTTTTTAAACTGCTCACCCAGAGAACCCAGCAGATGTGTCAAACCTTGGAGATAGATAAAGTAGAGAGATCGAAAGTACCAACCATTCAGCTTCTAACTGACATTTAACAGTGCTTGAAAAATTAACGTTAAGAGCCAATTGGTTGACCCTTTATCTCTCTTTAATAACTATCCCCTCCTAAAATGGGTAATGTGAACATTTGCCCCTTTCAAACCATATGGCATGTGAGCATCAGATCTGGACCATGGTTGCATCAAAAAAGAGTGGTCTTTTCTGCTTAATCTTTTATTTTTGTACACATCATGTGGAAGGCCAGGTGCATTTACTTGGGAAAGAGATGACACCAGGATGCATAATACACTGGGAAGAAGGTAAGCGGAGACAGTGTGATGCCCTGGGCAATGTTCTGCTTTAAAACCTGGGTTGTCGTAATAATGTGAATGTTACCAAGAAAATCTCTTCATGGCAATGGTATTCCCTGATTACAGTGGATTCTTTCAGAAGGATATCGCACTGTTTCACACTGAAATGATTGGTCAGCATGGTTTGAAGAACATGAAATAGAGTTCAGGATGTTGTCATAGACTCTAATTTCACCAGATCTGAATCCAATGTTTAGAGTCAATGGGTTATGAGGAAAGGCTAGCCAGGTATGTTTACACTAGAAAAGAGGTGTATAAGATGGATAAGATATTGAACTAAGTAACCGTATCTCACAGTGGAAATTGCCTATGTTTCTTAATTTCACATACCTTTCGGAGTACTTGGACTATTACTGTCAAAGTTCTGGAAGTCCTTGCAGTTGTGACCTAAAAAAGAAACCACTATATGCTTGAAAATTACTTCACTTGCCATAAGTAGGGTATACTTTTCCTTTTAGTGGTGAAGTCTAGCTGATGGTAGTTTTACCTTGGAGAAAGATACCTTGATATGCTTTCTCAACCCACAATTTGAGGTGAGCGAGGTACGCTAAAATGAATTGAAGTCTAGCTGATGGTAGGGAGAATAGAAATGGTCCAAGAACAACTGTTAGAAGAACTGAGGGTGGAGTCATGAGAATAGACATAGAAAAAATAGTCAGAGAGTTAGGACAGCTAAGAGGGGATGCATTCAAAATCCTGACGGTCAAAATCCCGACATTTAAAATCCCGACAAGGTAAAAATACCGACATATAGAATGGACAGGTGAAACAGTCAACATGACTTTCCGTCGACAGGTCGCGAGGTCGACATGGTTTTTTTCACTGTTTTTTGAGCCGACATGTGCCAACAGGTGGTATTTCATGCGAGGGGCTGCGATGCACTTCCAACTGTGTCCATGTGTCGACATTCGGGTAAAAAAACAGTGAAAAAAAACATGTCGACGTCGTGACCTTTCGACAGAAAGTCATGTTGACTGTTTCACCTGTACATTCTATATGTCGGTATTTTGACCATGGCGGGATTTTAAATGTCGGGATTTTGTCTTTGTCTGGATTTTAAATGTCGGGATTTTGACCTTGTTGGGATTTTGTCCTTGTTGGTATTATGACCCATTCAGGATTTTGACCCTGTCGGGATTTTGACCGTTGGGATTTCATACCGAATCCGCTAAGAGAAGGCAGCATCATGTAGACCAAAGCAGTGTCACAGTGCTGGAAATTGTCATTGGCCTATCGTGTCTGGTGGTGTTGGTCTTCGAGTCCGCAACAGGTGGTTCCCGGCACCTACTGTGGTGTTCATGTCAGCTGTGCTCCCAACAAGGCTGCTTCTTCTGGTTGCACCTTCCCTCACAGTGACATGTGGCCATGACTCCCATTTCAACTTCCACTTATAAAAGGAAGCCCCAGGACATTCTTCTGTGCCAGATTATAGTCTCCCATCCTGTACTTCAGTGTTGGAACCTCATTGATTCCATTGTTTTGTGTTCACTGTACCTGGTTCCTGCTTTCCTTGTGCTCTGCTCCTGATCTTGCCATTATAGCATCCACTCTCTGTCCTTGTTCTAGTCCTATTGTATCCCTTCCGCTTCCCAGCAAACTTCTAAAGTACCATCTCATATGCATACCAGCCAACAGCAAATTAGACCCCGTACCTCCATTCTAAGTCACTACCAAGCACAATAAATGGGTTACATCTGCTATTCATCCCAGTGCGGGATTAAGCACGGGGCGACAGGGGGTGTCCCCTGGGGCCCCAACATTGGCATTGCTATGGTGGGTGGGTGGCAGGCAGCCAGGCCAGGCAGCACGGGGTGAGCCCCTGTGGCAGCTGGGCACTGCAGACAGCGGCAGGGTCCCTGTGGCGGATGAGAAGTCAGTGGCGGGGTCCCTGCGGCAGATGGGAACTAGTAGGGACCACGATGCTGACTGCCCATTTACCGCAGGGATCCCGCTGCCTGCATCCCCGCTGCCCAGGTACCACCTGCCTCCGTGGGGGGGCCCCACAATTTTGTTGTTCAGGGCCCCCACAGACCTTAATCCGGCCCTGATCATTCATACATTTATGACAGGGAGTTACAGATTTGCATAAGGAAAGGGTGGTCAAAAGTGTCAAAAGCAGCAGAGGAGTCAAGTAGATTGAGCAGAGAGTAGTTGCCATTTGACTTGACTAAAGCCAGACTGGAATGGTTCAAGCTTGGAGTACAGGGAGGAAAAGGCAGTAAGGTGGTTGTAGACAATGTACTCAAGGAATTTGCAGACAAAAGGGAGGAGAGAGAGAGGTCGGTAGTTGGAGAGAGTGTTAAGATCAAGGCTATATTTTTTAAGTGCATGCTTAAAAACAGAGGAGACCATTCTCAATGAGAGAAAGACAGATTGAGGAGGTGGGCAGGATAGGAATGTGTGTGTATTACCGGCCGGTATTTGTGTGTAATTATCCAATTATTGCACTTTGTACTTTTTATTGAATTAAAAATATATATTTTTAAAACTGACCTGGATCAGCGCTATCTCTAAATTCTTGGTTGTTCTTTTGGTAATCTAAGGGGTGGAGTATCCCCTTAACAGAGACAGCCGCAGACCCAGGGGTATCTTAATATAGACTTGCGCTCTGTCATTTTCTTTTTCCCAGGATAGGAACAAGCCTGGTGATATTTGGCAGTGTTTGGGGGTGACAGTTGGTGTGGCTCCTTTATTTGAATTATGGACTGCCTTGCAGCCCGTCTTCTGGAGCCATCACTAGTAATACTGTATATTATATATATATATATATGCTGACCACCTAGCAAGGTAAATAGGATATCCTGGTGAGAACTAATATAGTGCCAATGATGGCCATCCACTAATCACAGTGGAGGTAATCCAGGCTTAGACATTTGTTTTCAGTTGCAGGAACTGGAGATCAGTATTTCCTTTCCCTACTTTGTGCCAGATGCTAGTGGGACACTGGGGGCTGGGGCAATAGTGTGGGGTTTGGATGTACACTGTGGAGTTGGAGAAACAATGTGGGGGTTGAAGGGGCAGAAGGGATCCTGAAGATTATGGGCGGTATTCAATCATTCCATTTTTTGCTATGTGGAAAATCAATAGAAATGTGCCAATCCATATTCAATAATGGTTTTTTTTCGCTGTTTGTGAATACTTTTCGCTCATACCTTTTCTTTTTTTTGTCGAATTGGCATGGGTGAAAAAAGACCAAAAATTGTGCAAAAACGTCTAGAAATTCAACAATCCATGTGGTTTTCGCCTGGCAAAAAGTTTGTTACGGATTGTATACCCCCCCCCCCCCCCCCCCCCCCCCGAAGAAGCAGAAGGGGACTAGAGCTGAAGAGACACAAGGGGAGCTTGGGAGACCCAAAGAAGGGATTTTAGCTGAAGAGAATTGGGAGGAAGTGAGTGGAGATTATCCAAAAATGGCAGGTTTCGAAGGAAAAAGTTCAGGGGACACTATTCTTATATATATAAAAATAGTACCAAATTAGCAAATACAGTTTAATACAATAAAATAGTTTCATCAGGAATGTACTCTGAACTAAAACTTCTATTACTTCTGGTGGAACCTCTGCTGTATGACAATGACGTTGATTATGCTTCTTCTCAAACAGGAGTATAAAGAACCATGTGATCTCCTACTTTTGTGAATAATGCAAACCGAGTACAGTTACTACCGGCCATGGAGGAACAATTTAAGTCAGAAAAACTCTCAAGCAACTGGCCTGTACCTTCCAGGTTGCCAACCCTGTTCATGTATAGCATTCATTAGCATGAATAGTTTTATGTTTATGTCCAATATAATCTTGGAGCTACAGGGGTAGATTTATTATATGGCGATCAGGGGAATCTGCGCTATCCCCGTGCGTTATAGCAGGGGGTAGCGCTTCCCCTGATCTATCACACCCGTTTACTCTAACGCCGGCGGTGTGGGGCAGGAGGCATAGCGCAGGGGCAATATTTTGCACTGCGCCCCTGCCTCCTGCCAGATTTATGAACGGTCAGCATCGCTGACCGTTCCGCCGCCTGCAGCTGTCGACTTCGCCAGCTGCAGGAGGCGATGCCCTATACCTAACAGTAGGGACAGCTCTGTCCCTGCTGCTGGCGCTGAGCTGCGCTGGGATCTCGCGACACTAGCGAGATCCCACGCATGTGCAGTGAGCCGGCCGGGGGGAAAGGAGATGGCGCATCAGTATTAACTGATGCGCTGTCTCCAGGAGGGACATCGCCGGAGGGGGGAGTTAGCGCTCCCCCACTCCGGCGGCAAGATCTTAATAGATCTTGTCGGTGTCCCCTCCTGCTTCGCCTCGCTAATGAGGCGAAGCAGGAACTGTTATAGCGGCGCGATAGGCGCCGCTATAATAAATCTACCCCTGTATGATTTCTTTTCATTTCTTATTCACAGGTTAGTTTTTACCTCAAGCTCTGAATCATTAGGTATAAATATACCTGTGATTGTGGCACTGCTGGCACATGCATTCATCACTCTGCCATAGGAAGAAACACCATTATTCTAAGACAGCCCAGGAGTTTAGTGATTACTGATATGCGAGTTTAACAGATAGATGTTAAGGAGAAGGCATAATAGTGTTTTATGTGTCGAGTTTATAATGTACTTTGAATTTACTATGCCTGCTCCTTTAAACCACCACTAAAGAGGTCACTCCTGGAGCCGACTCCTATTACTCGTGTCTTGTAAGAAATAATTAGTTGCCTGTCAAACAACATAAACTTTGATTGATGGAAGATGCATACATTGTCCTAAATTGTACACACCCTGGGATACACACACAATTCCATTTATACGCATTAAAAATAAACATGCATAGTTATATAATGATTATGTTGAAAAACAAATTAAAACAAAGAAAAACATTAACTAGATGCACCACCCTTGTCATTGTTATAGCCTTATTAAGATAATTCTAAAAAATATAATTTGTATGCTGTGTTGAAATAGCAAGTATGGTATAGTTCTGTGAACCCTTCATAGGGTGCATCACGGATGGTGTAATGGTCAGCATTACTGCCTCACAGCACTGAGGTCATGGGTTCAATACCCACCATGGCACTAACTGTGCGGAGTTTGTACATTCTCCCCGTGTTTGTGTGGGTTTACTCTGGGTACTCCGGTTTCCTCCCACAATCCAAAAATATACTGGTAGGTCAATTGGCTTCCAACAAAAATTAACCCTAGAATGTCTGTGTGCGCGTGTACATGTGGTAGGGAATATAGATTGTAAGCTCCACTGGGGCAGGGACTGATGTGAATGTTCAACTATACTCTGTAAAGTCATCCGCGGCCCCTCGCCACGCTTCGGGCTCGCTGCGCTCGCCAAACTATCTAAAATCAACTCCACACCGACGTGGATAGTGGGGGTATGAAAAGGTCAGAGGTTAAATATGCAATATGTGGGCCTGGTAAATGTGAAAAGTATTAATGTAAAAAAGATATATTTATTAAGTGGGAGAGATATTGACTAAATGTAGGGACTGTAAAGATGCTGCCTAATGTGTTAACGTGTTGTTCAGCTTTTACCCCAGTAGGTGAATAATAGCTTTTTTTTTTTTTTTTTCTAAACAGCGCCCCTACATTCCAGGACAAATAGCACTCTCTGTTACAATGCATGCTTAAGCATACTGCAAAAAGTGGGTTTTGTCAAATGTAATACAGGATGAATATCCCTTATCCAAAATGCTCGGGCCAGAAGAATATTGGATAATGTATTATTCCGTATTTCGGAATATTTTTATATTTCATTGAGGTATCTTGCATTTATGTTGTATACACACATCAAACACATGAAATACACACAAATATATTTTATTTGTGCATGAAACAAGGTTTCAGAACATGAAACAAAGTTTGTGTCCTTTCTCAGGCACTAAATTTAAATGCCAATCAATAATTTTATTGCACATAGTAGCTCTTGAGAGCTACTAACACGCTATCACCAGCAAGAGGAAATGGGCTGACAGAGATTTAAACACAGGCCTTCCAATCAGCAGCAGCATTCAGGTAATCATGGAGAGGAAGGACAGGTGTTCCACAGCTGTCTATGCAAACAGGGCTAAGTAGGCAGCCAGAGACGCTGAAGTACCTCTGCATGCTGGTCACTTACAGACAGTGCCATCTGTATGTCTACAGGCAGAATGAGACAGAAAGTCATGAACAGAGACTGCACAGTACCGCTGATAGAGCGAGCCGGCATTAGAGTTTTGTGCAAAGCTGCAAATTCACTGCTAACAATAAATGGAAGTTTATATTACCAGAAGCAGTGGGCTGAGGTGTAAAATGATGCTAATTCCGCAGGCCCAGAGATTTTGGAAGGGCCAACCAGCAGTGGCAAACGCAGGATTTTTAGAGGGGGGTTTCCAAATGTAATCCAAAAATCTCCCACTCTGCAGGGCATTGGAGTAAGTATGAGAGTATGGGGGAGCAGTAACAGCCCTGAAAAGTGGTATTTTTCGACACTGGATACTCAATGGAATACAGTAGTCATATTTAACAGTACAGATGGTCTATAGCAGCGGTGGCCAACCCGCGGCTCGCGAGCCGCATGCGGCTCGCCACGCTGAAATTTGTGGCTCCCATCGGGGTTTTGAATTTGGCGCCAATTCGGCTGCCAATTCAAAACACTGCATCGGCAGCCAATAGGAAACGGCTGCGGCGAGGCAATCAGCGCTCGCCGCGCCGTTTCCACCCCGCCCCCGGCGTCTGACATCAGACGCCAGCGGGAGGGCGAGATGTCTCCATGCCGGCGGAGCGCTCCTGAAGAGGCGAGAAGCCGCCGGAGGACGGCGCAGAAGACGGCGGCGGGGAGAACAGTTCCGGCGCCGCTGAAGAGGCCAGAAGACGCCGGGATCAAGACAGAAGATCTCCGGCGCCTTCTGGAAGAACAAAGAAGATGGCTCCCGGAGAGGCCAGCGGGGGTGGGAAGTAAAAGAGCTAACGAAGCTCCCCCCAGCGGCCTCTCCCAACACCAGGTAGGGGCCTTTGGTCTCCTACCCCCCATCCACCCTAGACCACTGGGTGTCAGGCACTAGGCCCGTGGGCACATTCAGGCCCTTCCGGCCTGTGGGCGCATTAGTCGGGCCTTCTTGGCCCGTGGCTCATTTGTTTGTTGGGCCCTCCTGGCCCTCTAGGTGGGGCTTTTAGTTAGGAAGCAGGGCCCTCCAGCATAGGTGTTGCACTGTGGGCAACACCTGTGCTGGAGGGCCCAGCTTCCTAACTGTGGGGGCATATGATGTTTGGCACTGTGGGGGGCATATAATGTTTGGCACTGTGGGGGGCATATGATGTTTGGCACTGTGGGGGGCATATAATGTTTGGCACTGCGGGGGCATATAATGTTTGGCACTGTGGGGGCATATAATGTTTGCCACTGTGGGGGGCATATAATGTTTGGCACTGTGGGGGGCATATAATGTTTGGCACTGTGGGGGGCATATAATGTTTGGCACTGTGGGGGGCATATAATGTTTGGCACTGTGGGGGGCATATAATGTTTGGCACTGTGGGGGGCATATAATGTTTGGCACTGTGGGGGGCATATAATGTTTGGCACTGTGGGGGGCATATGATGATTGGCACTGTGGGGGGAATATGATGTTTGGCATTGTGGGGGGCATATGATGTTTGTCATTGTGGGGGGCATATGATGTTTGTCATTGTGGGGGCATATGATGTTTGGCACTGTGGGGGGCATATGACTGGCACTGTGGGGGGCATATGATGTTTGGCATTGTGGGGGGCATATGATTGGCATTGGGGGGAATATGATGTTTGGCATTGTGGGGGGCATATGATGTTTGGCACTGTGGGGGGCATATGATGCTTGGCACTGTGGGGGGCATATCTGGCACTAGGGGCATAAAGTTTTGTCATGTGGCCACTCCCCTTGTGTCATATGACCACGTCCCTGGCCACTCCCCCGATCACACCCCTTTTTGGCGCGCGCGCGCATGATGTTGGCTCTTTGGCTTGACCAACGATATTTTTCGGCTCTTTGCCTCTGACCGGTTGGCCACCCCTGGTCTATAGTATAGGCTGCTACAAACATTTAAATAAGATAAGTGGTCAGGAAGAGGTTAAACATAACATAATAAATACAAAAACATAACAGAAACAGTACTGCACTTTGTAAGCTCACAATCTCCCACTTCATGGTAGGGCGCCTGTCTCTTCCTCCTGGCAGCTACTCTCTGGATCATTGCAGCTCATTTTGTAGCTGAGGACTGGGACTCTCCAATGAGCATCGCTAGACCATCTGGGAACCGGAGATACTGCCGGGCAAAGCGGGAACATTTTCCCCATAAGATAACATGGGTCCCGCTAATTCCTACCCACACCCAGTTCCGACGGCTGCCAGCCCCCCCCCCTTCCCCGGCATCGCAGAAGCTCTAGGTTGATCTAATTCAAACCCAATTCGCTGGGCCTTCAATGTGATACCAGGCTTGTCCATGTGGGTCAATTGGTTCTGGAGATATTGCGGGTAAAGTGTTTTTTTTTTATTTCTGAAATGTAATTTCATGGCTGTTCATGTTCTTTGAGGGCACATTTCTCTGGAAATAAATGGTCCAGTTTCCCTGGACCAAAATCATTCGAAGCCCACTCAAAAGTTCTTCAATATGATACTGGTCTCATGTAAATGGGTCAGTTGATTCCAAAGAAGATATAGCCGGTTAAACGATATAGCCGGTTAAGGGGGGGGTTCTCTCCCCCTCACACCAGAAAATGCAGGGACTAAGCTGGTGTAAAAGGGGCCAACCGGGGAATGTCCCTGTATGATCCTGGGACCATATTCCCGGGTAAGTCCCTGCATTTTTTGGTATGAAAGGGGTATTATTTCAAATAGCCGGGACCTGCAGTACACTGAATACAGCTGGGCAGCCCCTGCTCTCTGCCTGGCTGTCAATGGCAGTAACTTCTGCCCTTGGCAATGAGCATGTAATCCTACATGGCAATGAGCATGGAACCCCTGGCAATGAGCATGGAACCCCTGGCAATGAGCATGTAGGTAAGCAGCACTTATGTAGAAGAATTTGGTACTTATGTAGTATCTGGGCTGCCGATTTCTAAATCGGGTCGAATCGGGCACATCGCATCGCATCGCATGCGACCATCGATGCGATGCGATGCGATGACCCGATTTTTCCATAGGAATCAATGTTAAAATGGACTGAGTCCATTTTAACATGGAATTCAATGGGAAAAAGGGGTCCTTTTCATACCCCTACTATCCAAGTGGGCATGGAGTTGGATATAAACCTGTGGCGAGCGTAGCGAGCCACCGAGCCCGAAGCGTGGCGAGCGTAGCGAGCCCCGCGAGGGGACACAGAATACCGGCCCCTCGCGGGGCTCGCTTCGCTCGCCACGCTTCGGGCTCGGTGGCTCGCTACGCTCGCCACAGGTTTATATCCAACTCCATGCCCACTTGGATAGTAGGGGTATGAAAAGGACCCCTTTTTCCCATTGAATTCCATGTTAAAATGGACTCAGTCCATTTTAACATTGATTCCTATGGAAAAATCGGGTCATCGCATCCGATGGTCGCATGCGATGCGATGCGATGCGATGCGATATCGCATCGCATCGCATCTGATTGTATGCCTTAACTTAAGGCATACAATCAAAAAATCGGCAGCCCAGATACTACATAAGTACCAAGAATTTTTAATAGGCATTATGGCGTTTGGCATAATACGTAATGGACATTATGGTGTGTGTGGCTTAACATGTAATGGGCATTATGGTGTCAGTTTTTGATGTGGGCCTTTGACGCACAATGTCCCTGTTTATGAAGCATATTGTTCATTTTGGCTAAAGCCGTCTAGCATATTGTAAATTTTGGCTCAATCCGCGTGGAATTATGTGAATGTTGGCTTAATCCGTGTGGCATTATATGAATTTTGGCTCAATCCGTGTGGCATTATGTGAATTATGGCACAATCCATGTGGCATTATATGAATTTTGGCTCAATCCATGTGGCATTATGTGAATTTTGGCTCAATCCATGTAACATTATTTTAATCCGTGTGGCATTATATGAATTTTGGATCAATCCATGGGGCATTATGTAAATTTTGGCACAATCCATGTGGCATTATGTGAATTTTGGCTCATTCCATTTGGCATCTTGTGTAAGGGGCAAGTATAATGGGGTCTAGTATTTTGTTGCATAATGTGTAGAAGTGGTATATGGTGTGGTACACTATACTCAAGGACAAGCCCCATTTGGAGTGGCCACATCCCTTTTCCGCACAACTACATCCTTCACTTTTGTCGCCAAGGTGTGCCTGTGTACGCCGCCCTCTCTCTGCTCTCCTCTCTCTCGAGGCTCTCTTAGCATGTACATTGGCACCACTAACACCCCCTCCCCTCCCAAACCCTCTCCTATCATGGTTCTCCCTCCCTTGTCATTTTCTTCTGGATCTGCCATCCGCACCTGCTTGGTAATCTAGGAACATGATAATAGGCACTTTGTGAAATGTGTTCAATCTTCCTTAATCGTCCTTGTTATAATTACAGTACATTTACACACAGCTTAAAGCCAACCTTATTCGGTTTCCCTATTTTCTCATCCAGGTCTATTTTATATCACTAATACAATATTTTTGAGTTCCTCAGATTTTTGCATTTTCATGAGATAAGTCGCATACAGTATAACCCACAGACTTTTCACAACTGGAGAATAATTGTGTCTATGACAACATAGACCTAAGTTATTGGTTCCCAAACTTTCTTGAATCTTATTGTTCTGATTGTCCACATTTTTTATGATTAGCAACCAATACCATTGGTTTTGCCTATCACGTTGACCATAAATAATTAAAGTTGGTCATGGACCACCAACCTAAGGTACCCCAGCAATAGCCTTGCAGCACCCCAGAGTGCTTATACACACAGTTTGGGGAACCAATGACCTAAAGGTTTAATCTCTAACATGTACTCTGAAATGACAACTCTGACTATCCACTCTGATGCCCCCCCCCCCCCACACACACACACACACACACACACACTTTTCTCTGTCATGTCTACTCCTCTACTTTTTTTGGTCAACTTAAGTTATTCTACAGTGTATGTTTATTTAACCACATCTTTTTTAAAGTATGATTTAGATTTTTTTTTTTAGTGTTGCTGTATATTAACTCTCTTCTGTATGGTGATTGTTACAATTTACTTTAACCCCTTCCCGACATTTGACGTACATTTACGTCATGGCCGGGATGTACTTCCCGACACATGGCATAAATGTACGTCATGACTTTAAACTGTCACTGCGTCTCGAGACGCAGTGACAGAGGGACGATGTCTGCTGTCCCTGACAGCAGACATGTCCCTGCATGCCCAGGGGGGGCTGCGATGCCGCCCCCCCGTCGGCGATCGCTGTGATTGGCTGTTCAGTGTGAACAGACATTCACAGCGTTTTCCTGTGTTACCAGCGAATCAGACGCTCGGTAACACAGGTGTCAATCACCGCCGGGCGTCAGGGGGCATGAGGGGGTCATCGGTGACGATGACACCTCACCCCACCCTCACCCCACCTGCCCCCAAGGCTGTGATTGGTCCGTGGGACCCACGGACCAATCACAGCCAAGGCGCGACATTTAAACTAACGGTGACTGCGCTGCAGACGCCATTCCGGTCTGGAATAGCGTGCAGAGCGGTCACCGTGCCTATCTGCCGTGATACTGACCTGATCCTTGCTAATACTTACCTGATCCTTGCAAATACCTTACCTGATCACTGCTTGTAGCGTGCTGGACGCTTCCTGGATCTGACTTCTTGGGACTTCCTGCTGCTGCTGCAGTGTGATAGAGAGAGAGATAGAGAGAGATAGAGAGATAGTGACAGAGAGAGCTATATTTTGTGTCTGCTACCCCCCCCTTTTTGGGGGTGCAGGGGTTTTTTATATATAAATAACTGTCAGTGCTGCTGCTGCAGTGTCATAGAGTGATAGATAGTGATAGATAGTGATAGATAGTGATAGATAGTGAGAGATAGAGAGATTTGTGTCTGCTACCCCCCCTTTTTGGGGGTGCAGGTTTTTTTTTATATATATAACTGTCAGTGCTGCTGCTGCAGTGTCATAGAGTGATAGATAGTGATAGATAGTGAGAGATAGAGAGATAGAGAGAGATAGTGACAGAGAGTGATAGAGAGTGTATATTTTGTGTCTGCTACCCCCCCTTTTTGGGGGTGCAGGTTTTTTTTTATACATATAACTGTCAGTGCTGCTGCTGCAGTGTCCTAGAGTGATAGATAGTGATAGATAGTGATAGATAGTGATAGATAGTGATAGATAGTGAGAGATAGAGACAGATAGTGATAGAGAGTGTATATTTTGTGTCTGCTACCCCTCCTTTTGTGCTGATCAGTATATCTGTGCTGATCAGCAACTTTTTGGGGGCGCAGGGTTTTTTTTTTTATATATATACCTGTCAGTTGCTGCCAGTTGCACTGTCAGTTGCACCAAAGGTTGTGCACCTGCTGCCCCTCACTGGTAATCAGTGTTGCATCACTGATCACCTTTTTTTTTTTGAGGCTGCTGTGGGGTCTTTTTTTAATTTTTTTTTTACACACACTGTGATTTTGTGGGTGTTCTGTGGCCACTGTGCGCTGATCAGTGACGTACATCACTGATCAGCTTTTTCGGCACAGGGTTGATCTATTTTTTTTTTTTTTTATCAAATTCCTGTTGCCTTTGAGCGCTGTTCAGTGACGGACGTTACTGACCAACATCTGTGCTCAATTTTTGGCGCAGGAGCTTTTTTTTTTTTTTTAACCCCTTCAATTTTTTTTTTTTTAATTGGGATCAAATTCCTGTATAAAGTATTTTTTTTTTTCTGCACTACATACACACTACACACTACATACCCCCCGGGTTGAAATAAAGTTTGTACCCCCCCCTACACTATACACGTGTTGAAACGTTTCACTACCAGTAACACAAAAATAAAAATGGCATCCCAAATGTCATCCCAAATGTCATCCCAGTCATCCAGAAGAATGTATTCAGCGGAGGAGGCATATGCCATGCTTGCCTCTGATTCTGACACAGCCAGTGAGGCAAGCGGGGAATTTGAAGGATTCATCTTAAGCTCCTCTTCCTCCTCTAGTGATGAGGGACCCCCTCAAAGACGCCCCCGTAGAGCAGCTGAGACCCCCCCCCCAATAATTGATCTCGTATGGACCCCACCACCAGACAATTTTGAGCCCCAGGTTCCTGAGTTTTTGGCCATGCCAGGAATCCAATTTGATTCCACAGGTCTCAGAGAAATTGACTTTTTCAAATTATTTTTCTCTGATGATTTTATAAATTTAATGGTGGACCAAACTAATTTATATGCCCAGCAGTTTATTGCTCAAAACCCCACGTCATCATTTGCTAGGTGGACCCCTGTAGATGCAGTAGAGATGATGACGTTTTGGGGTCTGGTGTTTCATATGGGCATAGTAAAAAAGCCAGAAATTAGGCAATATTGGAGTACAGATGTTCTGTACAGCACCCCATTTTACCGTATGGCCATGCCCCGGGCTCGATTTGAGACGATCCTTAAATTTTTGCATTACAACGATAATGCACAGTGCCCTCCCAGAGATGATCCCACCTTTGACCGGCTATTCAAAGTCAGGCCGGTCATTGATCATTTCAGTGCCAAATTTGCAGAGATGTACATCCCTGAAAAATTTATTTGTATTGACGAGTCCCTTATACATTTTAAAGGAAGGGTTAAATTCCGCCAGTACCTTCCCAGTAAGAGGGCAAGGTATGGCATAAAAATGTATAAGCTGTGTGAAAGCACCTCAGGGTACACCCACATGTTTAGGGTATATGAAGGGAAGGATTCAAGAATTGAACCGCCAGAATGCCCCCCCTCCCTCGTAGGTGTTAGTGGAAAAATTGTCTGGGATTTAGTGCACCCCTTCCTGGATAAAGGTTATCACCTCTATGTGGATAACTTTTACACTAGCATCCCCCTGTTTAAGGCCCTTGGTTCAAGAGGTACAGCAGCTTGCGGTACTGTGCGCAAGAACCAAAGAGGCCTCCCAAAAACGCACATTGCCCAAGTAATGAGAAGGGGTGAAAGCAGGGGAATATGCACCGAAAATATGTTGTTGGTCAAATATAAGGACAAGAGGGATGTCCTTATACTGACAACAATTCACGGAGACAGTACCACCTCCGTCCCTGTACGAGGTACCAGTACCCACACCTCCAAACCTAATTGTATCCTGGATTACAATAAGTACATGGGCGGAGTGGATCTTTCAGATCAGGTACTGAAGCCGTACAGTGCCCTGCAGAAAACAAAAATCTGGTACAAGAAGCTGGCCGTGTATATCATCCAGATGGCACTGTATAACGCTTACGTGCTATTCCGTTCTACCGGCCAGAGGGGGACATTTATGCACTTTCAAGAGGAAGTCATAAAGGGCCTAATATTTGGGAACCAGCAGGCAGAGGGCCCCAGTACTTCTAGTACTGGCCCCCGTATTGTACCAGGGCAGCATTTTCCTGATGAAATCCCCTCCACTGGAAAAAAGGGCAGGACACAAAAAAGGTGCAAAGTTTGCTATAAAAAGGGAATAAGAAAGCAAACTATTTTCCAGTGTGACACTTACCCCGACAAACCCGGCCTATGTATAAAGGAGTGTTTTAAAATATACCACACATCTATGGATTATTAGGTTCATAATTTCACCGTGCTTCGGGGGTCTTGCTAATGCCACATAGCACCCACCATTCATTCCACCAGAATCTGAGCCGCAAAATCCAAAAATCACTCCTTCCCTTCTGAGTCCTGCCATGCACCCAACTGGTATTTTTCGGTCACATGTGAGGCATTGCCGTACTCGGGAGAAATTGGGGCACAGATTTTGGGGTGCTTTTTCTCCTTCATACCTTCTGAAAATGAAAAATTTTGAGCCAGAACTGCATTTTTGTGTAAAAATATGTAATTTTTCATTTTCACTGCCCAGTTGTATCAAAATTGGTGAAACCCCTGGGGGTTTGAAATGTACACTATACCCCTAGATGAATTCCCTGAGGGGTGTAGTTTGCAAAATGGGGTCACTTGTGGGGGGGTTCCACTGTATTGGTGCTTTGGGGGTCTTGCTAATGCGACATAGCACCCACCAACATTCCACCACCAAAAATCACTCCTTCCCTTCTGAGTCCTGCCATGCACCCAACTGGTATTTTTTGGTCACATATGAGGCATTGCCATACTCGGGAGAAATTGGGGCACAGATTTTGGGGTGCTTTTTCTCCTTCATACCTTATGAAAATGAAAAATTTTGAGCCAGAACTGCATTTTTGTGTAAAAAAATGTAATTTTTCATTTTCACTGCCCAGTTGTATCAAAATTGGTGAAACCCCTGGGGGTTTGAAATGTACACTATACCCCTAGATGAATTCCCTGAGGGGTGTAGTTTGCAAAATGGGGTCACTTGTGGGGGGGTTCCACTGTATTGGTGCTTGGGGGGTCTTGCTAATGCGACATAGCACCCACCAACATTCCACCAGAATTTGTGCTGCAAAATCCAAATATCACTCCTTCCCTTCTGAGTCCTGCCACTTTTTGGTCACACATGTGGCATTGCCGTACTCGGGAGAAATTGGGGCACAGATTTTGGGGTGCTTTTTCTCCTTCATACCTTCTGAAAATGAAAAATTTTGAGCCAGAACTGCATTTTTGTGTAAAAAAATGTAATTTTTCATTTTCACTGCCCAGTTGTATCAAAATTGGTGAAACCCCTGGGGGTTTGAAATGTACACTATACCCCTAGATGAATTCCCTGAGGGGTGTAGTTTGCAAAATGGGGTCACTTGTGGGGGGGTTCCACTGTATTGGTGCTTTGGGGGTCTTGCTAATGCGACATAGCACCCACCAACATTCCACCACCAAAAATCACTCCTTCCCTTCTGAGTCCTGCCATGCACCCAACTGGTATTTTTTGGTCACATATGAGGCATTGCCATACTCGGGAGAAATTGGGGCACAGATTTTGGGGTGCTTTTTCTCCTTCATACCTTATGAAAATGAAAAATTTTGAGCCAGAACTGCATTTTTGTGTAAAAAAATTTAATTTTTCATTTTCACTGCCCAGTTGTATCAAAATTGGTGAAACCCCTGGGGGTTTGAAATGTACACTGAACCCCTAGATGAATTCCCTGAGGGGTGTAGTTTGCAAAATGGGGTCACTTGTGGGGGGGTTCCACTGTATTGGTGCTTGGGGGGTCTTGCTAATGCAACATAGCACCCACCAACATTCCACCAGAATCTGAGCTGCAAAATCCAAAAATCACTCCTTCCCTTCTGAGTCCTGCCATGCACCCAAATGGTATTTTTTGGTCACATGTGAGGCATTGCCATACTCGGGAGAAATTGGGGCACAGATTTTGGGGTGCTTTGTCTCCTTCATTCCTTGTGAAAATGAAAAATTTTGAGCCAGAACTGCATTTTTGTGTAAAAAATGTAATTTTGCATTTGCACAGCCCAGTTGTATCAAAATTGGTGAAACCCCTGGGGGTTTGAAATGTACACTATACCCCTAGATGAATTCCCTGAGGGGTGTAGTTTGCAAAATGGGGTCACTTGTGGGGGGTTCCACTGTATTGGTGCTTGGGGGGTCTTGCTAATGCGACATAGCACCCACCAAAATTCCACCAGAATCTGAGCTGCAAAATCCAAAAATCACTCCTTCCCTTCTGAGTCCTGCCATGCACCCAAATGGTATTTTTTGGTCACATGTAAGGCATTGCCGTACTCGGGAGAAATTGGGGCACAGATTTTGGGGTGCTTTTTCTCCTTCATACCTTCTGAAAATGAAAAATTTTGAGCCAGAACTGCATTTTTGTGTAAAAAAATGTAATTTTTCATTTTCACTGCCCAGTTGTATCAAAATTGGTGAAACCCCTGGGGGATTGAAATGTACACTATACCCCTAGATGAATTCCCTGAGGGGTGTAGTTTGCAAAATGGGGTCACTTGTGGGGGGGTTCCACTGTATTGGTGCTTTGGGGGTCTTGCTAATGCGACATAGCACCCACCAACATTCCACCAGAATCTGAGCTGCAAAATCCAAAAATCACTCCTTCCTTTCTGAGTCCTGCCATGCACCCAAATGGTATTTTTTGGTCACATGTGAGGCATTGCCGTACTCGGGAGAAATTGGGGCACAGATTTTGGGGTGCTTTGTCTCCTTCATTCCTTGTGAAAATGAAAAATTTTGAGCCAGAACTGCATTTTTGTGTAAAAAATTTAATTTTGCATTTGCACAGCCCAGTTGTATCAAAATTGGTGAAACCCCTGGGGGTTTGAAATGCACACTATACCCCTAGATGAATTCCCTGAGGGGTGTAGTTTGCAAAATGGGGTCACTTGTGGGGGGGTTCCACTGTATTGGTGCTTTGAGGGTCTTGCTAATGCGACATAGCACCCACCAACATTCCACCACCAAAAATCACTCCTTCCCTTCTGAGTCCTGCCATGCACCCAACTGGTATTTTTTGGTCACATATGAGGCATTGCCATACTCGGGAGAAATTGGGGCACAGATTTTGGGGTGCTTTTTCTCCTTCATACCTTATGAAAATGAAAAATTTTGAGCCAGAACTGCATTTTTGTGTAAAAAATGTAATTTTTCATTTTCACTGCCCAGTTGTATCAAAATTGGTGAAACCCCTGGGGGTTTGAAATGTACACTATACCCCTAGATGAATTCCCTGAGGGGTGTAGTTTGCAAAATGGGGTCACTTGTGGGGGGGTTCCACTGTATTGGTGCTTGGGGGGTCTTGCTAATGCGACATAGCACCCACCAACATTCCACCAGAATCTGAGCTGCAAAATCCAAAAATCACTCCTTCCTTTCTGAGTCCTGCCATGCACCCAAATGGTATTTTTTGGTCACATGTGAGGCATTGCCGTACTCGGGAGAAATTGGGGCACAGATTTTGGGGTGCTTTGTCTCCTTCATTCCTTGTGAAAATGAAAAATTTTGAGCCAGAACTGCATTTTTGTGTAAAAAATGTAATTTTGCATTTGCACAGCCCAGTTGTATCAAAATTGGTGAAACCCCTGGGGGTTTGAAATGTACACTATACCCCTAGATGAATTCCCTGAGGGGTGTAGATTGCAAAATGGGGTCACTTGTGGGGGGGTTCCACTGTATTGGTGCTTGGGGGATCTTGCTAATGCAACATAGCACCCACCAAAATTCCACCAGAATCTGAGCTGCAAAATCCAAAAATCACTCCTTCCCTTCTGAGTCCTGCCATGCACCCAAATGGTATTTTTTGGTCACATGTGAGGCATTGCCGTACTCGGGAGAAATTGGGGCACAGATTTTGGGGTGCTTTTTCTCCTTCATACCTTCTGAAAATGAAAAATTTTGAGCCAGAACTGCATTTTTGTGTAAAAAAATGTAATTTTTCATTTTCACTGCCCAGTTGTATCAAAATTGGTGAAACCCCTGGGGGTTTGAAATGTACACTATACCCCTAGAAGAATTCCCTGAGGGGTGTAGTTTGCAAAATGGGGTCACTTGTGGGGGGGTTCCACTGTATTGGTGCTTTGAGGGTCTTGCTAATGCGACATAGCACCCACCAACATTCCACCACCAAAAATCACTCCTTCCCTTCTGAGTCCTGCCATGCACCCAACTGGTATTTTTTGGTCACATATGAGGCATTGCCATACTCGGGAGAAATTGGGGCACAGATTTTGGGGTGCTTTTTCTCCTTCATACCTTATGAAAATGAAAAATTTTGAGCCAGAACTGCATTTTTGTGTAAAAAATGTAATTTTTCATTTTCACTGCCCAGTTGTATCAAAATTGGTGAAACCCCTGGGGGTTTGAAATGTACACTATACCCCTAGATGAATTCCCTGAGGGGTGTAGTTTGCAAAATGGGGTCACTTGTGGGGGGGTTCCACTGTATTGGTGCTTGGGGGGTCTTGCTAATGCGACATAGCACCCACCAACATTCCACCAGAATCTGAGCTGCAAAATCCAAAAATCACTCCTTCCTTTCTGAGTCCTGCCATGCACCCAAATGGTATTTTTTGGTCACATGTGAGGCATTGCCGTACTCGGGAGAAATTGGGGCACAGATTTTGGGGTGCTTTTTCTCCTTCATACCTTCTGAAAATGAAAAAGTTTGAGCCAGAACTGCATTTTTGTGTAAAAAAATGTAATTTTTCATTTTCACTGCCCAGTTGTATCAAAATTGGTGAAACCCCTGGGGGTTTGAAATGTACACTATACCCCTAGATGAATTCCCTGAGGGGTGTAGTTTGCAAAATGGGGTCACTTGTGGGGGGGTTCCACTGTATTGGTGCTTTGGGGGTCTTGCTAATGCGACATAGCACCCACCAACATTCCACCACCAAAAATCACTCCTTCCCTTCTGAGTCCTGCCATGCACCCAACTGGTATTTTTTGGTCACATATGAGGCATTGCCATACTCGGGAGAAATTGGGGCACAGATTTTGGGGTGCTTTTTCTCCTTCATACCTTATGAAAATGAAAAATTTTGAGCCAGAACTGCATTTTTGTGTAAAAAAATTTAATTTTTCATTTTCACTGCCCAGTTGTATCAAAATTGGTGAAACCCCTGGGGGTTTGAAATGTACACTATACCCCTAGATGAATTCCCTGAGGGGTGTAGTTTGCAAAATGGGGTCACTTGTGGGGGGGGTTCCACTGTATTGGTGCTTGGGGGGTCTTGCTAATGCGACATAGCACCCACCAACATTCCACCAGAATCTGAGCTGCAAAATCCAAAAATCACTCCTTCCTTTCTGAGTCCTGCCATGCACCCAAATGGTATTTTTTGGTCACATGTGAGGCATTGCCGTACTCGGGAGAAATTGGGGCACAGATTTTGGGGTGCTTGGTCTCCTTCATTCCTTGTGAAAATGACAAATTTGGAGCCAGAACTGCATTTTTGTGTAAAAAAAATAATTTTTCATTTTCACTGCCCAGTTGTACCACAATTGGTGAAACCCCTGGGGGTTTGAAATGTACACTATACCCCTAGATGAATTCCCTGAGGGGTGTAGTTTGCAAAATGGGGTCACTTGTGGGTGGGTTCCTAACTTTTAGCATCTTATGGTGCCTAGAAACCTACATGGTGCCTAAAAAATAATCTCATAAAAAGGAGGCTCCAAAATCAAGTAGGTGCTCCTTCTATTATGAAGCCTGTGGTTTGGTCAACGTGCACACTAGGGCCACATATAGGATATTTATGAAAACAAAAAAATTGGGGGAATCAATTTTTAGTCACATTTCTCTAGTAAAATGTACTGTGTTCCTTAGAAAAATGTATTAAAATTGCAAATCTGCAAAAAAAAATGAAATTTTGAAATTTCACCTACACTTTGTTTTAATTCCTGTGAAACACCTAAAGGGTTAACAAACTTCCAAAATGCTGTTTTGAATACTGTGAGGGGTGCAGTTTTTGAAATGGTATCATTTATGGGGGTGTCTCACATACAAGTCCCTCAAAGTCACATCAGAACTGAACTGGTCCCTAAAAAAATCAGTGTTTGAAATTTTCTTGAAAATTTGAGAATTTGCTATTCATATTGTAAGCCTCCTAGTGTCCAAAAAAATTAAAAGGAAGTTGAAATAATGATGGAAACATAAAGTAGACATATGGTCTATGTTAGTTATTAACTATTTTGAGTGGTATGATTATTTGTCTCACAAGCAGAAAATTTAACATTTTGCAAATTGCTAAATTTTCCATTTTTTTCCGACATTTTGGTATTTTTCACAAAAAAACACAGACTGTATCGACGAAAATTTACCACTAATTTGAAGTACAATGTGTCACGAAAAAACAATCTCAAAATCACTGGGATAAGTAAAAGCAAAAAAAAGTTATCCCCACTTAAGTGATACATGTCAGATTTGAAAAAAAGGGCTCTGTCAGGAACGCAAAAACTGGCTCTGTCAGGAAGGGGTTAAATAAGTAGAGCTTATTTACAAAAGACATACATAAAGTAAACTGTAATGTAATGCACAAGGTAGGCAATTAAATTCATTAGCGCAATTAAAGTGCATTGTGGGCATGTAGATTATTGCATTTAAATTTTGAAATACTTCATGATACTAATTTTTAATCCATGTACAATAGACAACTTCAATTTCTTTAATTTACACAGCAAAACTCTACTGTAGATAACATTTGTACAATTCAAATTTGCATCAATAACTTGTTCCTGGAATCAGCTCACTTCCTCACAGTAATTACAGATCTTTATATAATTGATCTCTCATAAAAGTCAGGTTGAAATCTGATAATAATATTAATTCTAAATGAGCAATTGTATGTTTTGTCTTAAGGACCCTTTTAGATGTAATTGTGACTGTAACATCACTCAGACCTTTTTGAACTCCCTTGGTACCACCTCATAAAAATGATGATATATAATGGATTGGCCATAACAAGGTTCCTTTAGGAATCAATCCTGTATACGTTCTGACTAAGATAATTTTACAATCTTCTGATCTTGAATTAAAGTATCGATCAACCAACTGACAGAATCTTTGGCAGTATAGAATGGATTATGGCTTTTCAGATGTTTGCCTATCTTTATAATGCCCATGTTTAATGATCAAATATCGTGTTTCACCCCTTTTTATTTTATTTTTGTCCTAGTCTATTTAAATGATTGTCAGAGTTAAACTTGCCTTTATTGCCAATTTACCATTAATTGTCTAAGGTTGCTGTTGTGGCAGAAGGTGCTGATTTTAATTTGATCAATATTTCTGTCATGCCCTTCACCCAGTAAATTGTCAGCAGGAGTGTCTGGGCAACAGTAGATTAAGACAGTAAGTAAAAACATGACATCTTAAAAATAAATATTCTTGAAAATGTCCCCAATTTGTTTAATGGCATGGATTTTTTCCCTGAGACCCACTGCAGTAGGTTAAGAATTAACTTCAGCTACATCCTTGCTATGCCTATTCTATGGGAGTAGGAATTGAGCTTCCTCTGATCACCGGAGTCTGGTGACTGAGGTACTGCTGCTACATTTTGATCCTAATCCCTTTTGATATTCTTTTGATATCCATGCTGGTGAGGAGAGTCCTATGTCCCAGGTCCCCACACCTGGCAATGGAGCTGGCGGGCACCTTGATCCGCCTCATGCGCATACACGCAGGCTTGAGTGCACATGCGTAAACCACTAACATCAATGGGCTGCATTGGCTGAAGCCCATAGAACCCGCTTAGTGTTAGGAACCATTAGTATGGTTCAGTTCTATTTTGTGTTCTGTTCTGTTTGTGTTTGGCATTTGACTCTTTAGTGGCCTCCGGTGGTCAGTCTGTGCCATTTCAGCTCAAATCTTCTGGAGACTTGATTTATTCACAAGGCTGATTGATAATGAGCTCATTATTCCCGCTGGCAGGTTGGCTGGATATGTCACAGGTGTGCTAATCACCTGAGTCCTTCTTAAGGCATTCTCCCCAGCAATGCAGTGCCGGTGATAACTTCCTGTTTCCTGGTTTGCAATTCCCTCATCTGGATTGTCTTGTTCTGTCAAATATCTTGTCCTGCTGCAGTCTGGGTCCAGTCATCCTGTGCCATGTGCAGGATTGTCCTGGGAAGTGCTGCTGATTCCTTTGTGCGTGAGCCTGCTGCACTTGCTGACATCTTGGGACTTCCATCTCCCATCTTATACCCAGTGTCGTGAGTACTCTAAACCTGCAGTTAGGTGGCTCTTTAGCATGTCATTTGCCCTAGCGGAGGTTGAACAAGATTCCTCCTTTTGATTTGTGTGGGGTTTAACCCCTTAAAGTTGTGCTGGGAACAACTTTACAGTTTGTGACGAGGTTGCTTGGCTGCGACAGGGTCGTTTGGTTTTGGTTTTGTTTGCGACAGAGTCGCTGGATTCAGTTTCGTTATTTCAGTACTCCAGTGTTTATTTATCCGTTTATCCCGTACTTGTGTTGCAATAGGGATTTGTACTTCAGCGTTATCCTTCATAGCTGGGGGTCAATATTTTAGTTAGATTTTCCTCTTGGACTTATCGTGGGCTTGTCACCACCTAACACCTGGCTGCACCGGAGCTTGGGCAGGCCTAACTAGCCCTTTCAGCCGTGGTGGCTACAGGCGAAGCCTAGCATCCCGAATTCCACATACACCTGCCAGAGGGAGCCAATAGAGTCAGGCTAGAGGATAGCATCATTGGCCAGGCTGAGTTGGCACTCGGTTACCAGAGTTACTCCCTGAATCATAACACTTAGGGCTGATGACCAAGTAGGAAGTGGCATCTCACAATAAGCCATCTCCCTGCTTATCGTACCCTGTCTGACAGTCCCAGAGGAAGACAAAAAATATTAAAATCAGTGCATTGTGTTTATATGTCACAGTTATCTGGTGAGGGACAGGATTTGTTTCTGTTTGTCCACATATATTATGATTGGCAGCCACCAGCACTGGTTTTGCCTGGGACATTGACCATAAATAATATGAATTGATCCTGGTCCACCAACCCAAGGCACCCCTGCAAGTGTCCTGAGGCACCCCAGGGTGTCTAGGCACACAGTTTGGAAACGACTGGCTTAGCGACATCATCTTGAAGCGCCAGCTGAAGAAACACCAGACCATAACCCGGGTCCAGCCTGTGGTGTGAGATTCAAGCCGTTGTGAAACTGTGTTCAATAACTCATGGTGGACTTGGGAGTTTTGGTTTGTAAGGGTTATTACTGATGTTGTTGTAATTATTACTAATTTTTTTTATTAACAGTTTCTTATATAGCGCACACATGTTCCGCAGCGCTTTACAGAGAATATTTGAACATTCACATCAGTCCCTGCCCCTATCTATATTCCCTACCACATGTACACACACACACACATTCTAGGGTTAATTTTGTTAGGAGCCAAATAACCTACCAGTATATTTTTGGATTGTGGGAGGAAACCGGAGTACCAGGAGGAAACCCACGCAAGTACGGGGAGAATATACAAACTCCGCACAGTTAGGGCCATGGTGGGAATTGAACCCATGACCTCAGCACTGTGAGGCAGTAATGCTAACCTTTCCACCATCCGTACTGCCCCCAATGCAGCACTAGCTAGTTTTCTTATGAAATTACACATTTCAAAGTAGGGAATAGAGGAATTGGGAAAATTCTCGCACAGACTCAAATAGAACTTTTAGTATTTTGACCAACATGAAGACAAATTTATTGGACCTGAATGTCACATGAATAGCCTAGTTGGTGGTGCTCCCTTGAGTCATAGGTATGAACATTTAAAAAAGGAAAGGGGAAAAGATGACTCTTTCTTGGGGCACTGCTTTTAAATTATATTATTTTTTTTATAAATTTATACTATTTTATTGGTATGCATTAAAATTTAATGCGTACCAATAAAATAGTATAATTTTATAAAAAAAAAGAATATAATTTAAAAGCAGTGCCCCAAGAAAAAGAATAATCTTTTCCCCTTTCCTTTTTTACATGAAATTACACATTTCTAAATTCAATTACAAGTGGTATTTGTAACTAACCGCTAGTTGCTTTAACCTAATCTCTACAATGTGTAGTAGCTGTTAGCTAGCAATGATGAGTGATAAACATCCAACTTCCCACCCACAATACAGTAACCACAATGCACTGCTGCATCTTTCTCTGCCTCTCCCCTCCCACACCTTACATCCCACTCTCTGCCTCCAAGACTCTGTCCCTCCCTCCAGCTGATCCTCTTCCAGCTGAGGGTGGAGACAGCCCTAAACCTCGACTCAGTGGTAAGTATTGCTCAAAAACCAGCTTCATTTTCAAATAATACAGATGGTGTTATTTTTCAATGATGATTCGGGCCCCAGTATTTATGTTGAAGTTCATATTTTTTTTTTGTATATTCTGTTTTTATTGAAATTGTGGCTTACAGTAAAAGGACAGCAAGTTTGTTAACATAGTGCAGAAACAGTATGAATAAACAACATTCTGAGTATACATTAAACAGTTTTTTTAAATTAAACGTTTTGTCATTTGATACAAGGGGAGGGAAGAAGAGAGGGGAGGAGGAGGGGGGTGGGGGATGGAGGGGGCCACAGAATACTTTGCGTAGGGTAAAAGAGAGAGAGAGAGTTCTGGGCTTTACATTGTTTGTTGGGCCAGGGTCGGGGTACCTTTGGATATGTAGAGCTTATATTGGTCTGATTCCTTGTAGGTAAGCCAGGGAACCCAGGTCTCGGAGAATTCAGACGTCCTATATTTTGCCGCTAGCAGGATATCCTACATAGATAAATAGTGATCTATTATAGAAAACCATGTTTTGATCAAGGGAGGGAGCGGGGATTTCCAGAGCTTAGGTATAGAAGCTCGAGCTGCGTTACCAAGGTGGCCAATCAGGGATTTTTTAAATTTGGAGATTGGAATGGTAGAATGGTTCAATAGCCAGAATGCTGGGTCTGAGGGAACGTGGCAGGACAATATGGTCTGATAGATCGAAACAACCTCTTTCCAGAACAGACGAATAACTGGGCATTCCCACCAAATGTGTAATGGCATGCCTCTAGAGTTAAGGCATCGCCAGAAGCTGTCTGAAAGGGAGGGGGACATAGCATGGAGCGTGTTGGGGCATCTGTACCAGCGCATTAAAATTTTGTGTTGGGTTTCTCTTATTGGCACACAGACAGAGCTCTTCCCAGTCTTTAAAAATATGTTTTCCCAATCTTTCTTTGTTAGTGTCAGGTCTAATTCCCTTTGAAGTTCATATTTATATGTTTTACAAAATATATGCTATGCTATATAATATTTTATATAAACAGTTAATATTGCACTGATTTTTGTTTTTGCATTCTTTATTATTTCAAATCTTGATACTACAAGTAGGAAAATTGAACATGAATAAAAACAGTAATTTAAAGTGGAAAAAGGGGCTAGTGTGACATTTTAATATAATCCCCCTTTTTTAATCTATGCACTACTATGTTTGTAGGCTGTATCAATGGCAAATGTGAAATTTCTAGAGGGGGGGGGGGGTGTTAAAAATGCAGTCCACAATCTCCCACTGAATATTTTATTCATGTTCAATTTTCCTACTTGATACTACAAGTAGGAAAATTGAACATGAATAAAAACAGTAATTTAAGATGGTGAAAAAGGGGCTAGTGTGACATTTTAATATAATCCCCCTTTTTAATCTATGCACTACTATGTTTGTAGGCTGTATCAATGGCAAATGTGAAATTTCTAGAGGGGGGGGGGGAGGGGGGGTTGTTAAAAATGCAGTCCACAATCTCCCACTGAATATTTGGGCAAGAGACAGAGGTGGGTATTAAATCCCGGGTCATGACTGTCGGGACCCGGGATTTCACGGGATCTCGACAATCCACGGCCATTCTCTGCAAAACAGGCCTGTTCTGCATCTTCAATGCTGTCGGGAAAGACAGCATTGAATAGATGCCCACCCCTTTAATAGGTGGGGATTGAATACCCCCCAGAGTCTGGGGGAGCAGGAAAAGAATTAAGGGTCCCTATACACTTGTTCGATTCTGGTCGATTTCACATGATTCCAACGGATCAGCCTGAGAAATCGGCCCAAATCAGATGTGTTTGACATCAAATCCGATGTGCGGTCCCGTGTGCAAAAAAAGGCAATGTATAGTATTGCCACATTAGAGATGAAGTCTATAGGTGTCATTGACCAATAAGGGAAGGTTTCTTAATCCTTTTTTTGTCGTTGTTCCAATGATGTTGTTGAGTTGCTTGTCTCTGTTCTTTCCTTATCGTGATATCACAAAGTTCAATAATCACTTCCTCTAACGTGAGATTGTAATGAGGGATCATGTCTCCCAGGGGATCAACTGTCACCACTCTTCCCTACACCTTGTTTATTTATAATTATCTTGTCATATTTGCTTGTCCTTTTAAATCTGGTGTTCTTGCATCCCATGCAACATCCACACCTATAAAAACCCTGTGTCTTGTAATAAGCCTAAGTAGAAGTAGTAAGGTGAGCGCTCAACATCAACTTGGATTTTAATTTTGGTCGTCTTCTGTATATATGCACAGGTTTTTCTGGTAATACATGCCCTAAAATTGGGTAAATGTTAAGGATAGTCCAGTGTTTTTTAATTATAATTTCGATTTTACAGTGTTGATTTGATTTCTTGGTCACAAATACGCAGGTAAATATGGGATCTTTTTCATTCCTTTGGGTTTGAAACGGTTTTCTCTGTTCATATCACCAACCGTTTTAATCATTCACTGAATTTTTATTATCGCCTGAGGATACAAAGGCCCTTATTCTGATCGGTGCGTACTTTCCCGAATTCTTACGTAGCGGGCCGCACGCCACACTGTGCGGACATCGTCCGTAGAAACGCCCACCGAGCCTCCGCATTCGGACGGACTCATTCTTTAAGAGGAGGGCGTGTTTACGGACGACATACAAGCCTTGCGTGTGCGGTGGACACGCACAGATTCGGCACGGTCTTACAGCGTAAGCACGGTCTTACCGCGTCAGAACGGACGGGAACCTTGCCGTACGCACCGATGCGGTGTATTTACGCACAAATCACCACTATTATCAGAATACCCAAATCTGTAACATGACCCACTTATGCAATTAGGCAACCTAATTGCTAAAGGGATTGTTTTTAATGGTCATCTATTAATTATCTAATTGATAATTAAACACTTTAATACCACTTTAGATTAACCCTTACATCATGCTAAGTTCACAACATTCTTTCTTGCCCCTTTACGCCCATGTGTTATGTATGCATATTACATCATCAATTATTCTTCACATGCAAACACACACATACACATCAACACACTATGTACATCTTTACATTACCCTTCACTTTCAACCACTTGTATGCACTAAACCCATCTATATATACTGTATATCCCTTTTGCACCTTACATAAATAAACACCACTATTTATACTTATATACTTATATTTATACTTATACTGTAAAATTATACAATAACACACAGACCACTTCTAACTTTTATGACAAAAATGTATTAACACCTAACAACATAAATTCTATAAAGTGTTCAGACCAGGAGGTCGCACACATTCTGGACCTCTTCAGCCATGTGGAGAAGGTGCTGGCGCAGCCTCAGGAGGGCCCCTCTCAACCCCTCGCCTTCTTGCCTCTGGTCATCTGTGGGCATGTTAAAGGGGGATCAACATTAATTATGCTATTCAGGTTGACCTTGTACAGTCAATCCTAAGTACCTACAGCATGAGAATCCATACATACAAACAATTACATAGGCAATACTGTTTGTAATGGAAAAAAAAGATGGGCCCACACACACACACACACACACACACACACACACACACACACACACACAGTGGCTTACACTACAGAATATGTGAGTGATAAAATTGCCAATGTATGTATCAAAATCATAACAACACTTGAGCCTCACTCACACTTCTCCTGCCTTAACACTCACCAATCTACTAGAAAGCTACATCCAATAGAACATGCCACATTTTGTCATACATATATACCTGCATGTCACTGCTTAATAGCTAAACTGCATGATAGATAGATACATAGATGGATACATAGATACATAGATACATGGATGGATGGATGGATAGATAGATAGATGGATGGATGGATGGATGGATGGATGGATAGATAGATACCACATTTAAAGGCTAGCCTAGTCCCTCTACCCCTTACTTCCTGAATCATTGTCACATTGCCAGATAGGTGAAAGTGCAGCACTAATCCGCCTCCATACACCAAACAATTTCTAAAGGCAATCCATCCTACAAAATAGCTTTGCAAAATACATGGCAACAACACGGGCCAACTGGCTAGAGGGGGGCCCAGGGGAACTGCCCACTTGTGACTTCATTATAAATCACGCCTGACCATACTCCATTGATGTTTTATTTGTGTTTGTATAGAAAGGCCCTCCATAAATAAACACTCATCACCTACGTGAGCCTCCAGATTCCACGTTTTCAGCTTGGGCCTATAACCCCTAAGTGTGTCTGTTGTAACCCACTTTTGTTTATTAATTAATAATAGAGTAAAACACACTAGATTCAGCAGTGGTACATAACAAATAGTAGTACCACCAATTATTAATGATGCCTTATGTTTACCTACCACTTCCTTCAACCTCCACCACCTCACACGCCTCCTTCTCGTCCACGACCTCCTCGGCCAGCTCCTCGTGGGCCACGACCTCCTGGGCCACCTCATCCTGGCCCATCACCTCCGAGGCCACCTCCTCCTGGCCCATCACCTCCGAGGCCACCTCCTCCTGGCCCACCTCCTCCTGGCCCACCTCCTCCTGGCCCACCTCCTCCTGGCCCTGCTCACGGGCCTGTCTTGCACGGTCACGTGCTGTAAGAAAATTCAAAATGCAGAGTGTTAAATAAGGCACATGATTTGTTCATTCATCATGCAGCAAAAACAATAACATATTAGTGCCACATTACAGCATGTCAAACATGAAGTACCACACATATAGTGTATGCCATGTTTAACTCGTGATCAGCCATGTTACCTTATTGGCTAAAAAAAGGTCATGGAAGCATTAATGTACAATTGGCCATTTAATGTGTAAACACTCACATCGTGCAATGTTGGCCCTTATTTGCTGGAGCAATTCGGGCTGTCTGCGCCTCAGATCAGACCATCGCCGCTCCAGCTGTGCGATGGTCCTGCGCACCTGGGTGTGCGCGAATATGCGCCTGCGGGCCGCGGCATAGGCATGGCGCTTCTGCCGGTTGGTGATGAAAGGGCCCGCACGGCCCAGCCTGGTCTCCATAACGGAGACCAGTGCCCTCAGCTCCGCGGGAGAGAATGGCGCTGCTCTCCCATAGGCCGCCATCTTAGCAATGGCACAATTCAAGCAATCATGTCCTGTAATTGGTTGTTCAGAGTGATATTTGGTATTAACTTTATTGTTCATTTTGTCATTAACAGTGTGTATGCGCCACAACAGACGGCTAAACCATTGCATCGCAAAACAACACTTGCTGTAGCTTTGCACAGTTGAGCAGACCATGCCATTACTTAGTATCTCCAAAACAGACAGGGTGAAAGAAGTTTGCAACCCATTATATATAATCTATTACATTCACCAAACATGGGTGAAAACAACAGGTGAAATAGTGTGCATCACTAGCCAGTTACACCTAACTCTACAAGGTACTAAACTAGACAGCTTTATTATAGTGAAAGCTATACACCAGAAACATAGCAAATAGTGCAAGCCCTTTTCCCAATATTAGGCCATGGTGCCATGTGAACACTTACCTTCTACCGGCCCACACTAGAGATGTGGAATTCAATGTACCTAGCATCAAGCCAGTATTTGGAGACCTTTCACATGTGATTTGGATGCAAGCACTGATTACTATTGCCTGAGTGGTGGACTGGATTTACATATGGAATGGGTTAGTGTCATTAGTAGTACATAACAAACAAGTGCACAGTACAAATGTACATTCACATATACATTTCATGTCTGGCCACAGTTTGAGGTGTTTATTGGTGTTCAAATCTGCCATTAACTACTAAATCAGACTTAGCAAGTATGCCTGTTTTTTTTTCCGCTGGTATGGGCGTGGCCTATGCGCCGCACGGTCTACGCTGCCGTACGGAACGCTGCCGCACGGAACGCAGGGTGTCGCTGATGTACGCCAATTACAGAAATAGTATATAAAGGTGTGATAGAAAAACTAAATGTTGTTGCAAACATGGCTGGATCTCAATCTGAAGGAGACCAGGAGTGCCAGGAACTTTTTGAATGCCTGGACTCCAGCACCTCCTATGTGCCCCTCACCACAGACCAGCCAGTGGGAGAAGAGCAGGCTGCTGGGCCATCGACATCAGCCCAATCTGCAGCTGGCCCATCTTCTGCCTCAGCAGAATCATTGGGAACACAACAGGTGGCTTCCCAACAGAGTAGCCTGGCCAGCACTTCAAGTACAGCGACAGGTGGCCGTGGCCGTGGCCGAAATCGGCCAACGGAGGAACCAAGCAGCAGGAACATGGCATACGAACCGCAGGAGCTTGCCATACTGGTACCCCGCGCACGGGATTGGATCGAGTGTCCACAGGACAGGTTGACACACACAAGGAGATGGAAGATTTGGGAGGACATAACTGCGGAGATTAATGCGGTGGCTCCACAAGTTTGTGAGGCGGAGCACGTTAAGAAGAGGCAAGTTCATGTGTGTTACATTTGACCAGTACAAGACCAGTAATGTTTAAAATAGATGTTAGATGGAGTTGGTAAATGGCCGGTCACGTTGCTTGGAGCCACAGACATGATTGCCATGTCATTTAATTGATAGTTATTGTAGGGTGAGTGTGAATGTATCTTCTAAGGGTTGTTTGTATATTTTAATAGAATGTAAGTTGTGTGTAATGAAGCACATGTTGTAATCTGTTGCAGATTGCAATGGTTGCTACAGCAAACATCAGGAGTGACATGTAGTAATATGTAAACTTTGATTGCAGGTGGCACGACTTCAAAACCAACCTCAAGAAGAAATTGACCAAACGGTGGGAACACAGCCACACCTCTGGGGCTGGCCCCATGCCAGCCCGGCTGAAGCTCACCCCCCTGGAGGAGATGGCAGAGTGCTGCATTGCAGTAGAGGAGGTCCGAGGGGTGAGCAACATGGATAGCGAGGCCCCAGCGGAAGTCTTTGCTGCTTTTTTTTAAGGTAATTATTTGCCATGGCATAAGTAGTTGGTACTAATTAGCTTTGAATGTGTTGTAATTGTAATTTTCTCTTTCACCAGCATCCCCACCGCTTGGTCAAGAATCTCTTGAGGAGGTGGCAGAGTCTGTGCCACCTGCCACCAGTGGCAGGCATGTGCAGCAGCAGCAGCCACCGGCCGACCCGGAATACGACAGGTGGGTGCAGGTGCTTGGGCAGATTCACCAGCAGGGAGACTTAGCATCAGAGCGGATGCGTAGGACCGAGGAGGTCATGCAGGGTTTCGTCAGCACCCAGCAGACAATAGCTGGGAGCCTGTAGGCTATGGCTGAGGCGCAGCAGTCAATAGCTGCAAGCCTGCAGGTGCTGGCAGATCAAGCCCTGCGCCAAAATGACCTCCTCCTCCACCATAATGAGCTTATGGTGGAGCTAGTTTCCAGCGATAGGGCCCTATTGTCATCCGTTTCTGGTGCATTCCCACCAGCAGCACTCCCTGCTGGCAGAGGGGGAACACCACCCCCCCCCCCTCACCAGCATCTGCTCCACCTGGGCCACCATCAGAACGTGGCCGTGGCCGAAGAGCTGCTGCATGTGGCAATACACATGTAGTCTAGGGACCTACCATCTATAGCACCTAGCCCACCGCACCCCCCTGGAATGGTGAGATAAAAGCATCAGATTTCCCCGTCGTGTCCATTGTACATGCACTTTGAAATATTTATGCATTGTCACTTTGGAATTGTATATATTGTATTGCTGCTGCACTTGCACTTTGCACATTCTGTTTTTGCATTTGCACTTTTAATTGTGAATTTCCTGTATAATAAATCTTTGTTCTGGTGAAAATTCCCCACTGTGGGTCCAGATTATTCACATATCCACTTTAGAATATTTGCGCCTAGCCTGTTGACCTGAACCCCCCTTTTTTCTGCATTGAGCTGTGTGTGTCAGCTTCCTGTGTCCAATCACGTGCAGAGGGTACCCACATTTGCCTTCGGTTCGAATGTCTTGTTTGGTTCCCCTGTTGGCCTCTTTCGGCTACCATTACTGTCTGCTGTACTTGAAGTGTTGGTGCTATACTTTTGTTGTGAAGCCACCTGATGTGTTCCTAATGATTCTGCTGTGGCTATGTATGTCATAATAATTATTATTATTTTTTTTTTTTTTTTTTGACATTCCTGCCATGGTACCTTTTAATTTGTTGCATGTGAGAAATAACATGCTTTCCATTTTATTTTTGAATTTATTGTAATAAATGTATATTTTTTCCCCAAAATGTGTGGTTTAATTGTTGCATGTAGAAGTGACATGTCTATTTCTATTAGTGATAGTAAGTTCTGTCCATTGGTTGCAGTGTAAATGTGTGTCCAAACTGCAGCATATATTTGTGTGTTTAGTAATGGTCCATTTAAGCTGCAATGGTTCCAATTGAAGCACTGACAAGCGTGTCATTAATGAGTAATGAGTAAAGGAGTGGATTGTATTGTGTTCAGCTGACATTGGTTGAGGTGCGCCCGTACTGATTAGGCGTTCCGATTGCCTAGCGCATGACCGAGTGGTGTCCGCAAAGCAATACTTGCTTATGAACACCGCATATTTCTAGCCTTTTGGTTCGCGTGCATTCGGTGTGCTGTCCGAATGCACGTCTACCAGAATGAGTGCACTCCCTCGTGTCCGCCGATGTTTACGCCCAGTTTAGCCCACTTTGAAACTACGCCCCTGTGTAGTTCCGAATGACGCCCATAATACGCCCATATTCCACGAGTGATTGCAGTGCACATTTCTGTACGGTATTAGTGAGAACAAGTACGGAGACCATGCGTGGCACATGCGCATAGCGTTGCCCACGCATGCGCAGACGGCTAAAAAACGCCATCCGAAAGAGTGCGCGAATGTACAAACAGACCAGAATAAGGCCCAAAGTTCTTTCCAATTATATTGCGATGCCAATTGCTTGGCATAAAGATCACTGAATGGAGTGAGGGTGCATTCCGTGGTGGATCCAGAAGCATTCACTTAATTGAATTATTAGGGATTTGATCTAACCTCCCGAAAGTGAATATTCCTTCCTTTTGAGTTCCTCTTTCACACCGAGACTGGAAATGCTTAGTGCATTCCACATAATATTTTTTCCTCTAGTATTTATTATTAGCCATTCTTATTATCACATGTGAATCTCCACCATTCATATTATACATTTTTAAATGTTATAAATTATTTAATGATTGTTTTAAACATATTATTGGAGTTTTAATCCTGAATTGTTAATTGATATGATGTAGTTTCCTGTTCATAAGATATTGGTTATCAGTCTGTAACAGAGCCCCATGTCTTGAAAAAAGGCTCCTATTGACCCAAAACACGTTGACACATCAAGCACTTTGCATCAAGGAGGTCATTTAACAGTCACACTATCTCTAGTTCGAACTACAACTTTTTTTTTTTTATTGTTTGGATGTTCTCACCTCCCTATCAATGTACACCATTTTTCTCATATACATTTTTTTTTATACATATGTATGTATATTTATGTTTCACTATGAGCCTTTTGTATTAAAATAAAAGGCTATTTGTTACCAATCCTATGGTCAACATTATTTTGTTTTTCAAATTTTTCAAATTTTTTTACTTTTTCATTCTTTACCATCCACAATGACTATGATTGGAAACCATAATATGTAAAGCTAGCCATGCAAGGGGGTGTGGTATACTAAAATTTACACACATCCCCCCCCCCCCCCAAAAAAAAAAAAAAAAACTTTTCTAGTGTTGGCCATGGTCAACCTGTCCTTGTGTTGAATATGTTTCCATGTGGACATTGAGCATGTTGACCATTTGGGATAAACCTAGACACTGTTGACCTAATACTATGAATCGTGTAAACCAAACCCTATCATATTATGCTGTTTGCAGTCTACTCCATCCTCTGTCAGATGTAAAGTGATTATTACAGAGACATTGTAATTGTTTATCCAGTGATGAGGGCTGTACAGGACTGTCCCTTGTAGCAAGAGAGACAAGCTATTGTAATCATGCACTCATGGTGGTAAAGTTATTATTTAGCAATTAGTGACACTAATAGATTAAAGACAATGTTCTCTCTCTGCTGTGTACAGGAACGACAGCCCTGGATAATTACATACATGTCCCTGCAGGCACTGCCCTGCATCCAGTGGGATCCAGAGTTCCAGGCAGGGAGGATTTCACCCAGAACTGGATGAACCAGCCAGCAACGCCCAAATCCTGCTCCAGATTACACTGAGCCCACACCCAGGGGGGAACGGGGACCTTCCACGCAGGGCTGAGCCGCTTCTGTCATCAAAAGTGTGGGCAATGTCTCTGGCACGATAAAGGTTAAGCAAGGTCCATGTAATACATCTCATAGCAATGTATTAGTAGCTCTGCTGAATCTATGGAATTGAATGGTTTACAAAACTGTGTGTGTTCGTTAGGAACTCATATGAAAGTCTTGCAAAAATGATGTCAACACTAATGTTTGTTTCATAACTTGATACACAGATCTTACAATGTACGCAGGGAGGGAGAAATAGATATAAGAAACTAAAGGCCCATACACACTTGACTTGATATTTATAAAATATATAATATATATATATATAATATACCCGCTCCACTGGAGGGGTGTGATGCGGCTGCCGCATTGCTCCATGGGGGAATTATGCAGCCGCGGCCGCATAGCTCCAAGGGAGGGAAGGGGCTGGCGGGTGATGCGGTCGGCGCTGCATGGCTCCACTTGGGGGATGGAGAGGCCTGCGGGTGATGTGGTGAGGGCTGCCGCATCACTCCACGGGGGTGGCGGGTGATGTGGCGTCGGCCGCCACCGAGTCACTCCGGGGGTGCAGGGGGGGGGGGGGGGTTTACACCCCCCCGGCTAGTCCTTGCATGCTATTTAAATAAATACATATGTGAGCAGTTTGCATTTAAATAAATATACATTGGTGGCAGTCCCTTGACGGCGGCGCTGCGGGTCGGGCGGCGAGGGGCATAGGGGGAGGCGGCGGAGAAAGCTGCGTAGCCACGGGGCGCGCGCAAGCGTCTCGTGCGCACACGCCCCTGGCGAGAGCCAGCCGCTGGCGTGGGCTGGCGATAGAATAGCCAGCCCCTGCAAGAAAGAGGCCGGCTCCATCTGTATGGAACCCTTGGAATTCAAACCCAGCCCATTTATAATGAAAGATTTTCAGCAAAGTCTTTCGCCTCCTGAAAATCTCTCGCTCTTTGGGGAAAATAGCTCAGTGTGTTTGCACTACTTTGCTGAAAGATATATATCACAGATTTTGGCAAAATCTTTTTAAATGAAAATCTTCAAGTGTGTATGGGCCTTTACAAGTGTGTATGGGCCTTTACACTATTTTAAATAAAAAATGATGTCTCCAACTACATATAGTAATGAATGCAGAGGTGTCCTCAGTTGCATCTGCACTTCTTAAAAAAATCTGAACTTGCAATGTTTCAACCATTTATTTGAAAAAAAAAAAAATTCTTTCATTATAGGCTTCAATAAAACAGCAGAAAAGTCTTTAATTTAAAAAAACAACTTCCTCTTGCATATAAACAAAAGCATTTGTGCTACAAAATGTACATATTACATTCCTAATCAAATAAGAATCAGCAATCAGCATCATACTCAAAACATTACAAATAGTTATCATCATAAATTGCTATTTGCACCTAATAATACATATGAATCTATTATATACCACAAACATGAACCTACTGTACTTGGCCTACTTTTTATAACCTACATCCCACCTATAAAACTTTCCTCATCAACACTATTTCTACCTATTGTTGGACATATAAATTGACTAAAGGTACAAAAAATAAAAAAATGGTGATTTTCCCTATAGCAAATAATTAGAATTTGTTTATCATTTCCTAGGATGCCATAGAAAGAACATAGACTGAACCTGTATGTTTTTGGGAGTCATCAGTTTTTGGGGTCTGGCAACCAAACTAGATTGCCCAAAAAGACATCATATAAACACTGTTTTTTTTGCATTCAATGTTTCTTCGGGGCTAATTGGATACACCCCATTGTTTTATTTTGTATTTAATTGTAATTCACTGTGCCTGTTTCTTGGTAATGTTGTGATATTCCAGGTTGTGAAACAGGGTAATACCACTTTTGCACTGCACAAATAACCCGGGTCCTACCCGAGTTGTTGCCCGGTTGACCCAGGTCACTATGTGGTGTGAAATGGACTATTGACAAATCCGGGGTCCAGTAAACCAGCAATCTTAGCCAGGTTAAAAGAAGGGTTTTACATTTTTCCCGAGTTGGACCAGTTTTACTGGGCAGTGTGAATGGGTAACCCAGGTCGAGTGACCCGAGTCCCGTTAACACTATGGGGAGGAGATATAAATCTATTTTTAGCGGAAGAGATGCTTGCAAAGCATTCATACACTGAGCTTAGTTCAAATGCAGTCAAGTTTGGCTACCCTGCTGAACTCTTTCCATACTTCCAGAAGCTACTGGTGTTTTGATTTCTACTGTTACTGAACCCCATGTCCCCAACCTGCATTGAGTGCTACACTGCCTGGTCGAAAAGTGGTAAAGAAACCTCTTTTTTGTAGAAGAGATACTCACAAAGCATTTCACACAGTGAGCTCAGTTCTGGCGCCGTCATGTTCATCTACCCTGCTGAAGTCATACTCAAGCTACTCATTCTTAGATTTCTACTATTACTGTATGCTATGTACCCAAGCTTCACTGGACACTATAATGCATGATCAGAAAGTGAAAAAAGAAACCGTTTTTTTTTTGTTTTGCAGACAAGACGCTCACAAAGCATTTTGCACAGTGAGCTCAGCTTATGTGCTGCCATGTTCAACTACCTTGTTGAACTCTTTCCATACTTGCACAAGCTACTCATGCTTTGATATCTACTATAACGGTACGCCATGTCCCCAAGCTGCATTGGACGCTAATCTGCCAGACCAGAAAGTGGTACTGAAAACTTATTTTTGTGGAAGAGATGCTCACAAAGCATTTCACATAGTAAGTACAGTTCAGGCTCAGATAAGTTTGGCATATTGTCACTCTTTCCATAGTGTCACAAGCTACTTATGATTTGATTTCTACTGTTACTGTATGCTATAGTACAGTACAGTTATATCCAAGCTGCATTGGACACTGAACAGATACCAAAGCCAAGGTGCAGCACATGGAATGCTGTAACCTTAGCCACTAGGCCAGTGGTTACCAAACTTTTTTAGGGTGCCCCAGTATAATATAAATTTTTTTCAAGGCACCCCTAGGGAACACGTTTCTCATTGAGAAATAAAAAAAAAAATAGGTTAAGTAAATAGTTTTTATATATCATCCTGAGCTATGTGATAATGGGCAGGGTTCACTTATTTTTGCCTATTACATTGGCTATAAATAATTGAATTGGTCATGGACCACCAAACCAGGGCTCCCCTGCAATTCCCCCAAGGCACACCTGGGTTCCAGGCCACATAGTTTGGGAACCACTGCACTAGGCCATGAAGCCTGCTGCAATAGAGGCTTGTCAGCTCATTCACACCTGGTGCAGCTGAGTGACAGTGTATATATTACACTACACTAAAGTATATGCATAATAGCCTTAGATATTGATGTGCTGTGACAATATCGGCCAGATTCATGCAGGGACGGAACTCGTGAGAAAGAGATTTTTGGAAAAAATACCCGATCATGTCCTGTGCAGGCACCACCACAGACATTGCTACCACTGCTGCTATCACCCTCTCCACATTGTGACAACCCCTCCGTCCTGCTGATAATACTTACCTACTCACTGATCGTAGCTTCTGCCGGTTTGCAGCATCACTTTCCTGCAAAAGGTGTCACAGGAGCAGGTCAGAGATCCAATAACTGCTAGACCTCCCTGGCGCACCAATCAGAGGACTGAGTGAGTGTAATTTTTTTATTTTAGGACACACATAGGACACACATCACTGATCACATTGGCCCCATAATTTCACTACTTTCTCTGCCTAGAGGCAGATAAAACTGAAGAGGAGCTAAGATTCACAGGGATCCCTGTGAATTCACCAGCTGAAACAGGCATTATTATCATAGAGCTCACTGAGGTTTTTTTTGTATGTTTGTTTTGTTTTTTTATTATGTGAAATTCGATCCGGTTAACAAAAAATTTGAATAAAAGGGTTTGGAGCAGTTTTTCATGAAAATTGCTCCAAAAGCACTTTAATACATTCAGGTAATACTAAAATAATTTGAAACGGATGTGAAAAACAGCCCTTTTTACATTATTTTATAAAGATCATTTTAATAAATTGGACCCTTAGTGCATAGAGCAGGCATTCCCAACCACAGTCCTCAAGGCACACCAACAGTGCAGGTTTTAAGCAGCCCATACACGCTGCTTTGTGGGCGTACTGTACTAGCACGGATCACATTGCATTGCATTGCATGTGCATCCGTTGTGCATGCAATGCGATGCAATGTGATGAAACCTAAGTACAAAAAGTATGTGCAAGCACATACTTTTTTGTACTTAGGTTTCATCACATTGCATCGCATTGCATGCACAACGGATGCACATGCAATGCAATGCAATGCAATGTGATCTGTGCTAGTACAGCACGGAAAGCACACCCTCATAGCAGCGTTTATGGGCTGCTTTAGTGATATCCAGGCTTCAGCACAGATGGTTTAATCAGAATCCCTCAGATACTAATTAAGTCACCTGTGCTCAAGTCTGGATATCTACAAAACCTGCACTGTTGGTGTGCCTTGAGGTCCGTGAGTGTGCAGCTGCATTTTCCTCTTTTTCTGTGTGATATTCAGAACCTGTCAACATTCCGAAAGTCGACTTTTAATTCAACCATGCAAAGGATATTCAACTGCAGAATTGTACTACAATTTTTTTGTATCAGTTACAAGAACAAAACTATAAATTGACAATTAAAACACTATAAAATTTGATTTTTGTTTTGCATGTGATGCAACTATTTAATTTTGTTTCAGCCAGAGTATTTCCTAAATAACAGGTTCATAGATCCATGGTTCTACAAGTGGAAAAAATAAAAATAAATCAAATAAATTCAAATGATAAAAAAGTCACAGAAGTAAAATTGCATAACTCTACACAGCATCACACCCACTCTGCATGACACTGCAGAATTTGGCAAGAATCTTTAACCAAGCCTATAAAAGCCTATAAAAAGTGCCAAATATTGACCTTTAACCACATCACCATCTAGCATTGTATCCACCCAAGGGCCTAATTCATGTTTGTACACTAATGCCTACACAGCTGCAAGTTTTCAAGCTATGGAATTGCTAAGCATCGCAGGTGAAGCTTCCATCTCCCAGAAATGGCTATAGACATCCACTGGAGCTATCACAACGTGCAGCATCAATGCAACAAGGAACATTGACTGCTCGAGGATGTCTTTAGCCGTGCAGACTTGTTGCGGCAATAGTGACACAGGTGCCATGTTTCTCTATGTATATGATTGCAGCTGAAGGATGATATATGCCCTGAAAATAGCGATGACACAATTGCATTTTTTGCCACACTCCCAGTTACCTGCCCAAAATGATCACCTCCTGTCAATCACTTTGCATTAAAAAACTTCCCTGCGAGAATGATCGCATAGGCAGCTTGGCAAGTGCAGAGTGTGATTGCGGGAAAAATCGCAGTCTGTCGATTATTACTCTGTTGCATCAATATTATTATTATTATTATTATTATTAATAAGTTATTTTTATAGCGCACACATATTCTGCAGCGCTTTACAGAAAATAGTTGAACATTCACATCAGCCAAATAACCTACCAGTATATTTTTGGAATGTGGGAGGAAACAAGTGTACCCGTAAGAAACCCACACAAGCATGGGTAGAATATACAATCTCTGCACAGTTAGAACCATGGTGGTAATTTAACTGGTGAATTTTGTTTATGGTTACCGCGCTTTTACCTTTGTATGTGGGGGCTGCTTAACTGAGTTGTCCGTGCTCAATAATAGGGTGAATAATGGTAATAGTTAAGCGCTCAACCTTGGTAATTTAACTCATGACCACAGCGCTGTGAGGTAGTAATGCTAACCATTACACAGTTAATGCTACCTAGTATTGCATACAAACATGAATATATCCCCTAGAACAAACCGTCAAAATGTCAAATATTGTAAGCAACTTTGCTCCAATTTACATTGTTGCCTAAAAAACAGATAGCTACTAATTGATGTCAACTAATACCCCTTTTACACCAAAAATCCCAGATCTGACTCGACATTTGGAAGAAGGATCCAAGCCGGGTTGGATCCGGGATTTACACCGTTTACACTGCGGTGCCCACCCACAGTGTAGATGGAGGCGGCGCTTGGAGATGACATCATCTCCAAGCGCCTGGACCGGGGTCATCCACATTCACCTCCTCCACTGCCGCCGCTGATGTCTGCAGAGTATAGCAGACAGCAGCGCAGGCTGTCTGTGCCCCTCCCCCCCCAACCTGCGGATGCTGCGGTCCGCAGGTTGCACGTCCCCCATTGATGTAAATTGTAGCCGAGTCGCATGACCCGGCGTACCCATTTACACCGCCCTCTACCCAGGTCCTAGCCATGTTCTACCCAGGTCAGGACCTGGGTAGAAGTCCCGTGTAACGGGAGATGTGTGTCCCATTTACACCGCCGCTGACCCGGGTCTGACCTCCGAAGACCCTGGTTTTGCAGCGGTGTAAAAGGGGTATAATTGTGCAATGGGGTGAACTTCCAATGTAATATGGTTATTTTTCAATTAATAAACTGGCAGTTAAAGAAATACCTGCCTACGACTTGTTTTAAATGATCAGTTTGTACAGGGCCGTAACTAGGAGGGGGGCTGGGGGGTCACGTGCACCGGGTGCTGGAGGGGGAGGCGCAATACTGTCACTGTGTGTCACTAACTAAAACTGTCCCCGGGGACTCAGTTTTTAAAACTGAAGGGGCCCCCGAGGACGCGCTGTGCTGCACCTGAACCAATCACTGCAGTGGCCGTCGGGACCCAATTCATTGCTCAGTGGCCACCCGGCAGCCAATCACTGCAGGTTTTTCTAGTTGCTGCTGCTGCTGTACGCCCTGAACGGGTTAAGTCACAGACACACACAAACTCATTCCGTGAGTGTGTCCTTTGGCTGCCCACCCACCCCCCACAATGTAAGTCTATGTCGCTGCTGAGCGTGGGGGGACGGGACGCGATGCGGCTATGAAAGCTGACAGCCGCTCTCAGTAGAAGAGGTGAGCGGGCTGTCAGCGCAGCGGGGCACTGGATGTGGCTAGAAGAGCAGCTTGTCAGCTCTTCCAGCCACATCCAGTCCCCCGCCGCGCTGACAGCCTGCTGAGCAACATGCCAGCTTCTCAAACCCCTGGGCAACGAGCACAAAATGCTTCCCTTCCCCCGGCAACGGCCATAAAATGCCCCCGCCCCTTGTGGTGATCCCCATGCACCAACCAGCATGTAACCCCTGCATCAAGAATGTAACCCCTGGCATCAAGCATGTAACCCCTGGCATCAAGAATGTAGGTAAGCAGCACTTATGTGCTATAATATATACTGGGCATTACGGTGTATGTTATAATGTGTACTGGGCATGACGGTGTGTGCTGTAATGTGTACTGGGCATGACGGTGTGTGCTATAATGTGAATTGATACTACTATGTGACCACACCACCCCACCCCCCCCAAAAAAAAAATGCCCTAAATTTTTAGCGCGCACTGTCCCTGTTCATATAGTTTCTAGTATATTTGTATCTTGATGCGAGTGGTCCAATTGAGGGATAATTTATAAATATATATTTCATTTCAGAATACAGTGTATATATAATAATATATGATATATTGTCCTGCTTGTTGGTTTAATATCACCCTTCTGCTGTCTGTAAGCTCATAAATGGCTTCTGATTAATGTTTTTCTTTCTGTGCAAAACCAAATGCCAAATGTGTGCCTGCTTATGACAAAATAAATAAATAAAATAAAATATATATATATATATAAAATGGGGGGGGGGGGGGGGTCTTGCCCCGGGCACCACAAACCCCCCTAGCTTCGGCCCTGGTTTGTATCACATGTGTGATATTGGTCTGACATGCGCATAGTGATTAGTGTGCAATAGGTTGCAATCTTTGTATAATGAACAGTGTATTTTAGGTGTGTGATACCAGTGTGATCTGTGTATGGTGATCAGTGTGTATGATGTATGTGATGTCAGTGTGTCATCTGTATAGTAATTAGTGTGTATCATGTGTGTGATATTCATGTGCAGTGGCAGAACTTGTGAGTTGTCAACCCAGGTGCAAAAATATAATTTGGGCGCCCCTCCTCCACTCCAACCGTAGTTCACAATTTGCCACACTGCATGGGGGTGACAGTGAGAGGCAAAGGGTGACAGTATAAGACAGGGGAGGTAGAGGGCAACAGTGGAAAACAGGGGTGTAAGAAGGGCAACGGAAACCAGTGGGTGACAGGGAGGCAGAGGATGACAGCATAAGGCAGTGGGAGGCAGAGGTTGACAGGAGAAGGCAGAAAAGGGGGGCACTGAGTGACAGGGAGATGCAAAGGGTGACAGGGTATTGCAGAGAAAGGTTGACATATAGAGGAAGATAGTGACAACAAAAGTCAAGAGGGTGACAGTGGCAGGCAATGGAGGCAGAGGGTGATATAAATCAATGGGTTACATGAAGAGGAAGACAGGGAGAGGCAGTGAGTGAAGAACAGGGGGCATGTTCCTTGGTGGGGGCAGGAGCAAAGTGGTCTCTACTCTATTAGAGGATCCCCTGCCCTTTTATCTTTCTGGGTGTAATTTACAGACAGTGGTCTATTAACTAGATGCAGTATATGTCTGTGATCAATACTGCTGATAGGTGGCAGGTACAGAAATGGTCAGCCTTTCTGTTCTAAGGTAAGGGGCAGGTCCATCAGGCAGTGGGCTTTACCCTGCTCTCTGCATCTGACATTGCTCAAAATGGTCTGCGGGGGGTCCAGGGGATAAGGGGGCATACACATGAGACGATTTTAGCCCTATTTCTAAATGATCTGTCTGGATCGCTTAAAATAAGCAGGGAACCCTCCGTGTGTATATGCCACTGAGCAACGGCAAGGCATGGTCCCGCACATCACCATCGTCTGACTAGATCTTGGTTACATGTATTCAAAAACTGGTTAGCACAGATTGCCCATACACGCATTGCTATGTGTTAATGGGTGTTTTAGTCGGTGATTTCCCTAGCGTGCATCGCTCAGCAAGCAGGCTAGCACAAATCATCCTGTGTGTACGGGTCTTAACTCATTGCTGGTCTGGGCAAAAGTATGTGCCTTAGCCCTCACGTGCCCCGGTGCAATACACCAATGGTAGTTCCACTTCTAGTGATGTGGCATCTGCTTAGTGATCAGGCGGAATCAGATATAGGAAAGTTATTCAGTGATGTACTCCACTTATTAAAATCTGAACCCTTAAACACAGATATGAGGCCTAATTCAGCTTAATTCACTGAATAATGAAAATAGCAGTTAGATGATTTCATTATTCTGAGCATGGGTTAGCGTGCACGCGTGAGCCCGAAAACCTGATCACATTCAGAAAAATGCGACGCAGTCCAAGGGCAGTTGATGACTCGGCATTGTCAGGGCGGCTATATAGCAAAGCGCATCTCACAATAGCAATGCAAATGCAAAATCTTGTGGTCACATCGCACAAAAGGGACCCAACATGCGGGGCGGCCTCTCCCCCCTGCGTTCAAACACCAGCAGTTTTAGTTTTGGGATTACGTTGTTTGGTTTTATACCTGGTGCATCCAAACTAAGGCCTGCCTGTGGGCAAAAATGTGGACCTCCCCTGGCCACCTGACTGCACTACAGTGGTGAGTGAGAGCTGTGTGCTCCCTTCTCAAGAGATCGGCAGAGCATGAACAACATTATGCTGTCCCCAGGGCCGGATCAAGGCTGGGAGGGGGTGTTGCAGAGCTCTTAAAACTGGGGGAAAGGGGGGTGTATATTTTTAGACCGTGCATATCTTCCCACATGACCCATTCCATTCCAGGAGGGTCAAAATGCTCCGTATCTGGACATCCCTCTCTATATCATTGGCGTCACCTGTGTTGAACTATATCATTTGTAATTAAGGATTTTCAACACAGGTGATTGCAATCATAAATTAAGAGGGAAGTTCAGGTAGTGCGGATATTGTCCCTCATGTAATGGGTCATGTTGGAATGTATGGCTTATGTATATTATATTTCAACTAATAGTGTAATATTGCCTGGATACTGTTCATAGCCCCACCTAATTGATAGAAAATTATTTTATACAGTTTTCCTGTTATGGAAGACACCTGGAAAAAAAACTTTAAATACATAAAGAAAAATAAAATCTACTATATCGTCTATATCAGTGGTAATTAACCACGGTCCTCAAGGAATGCCAACAGTCCAGGTTTTATGCCTATCCCTCCTTATTCAAGGAATGGTATAATCAAGCTGACTGAGGTACCAATTAAGTCACCTGCGCCTAAGCCTGGATACCCACTGATCTATATTGTCACATGCACAAATAATAGCACTACTGTACTACTTACACACTGGGACAGGAATAAGGAGAGCTAGTAATGTCACTGTGCTCAGGTTGGGGGGGGGGACCCCTGACAGAGGGGGGCCCGGGAAACAATATCCCCATGTCTTCCCCTTAATCTGGCTATGGCTGTCCCTCTCTCACTCAGCAGCAGAGTCAGACACAAAGGAGACAAGGGACAGAGGCTGCTCCTGAGGAGAAAAAAAAACCTATGGCTTGTGGAGAACCCTTGGTATTTATTACTGGTGTAGATGCTATTTACCTGGGCTCGGGCTTCTTCAAGGTGCCCTAAAGGGGCCCGGGTCTACCTCCACCCCCCCTGAGTATACTTACCTGGCTCCGAGAAGCGGGTTCCTCCTCTGGGATGCTATCTTTCCAGTGACATCTTCAGGAACATGGTACCCACACAGTGAATGCAGAGATTCTGTCACTGTGTTCTCTAGTGCACATGCCCCATATTTCCCAAGTATTACTGGGAATATGGCGCTGGCCTAGGAGAAAAGACAAGCTTCTCAGATCAAATTCTTGCAGGGTATGTGGCTGCATCCCCTCTGAATATACCACACACACCCTATTGTACCAGGGCCCAGCATAGCTCTTTATGATCCTGTCTGAGGGAGGACAGTCACTGGTGAAAGTATATAAGGAGGAAATCCTGTTTTATGGGGGCAGTGAGCATAATATCTAGAATTCCAGTATTTTAGGAGGAGGAAAGATACCATAACATGAATATAATACAGACTACTGTCATTTGGCCAGTTGCACTAAGCTTCAAAAAGTGATAAAATGGAGAGTTATAAACAGCTAGCCAATCAGCTCTTAACTGCCATGTCATAGACTGTGTTTGACAAATGTCAGACAGGACCTGATTGGTTGGTTATCACTCTCCATTTTATCATTTTTTTGAAGCTTCGTGCATCTGGCCAATTCTCTGAGAGTATCTAAGCAAAATATAGTCCTAGGACTCTCTCACTAACTCATTAAACATATGTTTATGTCCTGATATTTTTCTTACTTTTAGCATTTCTTAAAATAAGATTTACAGAGCATAGAACCCTTTTATTATTGCTGGGAGGCTGAGGAAAAAAATGTATCTCCAAACTCATTTCTTTAATATGAAACGTAAAGAAAAAAGATTGGACGCCGCTGCTCTAGATATTTTACTGTTGTATTAATATGGTATATATTGTATAACTATGTTTTTTTTTATTGTAAATATGTAGTGTTTCAATTCTTTTTGCCATGTATGTATTAAAAGTGTACAATGACAGTTTTAGAAATGATTTATGGATCTATAGCAGTGGTTCCCAACCCTGGTCCTCAAGTACCCCCAACAGTGCACGTTTTCCAGGTCACCCAGCAGGTGCACAGATTATTCAAGCACATTTGAAAAGATCCACAGGTGGAGCTAATTATGTCACTTGTGATTCTGTGTAGAGACCTGAAAAACGTGCACTGTTGGGGGTACTTGAGGACCAGGGTTGGGAACCACTGATCTATAGCAATCAATTAGCAACTTTTAACTCTGCAAAATAAACAATTAATCCATGTGTCCGATTTTTATGCTTTCAATTACATTTGCACCTTTCAGGAATCCTTTTTATGTATGCTCTCTCTGTAGATTTGGGTTACTGCACATCATTTCTGTTGTCAGTAGATTTACTGATGATTGGCAACATGCTCAAAGAATGTGTTAGTGTGGCCATGGTAAAGTAAAGGTTGTGCCTCAAGTACAAGTATGAGCAGCTGTCACCACATTCGGATATAACAATGTTTCCGGTTTGAAGTCACAGGCACCTCTGTGAGATTAACATCAGTGTTTTATCCAACTGGCAGCAGACAGTGTGGATAAGCTCTGAGTATTGTAATCAGAGGGAAGAAAGCCATTAGCAGGAATTCAGAGAGTTGTGAACAAGGACAGACTGAGCTTTGTTGTGGGTAATGACACACCTTGGGTGTGTGGCGACGACAACACAATTCACCTTGATATACAGGACAGACCAAGCTCCTCTCTTCTCAGATCCTATCACAGGGTGGGATTGGTGTATTGGCATAGCTCAGGAAATGTGCAGTCTCCCATTCAGGTTCGAAAGTAATGCTTGCTGCAAAGAAAACAACGTTGTTCTGATTGCACGAGCCAAGCCCAAATAGTTATATATTTTGCTATGCTTTACAAGTGCCGAAACACAGTAATAAAATAAGACTGGGTATAAATAGATTTACAAATATATGGAAACTTGATATATTAAGTGGTATCAGGGGCATCACTAGGACGGTATCTGCACATTCCTGATGGCAGCATATGTTAACTGCCTCCGGCCGCATCTGCACCCACACACCACATCCACCCGCTGATGTCCACAGAAGTCACTGAGGAAAGAGGATGCTCTGCTGGCTCCCTCTCCTCTGTCCAGTGGGGGGCTGCCCACCCGAGCATCTATTCACCCAGTGGGCAGTAGAGCATCAGCACTGTCCGCGCTCTCCCCTTCTCCCTGCATGTGGCTGCAGAGTGTCCCAGATCAGGTAGTCTCTGCTGTGGAATTGATGGGTCATTTATCTACTCTTAACTCAGTTTCCTTAAATTGCTTCCAATGATATGCATGCTGCCACCCGGCTGGCTCCAGCCCTTTATGGAGGAGGAGGACAGACCTGCAGCTGCTGATTTATGTATGATATTTATACTTTCAAAGTGGCTTCAATTAGCCACATGAGTGTACATGTAACAGTACAAGAGAGCATAATATGTGCAGTTTTTGCATTGCTAATCCTTTATTGGCTGTGAGCAGAGAACTGCTTGGCTGGTACACGGGTGGCATAACGGGATTAACACACAAAACTCTAGATGTGTATAATGTAGGCGCAGAGTGATGCCACTTTGTGTTATTGTTTTGAAGCCAGCAAGATGGGACTCCCAGCACTGAGATTCAGGTGGGGTCCGGACATCACGGCCTCTGGCAGCAGGTTGGGGTGTCCACGCTTCCCGGGCGAAGGCATCGGGTCCGTTGCCGGGAAGCGGCATCCGTGTGGAAGTGCCTGGGCCATTGCCTACAGATGATACCCAGCCTAGTGCCGTGGTGCTCTGCTTGCTGGGTGCTCCATGGTGGAGTTGGATACTAGCCTCCTGTATCCTGGTTTCTTGGACTCTGTGGATATTGTTCCACACATTATTACACTGCCTGTCGGCACCAAGCTAAGTTTTGTCTGATTATTGTACTGTTCTAAACCCTGTGTTTAGCTACTTGATGTTATTCATATTACACATCTGGAGAATAGTATTCTATTAGTTCTGTGTATTATTACACGCTGGGTCAGTGTAGTTTCTGCTATTCCCTGTGCATACTGTTCTCCTGATCAAGTGTGGTTCTTAATTTATATCCTCTCTGTGCATTGTTGCATTCCAATCAAGTGTGGTAAGGTTATTATTATATATCATCTCTGTGCATTCCCAATCAAGAGTATTTATTATTACATATCATCTCTGTGCATAGTTGCATTCCTGATTAATGTGGTTATTTCTCTATATCAACCCTATGTATTATAGAACCTGTGGACCCGTAATAATACACGTATAGGTGGGTGTTAAGAACCATGATTAATGGTTCAGTTCTGTTTTGTGTTCTGTTCAGTTTGTGTTTGGCATTTGACTCTCTGTTGGCCTCCGGTGGTCAGTCTGTGCCATTGCAGCTCAAATCTTCTGGAAACTTGATTTATTCACAAGGCTGATAGATAATGAGCTTGTTATTCCTGCTGGCAGGTTGGCTGGATATGTCACAGGTGTGTTAATCGTCTGAGTCCTTCTTAAGGCAATCTCCCCAGCAATGCAGGGCCGGTGATAGCTTCTAGTTTCCTGTTTGCAATTTCCTGTTCCTGTTAGCTGCATTCTTTTGGCTTCCTGTTGGTCACCTGTCAGGTCATTGCTCCCTGCAGCTTTTCCTGGCTGCACTCCTGTCCTGGTCTGGATTTGTCTTGTCCTGTCGGTCTGTCCCGGTCCTGTTAGTCCTGGCATGTCAAGTGTCTTGTCTGGGTCCAGTCATCATCCTGGTCCAGTCACAGTCCAGCCTTGGTCCAGTCTCTATCATGTCCTGGTCCCGTCCTGATCCGGTCCTGTCTTGGTCCGGTTGAGGTCCAGTTGTCATCTGGCTGCTGTCTGCATCCAGTCCTGTCTTGGTACGGTCTTGGTCCAGTCTTAGCACAGTCACTATCCACTCCTGGTCCTGTCTGGATCTGGTTCCTTCTTGGTCAGCGATTTTCCATCCAGTCCCGCCAAGCCACCCCTGGCGTGCAAGTTATCATCCTGTGCTGCCGGAGGATTCGGTCCGGTCATGTAAGTACTCCTGTGGAGCCTGGTTCCTTATCTTTCTTTTCTGCGGGCAAGCAGCCCTTTATCCTAATTTATTATTATTATTGTCCTGGTCCAGCTCTCCGTGATTCAGAGAGGCTCACGGCTGTGGGTTCACGCCTGTTTTGGGGTACTGTCGCTTTAAATGTACTATTTTATGTTGGTGTGTATTTTATTTGGTGGCACCCCGTCATTATTTGGCCTGGTGCCAGTGACTTGGTCACACTCCCCGTCCTTGGCCTTAACTCGGGCTTAACTCGCTACTTCGAACGCAGCGACTACAGGAGAAGTCTAGTAATCTGCAGACTACGGTCACCTGCCCGAGAAGGCCAATAGAGTCAGTGTAACATAGAAACATAGAATTTGACGGCAGATAAGAACCATTTGGCCCATCTAGTCTGCCCCTTTTTTTACCCTTCAGGTAATCGCAACCCTTTTTAATCCTTATTTCTTTGTAAGGATATTCATATGCCTATCCCAAGCATGTTTAAATTGTTCTACTGTCTTAGCATTGTCACGTCTGGAGTAGCACCAGCTGGAGAATATTGTAAGCTGGGTGCCTTGACGTATGGAGGTTGCATCCACGACAGAATAGAGTAAACAATGAGAGTAAAATATAATGGGTTTAATAAAGATATTGCAAACAGTGATAATGATGAGATAAACGTTATATGGCCGAGATGCAAATATAAAGTCAATTGTCCAGTAAGTTATTGTAATAGATGATGAAGCTTGGTCCTTGAAGAATATTGCAATATAATTGAAGAGTGGAATCTGAATATGAACTGAAGTTAAATACTTAAAGGTTGTAGAAGGAATTGAAGATTGGATGGGTTGAGGAACGAATGAAGATTGTATTGCAGATGGGAAGTTTGGATGAATGATTGAAGATTGGGTGATTGATTGAAGATTGGGTGATTGGTTGAAGATTGGGAGATTGGATGATTGGTTGAAGATTGGATGATTGATTGAAGATTGAGAGATTGGATGATTGGTTGAAGATTGAGAGATTGAATGATTGGTTGAAGATTGAGAGATTGGATGATTGGTTGAAGATTGGAGGATTGCTTGAAGAATGAAGGATTGGATGATTGGAGGATTGAATGGCTGCTTGAAGAATGGAGGATTGAATAATTGTAGGATTGAATGGTTGTTTGAAGAATAATGGCAAATGAAGAATGATGAAGAAGAGTTGTCCTTTGCTGTGTGAGACCGTGGCTGCTGCCAGAGGTAACCATGGAAGTAACCATCGGGAGTGTAGCAAGGTGAGACCCCTTAGAGAGCCTGACCTTGCATGGTCCACATTGGCGGTAAGCAGAGTCCGATGGTACGTGAAGCAGTGAACGGCCAGCAGGATCTCTTCAGGGAGAGGCTCGGATCGTAGTGAGGACTACAGAGCCAGATAGGAGCGAGTAAGCTCAGGAGCATAGCGAGTGCTACAGAGCCAGATGGGAGCAATGATGCTGCAGGGTGGACATCATTGTACTGACTGCCGGACTAGCCTGAGCAGTCAGTACTTACCAGGTGAGCTGTGCCAGGATTGGTCAGGCAATCAGGGAGTGAGGCGGAGCCGTGCAGGAGTGACTGAGGAAACCAAAAAGATGGCGCCCGCCAGAGAGGGTGACAGATACTAGCCGGCCCTGATGATACGCAGCTGCGCAAGCACCGGCCTTTACACAGACGCCGACCAGGCACAAACACACATGGTGGCATGCTACCCATATCCTGCATGACACTGGAGCACAACACGCCGGTGTCACCACGCGGTGACAGAGCGACCAAATGTACCCCTGTAAAGCCAGAGACATGAGCAGAGGTAAGCGCCATGGTTTTAGTGTACCCAGAGGGTCCAGGGCTGAGCACTACACAGGGGTTTTGGGCAAACGCCATGGTGGATGTGACAGTACCCCTCCTTTTACGAGTGGCCCCAGGACAGTCTCTAAGCTTACTTGGGAATTTCCTGTGAAGATTCTTCACCACATTGGGAGCATGTACCTCAGAGGCATAAGTCCAGGATCTTTTTTCCGGTCCATAGCTTTTCCAGTAGACGGAATACTGTAAGTTTTTGTACCGGATGCGAGAGTCCAGGATGTAATCCACTTCGTACTTAATGCCCCTATGGATAGAAACTTCAGGAGATTCAGGTATGGCATGAGAGGATTTGTTTAGTATACATGATTTTAATAATGACATATGAAAAGCATTAGGAATCCGTAGATAACTTGATGATTTTACTTTGCAGGTAACTGAGTTGAGAATTTGAGTTATCAGGAATAACCAAATGAAACAAGATGCAAACTTCACTAAAGGAACACGTAGACGAGAACTTCTAGTGGACAGCCATACTTTGTTACCTACTTTCAAAGTAGAAGCAGGTCTTCCTCTCCAATCAGCAACCCTTTTATACCTTTGTGAGGCTTTTATCAACGAGTTCCTGTTTCTCCTCCAATGCTGTCTAAACTGCGGAAGAGATAAAGTTACTGCCGGGACAAATGTGACAGGTACTTGCTGGAATTCAGGAACCCTAGGATGGGAGCCACAATTAACAAAGAAAGGATTTGAAGGAAAAGACAAATAGTATTGGTCATTATACCAGAACTCGACATATGGCAATTCTCCCACCCAATCATCCTGGAAGGAAGAGACATGTAAACAAAGGAAAGTCTCCACATCTTGCTTGACCTATTCCGTTAGACCATTGGACTGAGAGTAATATGCTGTACTGAATTTACAATGTACTTTGAGAAACTTACATAGAGCTTGCAAAAATGTTGTTACTAATAGTAGACCTTGATCGGATATAATCTCCTCAGATAACCCATGGATCCTAAAAAAAAATTTACTGAGTAATTCAGCCGATTTGGGAGAGGAATTTAAACCTCGCAGAGGTGTAAAGTCCATCTATAGATGAGACCTATTTTTAGGAATAGATAATGATCTTAATGGATCTACTGGAGCATGACTGGAAACCTTGGGTGGAACATAAAGAGGACAGGAAGCCACATAGTCTTGAATATCCTTCCTCAGATCTGGCCACCAATACAGACGTGACAGGAATTCATAGGTTTTCTGCACCCCAGGATGGTCAGCAAACTTAGAGTCATGGACCCAACGAAGAATCTGGTGTCTTAATTTGGCCTTGACAAACATTTTACCTGGTGGAACTGAAACTCGCACCTTGGTTGCCGCAAGAACCATTGGATCGACAATTGGACCTTCGCCACAAAACTTTGTTTCCACTTCAGTCTCCCACGATCTAGACAAGGCATTCATTTTTAGATTTTTTACTCCAGGAAATCCAGAAAATCTGAAATTAAATTTTGAAAAGAACATTGCCCATCTATTTCGACGGGGATTAAGACATTGAGCACTTTTTAAACACAACAATTTTTTATGATCAATAATAATTTTAACCACATTAACTGCCCCTTCCAACAGATACTGCCATTCCTCTAACCCCATTTTAATCGCTAACAATTCTTTATCCACTACAGTATAATTCTGTTCGAGTGGGTAGAATTTTTTAGAGAAGAATCCACATGGGTGCAGCTGTCCATCAGCTCTCACCTGGGACAGAACTGCACCAACACCAATGGCAGAATTATCAACCTCAAGAGTAAAGAGTAAAGAGACATCTGGTTGAGTCAACACTGGTGCTGAGATGAGTTTTTCCTTGAGCAACAAAAAGGCATTAGAGGCTTCAGTATCCCATTTGGGATTTCTTGCACCTTTGTGAATAAGAGCAGTTATGGGGGCAATGATAGTAGAAAAGTCTTTAATTAACAGTTTGTGACTTTTTACAAAGTCGAGGAAACGGTGAATACCTGGAAGGGTATGAGGACAAGGCCATGAATAAATAGCCTCTACTTTAGCTGGAACTAAGTTGATAGAATTGTCCCGTAAATGATGAGGAGGCGGTTCTTTAATGGCCTGTTTCGACAAGGCCTCAGATAAGCCTTGATTCTGATTAGACAATTCTTCTGGTCTTTGAAAAGAAATTTGTCGCATAGGTATTAAGGAGTTGAGACATGTATTCGTGCAATGAGTGCTCCATGCTTGAATTTGAGAAATTGCCCAATTGATACTGGGATTATGGATCCTTAACCAGGGAAGGCCCAGGACCAATGGGTACGAGGATTTGGGAATCACAAAGAATTGTATTTTTTCTGTATGTAGCCCAATTTGCAGGGTTAAAGGTTGGGTTTTGTGAGTGACAGTCTCTCCCAGAATACGACTTCCATCCACTGCTGTAAGATAAACAGGGCGATGAAGTGATGTAGTGGGCAGGTGCTAACGCTTGATGATATCAGCAGTGATGAAGGTTTCGGCTGCTCCTGAATCAAGGAGAGCTGATAGATGTCTGAGTTGATGTTTAACCTGCAAGGCAACTTGAAATATACAATCTTTGGGGTTTAGAGAGGTACAAACTACCCCTAACCTGCCCTCTCTAGCACAGGTTAGGGTCTGGCGTTTCCCGGCTTCTTAGGGCAGGAATCGACGGAATGCTGAGGATCAGCACAATATAAACAAAGGTGTTCAACTTGGCGACGTTTATGCTCAGCTGGAGTCAGTTTAGAACGGTTAACCTGCATAGGTTCTTCCGTAGATACAGAGGGTGGCTTGTTAGCAAGAAAAATGGATTTTGGGTCAGATCGGCTTTTCTCGTGGTTCCTTTCTCGAAGCCTTAGATCAATTTTTGTGCATAAAGAGATGATATCCTCTAGTTTAGGAGGAAAATCCCTAGCAGCAAGTTCATCTTTGATTTTATCTGAGAGTCCGTTCATGAATGCTGCTAGAAAGGCCTCCTCATTCCACGCTAATTCAGTTGCTAAAATTTTGAATTGAATTAAATATTAACCCACTGTCCTGGATCCTTGACGTAGTCTTAGAATTTCTGTGGCGGCAGAACTGACACGCCCAGGTTCATCAAAGATGATCTTGAAAGTTGAAATAAACCGGGCATAGTCTGCTAATAGAGGATCTGATTTTTCCCATAAGGGAGATGCCCAATTAAGGGCTGAGCCAGTAAGAAGGGATATCACATAGGCCACTTTGGACCTCTCTGTGGGAAAATATGAGGATTGTAATTCAAAATGAATTTCACATTGGTTGATGAAACCCCTACAATTTTTAGGGTTCCCATCCAATTTAGCTGGAGTGGGAATTTGAAGATGAGCCATAACTCCTGTCGAGGTAGAAATAGGTCTAGATGGTAGCACAGATGTAACTGCAGGCACTTGACCCTTTTGCAACGTAGTCTGAATAGTATCCAGTCTTTGAGTCAGACCCTGGAGGGCATGGTAGAATTGTTCCTGAGCAGTCTCCTGGCGATCCAGGGGAGCTGCAAGCTGTTGTGCTGGAACACTGCCTTTTTCCGGACCTGATGCTGGATCCATGGAGTCAGTACAAACTGTCACGTCTGGAGTAGCACCAGCTGGAGAATATCATAATCTGGGTGCCTTGACGTATGGAGGTTGCATCCACGACAGAATAGAGTAAACAATGAGAGTAAAATATAATGGGTTTAATAAAGATATTGCAAACAGTGATAAGGATGATATAAACGGAATATGGCAGAGATGCAAATATAAAGTCAATTGTCCAGTACGTTATTGTAATAGATGATGAAGCTTGGTCCTTATAGAATATTGCAATATAATTGAAGAGTGGAATCTGAATATGAACTGAAGTTAAATACTTAAAGGTTGTAGAAGGAATTGAAGATTGGATGGGTTGAAGAACGAATGAAGATTGTATTGCAGATGGGAAGTTCGGATGAATAATTTGAAGATTGGGTGATTGATTGAAGATTGGAAGATTGGGAGATTGGTTGAAGATTGGGAGATTGGATGATTGGTTGAAGATTGGATCATTGGTTGAAGATTGAGAGATTGGATGATTGGTTGAAGATTGAGAGATTGGATGATTGGTTGAAGATTGGAGGATTGCTTGAAGAATGAAGGATTGGATGATTGGAGGATTGAATGGTTGCTTGAAGAATGGAGGATTGGATAATTGTAGAATTGGATGGTTGTTTGAAGAATAATGGCAGATGAAGAATGATGAAGAAGAGTTGTCCTTTGCTGTGTGAGACCATGGCTGCTGCCAGAGGTAACCGTGGAAGTAACCGTCGGGAGTGTAGCAAGGTGAGACCCCTTAGAGAGCCTGACCTTGCATGGTCCACATTGGCGGTAAGCAGAGTCCGATGGTACGTGAAGCAGTGAACGGCCAGCAGGATCTCTTCAGGGAGAGGCTCGGATCGTAGTGAGGACTACAGAGCCAGATAGGAGCGAGTAAGCTCAGGAGCATAGCGAGTGCTACAGAGCCAGATGGGAGCAATGATGCTGCGGGGTGGACATCATTGTACTGACTGCCGGACTAGCCTGAGCAGTCAGTACTTACCAGGTGAGCTGTGCCGGGATTGGTCAGGCAATCAGGAAGTGAGGCGGAGCCGTGCAGGAGTGACTGGGGAAATCAAAAAGATGGCGCCCGCCAGAGAGGGCGACAGATACTAGCCGGCCCTGATGATACGCAGCTGCGCAAGCACCGGCCTTTACACAGACGCTGACCAGGCACAAACACACATGGCGGCATGCTACCCATATCCTGCATGACACTGGAGCACAACACGCCGGTGTCACCACGCGGTGACAGAGCGACCAAATGTACCCCTGTGAAGCCAGAGACATGAGCAGAGGTGAGCGCCATGGTTTTAGTGTACCCAGAGGGTCCAGGGCTGAGCACTACACAGGGGTTTTGGGCAAAAGACATGGTGAATGTGACAAGCATCTACCACCTCTGATGGGAGGCTATTCCACTTATCCACTACCCTTTCTGTGAAGTAATTCTTTCTAACATTTCCCCTGAACCTACCTCCCTCCAGTTTCAGTGCATGTCCTCGTGTTCTATTACTTCTTTTCCTTTGGAGAAAATTTCCCTCCTGTACTATGTTAAAACCCTTGATATATTTGAAGATTTCTATCATGTCCCCCCTTTCCCTTCTCTGCTCCAAACTATACATGTTAAGATCTTTTAGTCTTTCCAGGTAAGTTTTGTGATGTAGGCCATGCACCATTTTAGTTGCCCTTCTTTGTACACTCTCTAATGTATTTATATCCTTCTGAAGATATGGTATCCAGAACTGGACACAGTATTCCAGATGAGGCTGTACCAATGACCTATAAAATGGCATTATTACGTCTTTTTTTCTGCTACCGATTCCTCTACCTATGCAACCAAGCATCTGACTAGCCTTCCTCATTGCTTTGCTACATTGCTTTCCTGCATTTAAGTCACTTGAAATAGTGACTCCTAGATCTCTTTCCCCCTCAGTAGTTTCCATTATAGTACCATTGATACTATATTGAGCCTTTGGGTTTTTGAGTCCCAAATGCATAATTTTGCATTTTTTAGCATTAAACTGTAGTTGCCATGCTCTTGACCAATTCTCAAGCTTACTTAGATCATCAGTCATTTGATTTGCCCCTCATGGTGTGTCTACTCTGTTGCATATCTTTGTGTCATCTGCAAAAAGGCATACTTTCCCTTCAATACCATTTGCAATGTCACTAACATAGATATTAAAGAGTCCTGGTCCAAGTACAGATCCCTGGGGTACTCCACTGGTAACATGTTCCTCCATAGAATGCACTCCATTTACTACAAATGTCTGTTTCCTATCCTAATTGTTTTATAATCCAATCCCACACTTTCAAGTTTATATAGCAGTCTGCGATGTGAGACAGTGTCAAATGCCGTAGTCAATGAGACTTGTTTGGCATGATCTCCCTGCAGTAAAACCATGCTGTTTTGGATCCTGTAAGTTGTTTTATTTAGTAGTTACTTGCTTCTTCTTTGCTTCCGCTTTTGTGCAGTGGAACTACGTTTGCTCTTCTCCAGTCCTCTGGAACTGCACCTGTATCTAGTGACTGGTTGAATAAATCTGTTAATGGCGCTACCAACACATCTTTTAGTTATTTTAGTATCCTTGGATGAACTCAATCTGGCCCCATTGATTTATCCACTTTCAGTCTTGAAAGTTCTGTTAGGACTTTCTCCCTAGTAAATGTAATTCCATCTTGCAACTTAACTGTCGTCCCTTCCCTTCTCCTTCAATAGTGAATACGAAGCAAAAGTAATTATTTAGATGATCTGCAATTGCCTTGTCTCCCTCCACCAAATTCTCAGTGTCTGTCCGCAGTCTTATTATTTCTCCATTTGATTTTCTCCTTTCACTAATATACTTAAAAAAAGTTTTGTTTCCTTTATCTACTGACTGAGCTATTTTCTCCTCAGCTTGTGCCTTGGCATGCCTGATCACTTTCTTAGCCTCCTTGCGTCGGGCAAGATACACTTCTTTGTCGTTATTATTTTGAGTCTGCTTGTATGTCCTAAAGGCCATCTTTTTTGCTTTTACACTAGTTGATACCTCTTTAGTAAACCACACTGGCTTCCTTTTCCTGGTACTTTTCTTAACCCTTTTGATACAAAGGTCCGTTGCCTTTAGTATTGCACTTTTTAATTTTTTCCACCTCTCCTTCACTCCTTTTAAGTTCCTCCAATCCGCTAATGAATCGCTTAAACATCTCCCCGTGTAGGGTGCGCCGTGGCCATCCTAAACAGCGGTCACTGGTGAAGGCACAGCCAACCACCATCGTCCACACGTGCCTGTCACGGTACTCCAACGGTAATTATCTTACCGTGCCTGTCACGGTACTCCAACAGTGGTGGGTTCACACCCAGATCCATAACAACAGTGTGTGTGTGTGTGTGTGTGTGGGGGGGGGGGGGGGTGGTAGTCTCCATTCTTTTGCAGTGTCAGGCCTCCTGTAGCAGCCTTGTCCCTCATCAAGACCTGGCGGCACCGGAGTGGGGGCGGACCTTATTTGTCCTCACAAATGTGGCTATTATAGGAGAAACTTAAGTACGCAGGAGGCAGAAAGGACTGCTGGGTATCTGCAAACTAAGTCTGCACACCACCATTCATAACAGTTATACATGTACATTATGGCCGTTACATGCATTGCATGCCTCAGTAGTTTATTCCTCGGGAGCGGGATATACAGGTGGTGGACTGGGAAGGAAAGGAGTCAGGACATGAAAGGGGAGGGGTTGGGACTGTTAAGGGGGGAGGAGTCAGGATGCCTCCCCTATAAAAAAAAGTCTAGATCTGCCCCTGAGTGGTATATGTCTAGCCATTTTGCAAAGGGGAAACATGCTTACCGAAGTTAGGAGTACAGCAATATTAGATTGGCTGCACCCAGGTGCCCATGGAGTGAAAAAAAATGGGGATTGGGTCATGAGACAATGCCTACTTCCAAGAGGCCATGTCATTCTGCTTACTCTGCACTGGATGTCACAGACCATAGCGATGTCCCCGGCTTGGGGGGAGTATGGAAGGACAATAAATGTGTTATGAGTGAATTGAGTAGAAGGGTATTGTGCAGGTAGAATGATTTCCAGAGAACAATTGAAGCTTGTTGGCAAGGAGACAGTTCTAGCACTTAGGAGGGCAATTCAACACAGAGTATTGAAATGGATGTTGAATAAGGATGGAATCAGTGGCACGGAGAGGGGGAGTGGGTACAAATACCTGGGCCTAGGTCTGATGAAGGGTCTTGCCACTTGCCCATTCATTATTTCTAGCTTGCGTTGTAAACTGAGAGTAAACATTCTTTGCCAGTGATGCTGGAGACCAAAATGGAACAAACGGCCTTGACGATAAAACCGGGTGGAAACAGTAATGCTGTTAGGAGCTGCACGGGCAGTCCCTGCGCTCGCCCGGCAGTCTCTACTCACCCCGTCCCAGCGGTTGCCAGTCTACCAGGACGCCGTCGCGTCACCAGCCGAGTACTTCCGGCGGACGGAGACGGGCGCCCGGCAGCTCTGACACAACCCCTTCCTCCCCTGCTGCAGCGGTTGCCTAGGCGACGGGGGACGCCAGGCGGCCGCGGGGAGGAAGGGGTGCACAAGACGCCGCACGCAGCGGCAGGTGAATTAATTGGCGCTCTATTTAAGCTTCCTGGCCGGCTCACTCAGACGCCGGCTATAGTTCCTGACTGAGCGTCTTGAGTGTTTCCGGTTCCTGCTCTGTTATTCCCTTGTCCGCAGTAGTCTTGTCCTAAGCTGCCTCCAGTATCACTGTCATCTCCTGGTTGCAGATCCCGGCGGTACTCCTCTTGGCTGCCTGCCCTTGTGGTTCAGATAAGTTGGGAGTTCCCTACTCTCATTCCCTTGCTTTTGCCTATCGATTATTGTGTCAGCTTTTGTGTATTGTTACACCTGTCAGTATTGCTTATTGTGTCAGCTTTTGTGTATTGTTATACCTGTCAGTATTGCTTATTGGGTCAACCCTTGTGTATTGTTACACCAGCCTGTACAGTTTATTGTGTCAGCTATTGTGTATTGTTACACCAGTCAGTGTATGCTATTGAATCAACTTTTGTGTATTGTTACACCCGCTGGTAACAGCATTTGCCCAGGGGGTTCCTGCCTAGGGTGCTATTCGCTTGCACCCTCCTCCGTAGGGCTGAGTGATCCTCGCCGATTGTTGTTCAGTTAGTTTTCCCCTTGTTCACCTCTGGCCTTGGCGGCTGCGTTGTCACTCGTAAGACCAGGTGGCATCGGGGTGGGAGCCTGACTAACGGGCTCCCACGAACGCGGCTATTAGTGGTGAAGGTTAGCTCTGCACGCATCCGCCAACTCCACTAGGTGACAACGGAGTTAGGGTTGGCGAGGTCACCCGTGTCCCTAACAAATGCTTGATACTGATACGGGACTGGATGCCCATGCTGGGACTGGCTATGCTTTTAACTGGGCTCAAACTGGATTTCTGGGTTCAGTAGTACTACTGAGTGGGTTAGAGCAGGGCTAAGACTAGTATTTCTGGGAACCGGACTAGGACTGATGAAGTGTCGTAGAGTCTCTGAACACTTGATGAAGATTGCGTACATGTGTATAGTGCTTATGCTGTAGAAGGAAACTGAGGAAATGAATACTAATAAAATGTTCTCCATGCAGATAAATGCTGGAGAAATAAGGAGAAGACTGTACTACCACCAAAACTGAGATGGTAATGTCCACTTAAATAAGCATACAGTAGTAGGATGGAACTTGCACACGAAACAGATAGATAACTTGCATGTACTATTCCACAGAGCAGAATACAATTCGTTCAAAACAGAATTTTGCAGGTATTGAAATCTGCAGGCAGCAGCACACTGGTAACTAATTGGGAGAAGTTCACAGGTGACAAAGGGGGAAAGTCAAGAGACAAAGGGGGAAATTTACGGTACTTGCGTAGTTTTACTGTACCACACTATGCTACGTTGTCAGCGTAGGCCAAAGGCAGCCCAGTGTAATGTCCCCATCAGGCAGCGTAGTCACCATACTGTCCCCACGAGCTGCAGCTCTGTTCCATGTCATCCCTGGCAAGCCTAGTGAGTGCCTCTCACACAGCACCGATATCTGCCAGATCCCCTGCACTGGCAGACGGTAGTGGAGAGGTGATCGTGCGGGCGCCGGTGGAGAGGCGCTCCATCTGCCTGAGACGCAGGAGCTTCTCATACGCAAGTGCGTCTCAGTAATTCGTGCTGCAGGGTACGGCAACCCTGCCCATGTCCGCTTCAGGGAGATGGTCAGGGTGCGAGTGCACAATAAAGGACATACTGGCAAATGCCTCCATTTCAAATCCACACTATCTACCGGCATGGAGTTGATTGTATAAAGTGTGGCGAGCCCAGCGAGCCACCGAGCCCAAAGCGTGCTTGTATATTTTAGTAAAGTGTTGTTATACGTATACTCATGGTTTGCGCCTCCTCCATTTCATATATATATATATATATATATATATATATATATATCAGGCGAGTAGTTGGCACTCTCCTCTCACTTGCAGCTGCCGGGGTGCCTTGTATCCAAAGTATACAACAAGTCTGCGCTTACCGGCACTCCTCGGACTTCAGGTATTCAAGAATTCAAACCGGACACAACTGGCTTTGTGCAACGTGTCGGGATCGTTTATTTAAATCCCGTCATCAGGCAGTGTACAGAAATATATATATATAAATATCTACAGAATACAAAGGGGAGATGTTGACTCCTCAGATAAAGTAAATAGCAGGGTGCCATGCCAGGAAAAATCAATAAAGAAGCAGTCACTAAAGGGTTGTCACCCACAAGCAGACAAAAACGGCCAGCACACCCTTGTAGCAAAAAAAACGAATAATGAACAATTTATTATGCACAATAATCCATAGTAAATATGCACAGACATATCCACAGCTGAAGACAGCAACATGGTATACAACCATAGTAGCGCCCTGACGGGCCGTTTCGGTAATGAAGTACCATTATCAAAGGGCATCAACCTAACAATGGTACAGAGAGCATATAAATATGGTAAATCTCACCTGTGCATAATGTGTAAAAATTGCAAATCCGGTTAGGTAACTTGTGCCGCCTTATCCCCCATCACAGTGTATACACGGTGCTGGCATCCCGGAAGTAGAGTCGGGCGCCGGAACCAAAACACTGCATCATCATATGGGGGGGACAGCAAAAAGGTTCCCTCGTCCCAGAAGTGACGTTAGTAGTCATAGCAATGCGGTTAAACAACTGTCACGCTATGACTACTGTCTAGCGTGACAGCGCATACGCCGGGTCATCAAGGCTGCAGCCCGTCACTCTGTGCTGCACACAGTGCCAGATGCAGGAGGCAAGGGAGGGAGCCGCACAAATGAAAGAGAAGAGCCGCATGCGGCTCGAGAGCCGCGGGTTGGCCACCCCTGTTCTAGAAGATAATAGCTAGTATCTGATTGGTTGCCCACAGCAACATCCCATGTGAAATAGAACTACCATCTTAGTAAATTTCCCCCAAAGTCACAGCAGCACTGAGATGAAGGCTTTCACACAAGTCTGTTGAATTCAGAAACAGATGTAACAGAGCTGAGAACATGAGAACAATGGAGATCAGAGAAGTAAAGCTAGAAGCAGTACTTAGCTTGAGACACAGATAATAACTTTAACAAGAAACTCTGAGGCTGATAGCTGAGTGGATGTACAGGGATTCACAGCAATAATCTGTAGTTTACAAAGTTCAGCAGCACTGATACTTGCAGAAAGGAAACCAAGTAATACTTAAAATATTTAAATACACTATGAGCTGTTAAAGAAGACCCAGAATTTAGGCATGTGACTTCTAACGAGCAGGGTTTATATAGGAGCTGCAGGTCACAGATTGACTGCCACAGTCAGCTGACAAGATCCAACATGGCAGTGCCCATGCATTAGTACCATAACAAAATGGGTTTAAAAGTTCAGGCTGTGGCAGCTTTAATGAGAGAGGCTTTAACTTGCTGCCAGTTTCAGGAGAAATCCCAGAGAAAAGATTTGGCAGCTTGATCACAGGAAATTGTCATGGGAAAGAATGAGGGAACATGTGGGTATAAATCATGGACCGTATGGGAAGGAGTGGTAGAAGAAGATTCATGGTAATCATTGTTGTGGACAGATTCTGCTCACAGAATTATCTTGGTATGATGAAGTGTACAACCGAAGAAAAGTCTCTAGCTCCTGGCTGACTCGTCCTGTCTTGTCATTAGATAACAGGTAAAAATCAGAGTAGAATTTGAATCTCACTTCTAATGTCTTACATAAGAACATTCAGTATTTAGCCAAAAACGGTACACCATGATTAGAGATAATTTGAAGGGGACAGCCATGGTAATATTTCCCAGATAAGTTGGGCAAGAATTGGAGCAGAAGGTAGTCTTCTGAGAGGTACGAAATGGGCCATTTGGAGAACTGATCTATCACTAACCAGATGGTGGTGGATCTGAAGGTGGTAGGTCATTGATTAAGTTTATAGAAATTTTGGACCAAGGAATGCATGGAATGCTCCAAAGGTAACAAGACTTCTTGAAAACTTTGTGTTGAGCAAAGTTGTAACAGGATGCCACAAAATGCTTAAGATCTTTATGAAGTATAGGTTACCATTAATAGCGCAGAATAAATGCCAGAGGGTCCATGTCCCCTATAGTGGATCAGGGGAGAGTGTCCACCTTACATTTTTTTGTAAAAAGACTAAGGACCATCCAGCTTGGTAAGAATTGATGGTCCTGATTTAGAGATGGACGCAAACCTGCTTTTTATGCAGTTGAGCAATTATCAGTCAATTGGGCATGCATCTAGGTTGCCCTGCATATGTGCCATAATGGTTGAGTGATGGCGGTCACCAAAACGATTCATTCACAAAGTGATTGGTAGTCAGGGACCTTTTTTAGCAAATATGGTGTGTTGGCAATTCAATGGGTGGTATATGGAAAACCTGCACTCTAAAGCCCTGGTTCCGCGGCGCCTGACAATACATAGATGAGCAAAAAACCCAATGAAATAGTGATTTACAGTACAAATGCAAATTAGGACATGTACATGGTAAATAAAAGACAGTTGCAGTAGCAGATATTTACGCTATTTTAACAGTGGCAGAGATACAGTATACGGTTTTCTTAGAAAAGCACATGAGGAGAGAGGGCCCTGCTCGTGAGAGCTTACAATCTAAAACAATGAACCCTACAGTCTGTACAGCCAATCGGGGCAGTTTAAGGATGCTCGGAGCATGGCAGTAGTGATCTGGAGATGGTGGACCTGCGCACCCACCCACTTATGATGTTATGTGCTCAGGTGGCTGCACTGGGTGGGCTGCCATCCAGATATGAGGTTCTGGAACAGAATGCTAGAACAAAATGATGGGACGCAGTAGGCTATCGCTCTTTATCCTCGCCGCCGCCACAATACCGATAGCTATTGGATGACCTGGCAGCTGCAAGCAGGGCAGAGGAGCCCTACAGGCAGTGCTGCGTCATGACATCAGATGCACCATGACGTTGCACAGTGGGCCCGCACATGGGAGTCTGCACACGACGGGGTCCCAACCACAGATCCCCGCCCGCATTGTCACCGCCTCCCCGGGCTGCAGGATGACACTCTGGGGCTGCGGGGGTAGATGTCCTGGGAGGTCTCCTCCCGGCTGGTGGAGAGGGAGCTGCTTTTGGACCCCATCTGCAATGTAATTTATTATTACCTATGTAATGTATTATATGAGGGGGGCTATGTGCTGTACTATTATCTGAGTGGGGGGACCTATGTAATGTACTATATGGGAGGGCCTATGTGCTGTACTATTTGAGTGGGGGGACCTATGTAATGTACTATATGGGAGGGCCTATGTGCTGTACTATTTGAGTGGGGGGAGCTATGTAATGTACTATATGGGGGAGCCTATGTTCTGTACTATTTGAGTGAGTGGACCTATGTGCTGTATTATATGTGGGGGGACCTATGTGCTGTACTATTATCTGAGTGGGGGGACCTATGTAATGTATTATATGGGGGGGGGCTATGTGCTGTACTATTTGAGTGGGGGGACCTATGTAATGTATTATTGTAATGTATATTGTAATGTAATAGTACAGCCTATGTGCTGTACTATTATCTGGGTGGGGAGGACCTATGTGCTGTATTATATGTGGGGGGACCTATGTGCTGTACTATTATCTGGGTGGGGAGGACCTATGTGCTGTATTATATGTGGGGGGGGGACCTTGCAGATGACAGCCGAGAAATAAGATGAAGGCCTAATTTATTCCATGCTTTTTGGCTATCATCCATCCTTATGTACTGTAAGGGTAAAGTTCTTAAGGTGACTGCCAGATGACTGTGCCAATGTAACTTACTGATGGAACCATTGGTTTATGTACATATGTACAATGCCGGCTGGGCAGTCTAAAGCCAGTTTTCTTCCCACGCCAAAAGCATTAGATCATACATACCTTTGTTACATGCACCTCGGCAGTATGAATACAAGTCCCTGATTGCCCATACACATGTGTTTAGCAGCATTACAAGGGGAGCTACATGTGTATTAGCCTAAGGCCCCTGCAACATTAATCAAGCTCTGATAGGCAGCTTAGCATAAATAAAGAAAAAGAAGCAAAGCTTGAAGACTGTTGAATGAACAAATGTGGACATCATTAGTTCACTGGATAGTGGACATACTTATCTTTCCAAATAGTTCATAGGTGTCTTTAGAACCGATTTTAAAATTTAAAGCTGCACCCCTTAGCACGTGTTGCAAAATATTACGCAAACACTGTAATAAATAATAGATTAAAGTGGATAGCTGAAACTCGAATATGACACACCTAATTTCTACCCACTTTCAGAAATTAAGGTTAAAGTCAAGGTCAGACAAACAGTGAAAATTTTAATGCAATCAGTGCTAGTGGTAGAAGAGAATTGCCGAATTTATAGGTTGTACTTGGACATGTATTAACCCTAGCACATGAGCAGGCAAATTGGGGTTCTTCAGGAACTACAAGCTCCAGAAGTCACGTCCGCGACAGGTATCATTGGTAAAATAAAGATAGACTGACACATGATGACAATGCGTTAATATATCAGAGGCATGCTACACCGCGCAAGAGCTGGAAAAGAAGTAACAGTGATGTATCATTACACACAATGCATACATAAACATTGCTTTGTCTCATGAGTAGAATCATTACACTGTGCTGCCTGAACTGGCTTAAAAACGTCACGTGACTCCTCTGCAACTTACTCCCCAAGTATAGAACATAAACCTGTCAGTCAAGACCTGATGCCACCAGTATTATTAAGGAGACATCTCCCTGCACGCGTAGTGACTCAACCTCAAATGGAAAAATACACATGCGAGTTACACACGTCACTCTCAGGTCACTGAGCTTACTATTGTACGCTGACCTCTTCATGACTGCACAGACTCAGATAATAATGAGATGTTAGTGATTATTCACTACAGATTATCAGGAGATGATAAAACAGTGCAAGGATTCTTCATACTAAAGATATTACCTGACCATAGATTTTTCTTTTCACTGCCGAGCATCTCTAGATTTCTATGTATTAAGACCTTTTTTTCTTTAAATCATGTGGAAACTGCAGTTTCAGTATGGTTTATATATTATGACAATGTAGCAACAGCTCAAAGCAGGACCATGCAAAGACTAAATTTGTGTTTATTTTAAAATCACTAATATACTATATTCCCTGACACAGTTAATAATCTTGGCACTGCTGTCATTATTACTACATAGGCCCTCATATAAAATACAATGATGTCCTGGTTGATAATCAGGAGAGGTTTTGACAGTGCTGGGCTTTTATATAAGTGATCTTCTTACTGCAGATTATCAGGACAAGAGCAGACAGCTGCAGATTACGAGGACTGTTGTTTTTTTTTTTTAGAAAATATAATAGTGATCTCCTGATTTGCAAATTATCAAAATGTATGATATATATATATAGCTGTCTGCTAACAGAAACGACTGGATGCTTATGCTGGGGACTTACTCGAAGAATTACCTGTTAGCAGCACTCTTAGGACATTGCAAAGTATATATTGGTGACCATAACCCGCCTTCACTATAGGAGGTGCTTTGATTTAGGTTGAGGATACCTGCAATTGAGCGGGACACCCATTAGACAGTTCTACAGAGAGGAATACATTACCACTAATATCATGGCTTTATAGAGCTTCAAAGATCATCCACACCAACGGCCTATTATATAATCCTGAACGTAGTCCTTGAATACTTAGATTTTATACCATTGTGTGAAGACACTTACCCGAACTTAATTTTGGTGCGAGGTTAACTACTGATTTGCCATACCCCTGACGAAGTCCCTTGTGACGAAACGCGTTTGGTTTTATGAATAAAGGACCATTTGTCTGACTTGGAGTCATCTTCTTGTTTGAAAAAGTGGACGGAAGAGCCGTGTATTTTACTGATAAGCACATCAGTGTAATGGACTAATTGTGAATTCTGGCTAGGTGGTACCCCAATTAGCGCACTCCGATAACCCCCATTTTTGCTTTTTGTACACCCCTTGGCTCTTACTAACAGGAGAACCATATTGGAGGAGCAGCTGTTAGACTAGGAAAAGCGCACGTCAGAGGTTAACCTTTGTAATATATATATATATATATATATATATATATATATAAAATATACACTAAACATCGGCACTCACCTTTCCTAGTTTTAGGATGCCCTATGGCTTGTGACCACATTGTTTAAACATACATTGTAGGGGCTCTGCACACACTAAATTGACTGATATTAATAAATAAATATATATATATACATATATGGAAAGTGGGGGGTGATTGGGGTGCGCTACCTAGTATAGAAACTGTACCTCCCAATATGGCATTACAATTTCAAAACAGAATACACATTTCTGAAATAGTGTTCTTGTATTTGAGGATGTTCCCAATGAATAGGCTCAGTCCATCTCTGGGTAAATAGTTCTTTTATTGGTGAAGAAACCCGACGCGTTTCGTCTCTAAGACTTCATCAGGGGTAAGAACCAATGGGTGAGTAGATTTTGTATAGCTGGTCCTATTTGAAGTTTCTGCTGATCACAGCTGATGCAAATAAAATAAATATCACCAAGTCCTTCTCGATGGGGCTCGATTAAGTGGAAGTTTCTGAGTTGAGAGTCTAGTGTAGGTTCTTACTAAGAACAATATCAGGACGCTCTCTCTGCAGTAACCTCCTCGCTCTGCATTCAAAATGAGAATGAGGTACTGCAGAGCGAGGAGGTTACTGCAGAGAGAGCGTCCTAATATTGTTCTTAGTAAGAACCTACACTAGACTCTCAACTCAGAAACTTCCACTTAATCGAGCCCCATCGAGAAGGACTTGGTGATATTTATTTTATTTGCATCAGCTGTGATCAGCAGAAACCTCAAATAGGACCAGCTATACAAAATCTACTCACCCATTGGTTCTTACCCCTGATGAAGTCTTAGAGATGAAACACGTCGGGTTTCTTCACCAATAAAAGAACTATTTACCCAGAGATGGACTGAGCCTATTCATTGGGAACATCCTCAAATACAAGAACACTATTTCAGAAATGTGTATTCTGTTTTGAAATTGTAATGCTATATTGGGAGGTACAGTTTCTATACTAGGTAGCGCACCCTGATTACTACACCGTTCCTCACTAACAGGAGGAATTTTGGTGGTGCTGCACACACAACCTAGCGCAACTCAGAGTCAAAAACCCTTTCTTTCATATATACATATATATATATTTATTTAAAGAGAGAGAGCGCGAGAGAGAGCGAGAGAGCGAGAGAGAGAATATACTCCTGTTTCGCGCCACAGATTTTAGAATTACTATGACTGGGCTGCCTGACTTACAAGATCCCCTGTTGGATGGGGAAGGAAGGTAGAGTATGGGTAACAGTTGTAAGATGGCGACCCCTTGATGATCTTGGTAATTAGATCAATACAGCCTTATAATCAATCTCACAGGAAGCAAAGTAAAGTCCAAAGTTTATAAATGTTATTAAAGCTTATATTTATATAACCAAAGAACAATAAGTGAAATGTGCAGTTTACGTACTTATTCCGTAACTTGTGTACCCTTTATTCCTAGCTACGTGCGAACAAATCGTAGCGCAGCGTAGCGTACCTTTTCCGTGTGTTGTACACGCTGAACCAATAACAGTAATGGGAAATCCCTTCGCAGTACTTAGTCTCTAATCTGCGAATACCTTTTAAGGACAATGTCCGTAATATACGTTGTCGCTAGATGCGAATAATAGATTAGACCACAATATATACAAGTGAGGAGATAGATTCTCCAAAATAGTGTAGTCCCTAGCGGACAAAGGGGGTTACAGAAAGAAGAAATACAGGATAACACATGATACAATTATCTAACAATAATAAGTATACTTTAAAACACTAACAAAGGAACAGAAACAGATACAACTATAATCAGCCACATTACACAGAACAGGAATACAAATGTTACCGTCATGGAATAGCGCAGCGCAGTCCGGTCAGAGCTCGCTATATTCAAATAGAACTATAGCCCGGGTCAATGGTGAGGGGATAACCGCAGTGCCAAAGTGACCGAGCCAGCCCAGGGTTCGCTATCTTTATAGGGTCAAAAGGGGGAGGTCAAAGGCCATTCCTATTGGTCCAGTGTTCGAACGCCAAGCCTCAGTGATTGGGGCAAAGTATTGCACCTGGTTTGGATTGGTGCAGGGGGATTGTACTTTGGTGTCCTTTGTGTGTTGGCATCGTCGTCGGGGGTCGTAAACAGTCGGGGGTCGTCGGGGGTCGTAAACAAGAACCGGTTATAACTGGATTCCTTTGTCTCACACAGTTTAGCAGAAATAGTCCTTGAAATATGGATTTTGTCCGTAATTATCGGACCATATGAGTTGCGACGTTTTCGCAATGACCGGAGTGCTGCGCATAAGAAACGGAACATAACGATACTAAACATTATACAGACATAGTGTGTATTGCTGATTAAACTATGTGTAGTGCTCTAGACCTTTTATTAACTATATTTTATTTGGTGTAAGTATGGTATTATGAATTTATGTGTATTTGTATGGCTGCGCTTATGATCCACTTTGTTACACAGACTCGGGTATTTATACTTTATTTGCGCAACTGTGCGAACCAAAATAGCGGCCATACTATCCTAAAATGGCGTGTGTGCAACTCGACTTTAACAATGTTTATTAAAAGTCTCTTTTTCCACGCAATATTGGTGGCTGTTCCAGACTATTAAAAGGTTCAATAGTATCTTTGTTATATTTCAAGAAAGCAAACAAATGTTTCCAATGCGTTTCATCCCAACAAGGGACTCCATCAGGGGTTCGCAGAAATCACTACAATATAATTCCAACGATTTTTGTAGGAAGACAATGGGTGAGATTTAATAGGATGAGATATTCAGAAAGTGAGAGATTTGGTGAAAAATCTCCAGTTTATTTTAAAGCGGCAATCATTTACACTGCAAAATCAAACTGGATTTGCAGTGTAAATGATTGCCGCTTTAAAAAAACTGGAGATTTCTTACCAAATTTCTCACTTTCTGAATCTCTCATCCTATTAAATTTCCCCCAATGTCTACCATGAGACGAATTGAGATGAAATGAACTTTTGAACATTTATATCACATGGAAGTATTGTTCAACTGTGGAGTTAGCGTAGATGCCTCTCAATTATCTCAAATAGTTGCTCCTTTAAAGGGTTAAGGAATTTTGTATAGCTCCATATTATTTAAAATAACCCATTGGAACATTTTTCTAAGATCTGACGGTATTCCATATTGACCGCTATTCTCTAAAAAAAAAAAACTGCTGGTAAAATGAGTATGTAATAGTCGGTACAGAGTCTGGGATTTTTCAGAGTACAATTCTCACCTTCAGGAGATGTGCACATTGGTAAGGCTCTGTAGGAGCCTTTACAGTGTATAATATATATATATTCCTCCAATATTCCACTACGTGCTAGAAAAAATAGTATCAAAGAGAATAGTCTGTGAGACAGCAGCCCAACCACTAAATTCTCTGAGGGCTAGGGAACATACAATAGACATATACAACACAATAGTGGTTTGGCGCATATAACATGAATTAAACCAAAAAATTCAAGTAGGAATGTCCATGGTTCCAGTGAAATAAGTAGAGACGTTATTCATCTGACGGATATATTTATTAAAATCTTCCATATGTTGGTGTAAGATATATAGGATGATCCTCAATCAAGGGTATAAAACAGAAAAAATCCCCTTATTTCTGTTTTATACCCTTGGTTGAGGGTAAACCTATATATCTTATACCAACATTTGGAAGATTTTAATAAACATATCCGTTGGATGAATAATGGCCCTACTTATTTTACTGGAACCATGGACATTCCTACTGGAATTTTTTGGTTTAATTCATATGTTATATGCGCCAAACCAATCATGCAAAAAGGTGATACTTTAATGTGTTAAAACGGTCAACGCCGTTTCGGGATTATTCCCGTCGTCAGGACCAACACAATATATATATATATATATATATCAGCGGCGGTGCGGCACTCCATGGGTTAATGAAGACAAGAAGCAGTATACACTTGAAAAAAGTTAAATGAACCGAAACGTTGTGGACACCCCTGCTTCTTGTCTTCATTAACCCCTGGAGTGCCGCACTGTCGCTGCTATATGTCTCATACTGTATTTTGTGTGTGCACCCGGGCATTTGCACCTGGTCCTTTGAAAAAAAATATTATTAATAGCATCATAGAGTATGAACAGGAAGCTAGGACTCAGAAGCTGAAGCTACCACAGGCCAGTGATAGCTTCAGTTCCGGAGTCCTAGCTTCCTGTTCATTTTGCAGATACTCTATGATGCTATTAATGATGGCGGGAAAGAACACCCATTGATAAAGTTTTTCTGGGACATTCATATGTTGCAGTGAAATCACAACCTGTGGAAAATCGATGAGCTAAAACAAAAGTTCATAGCAGAATATCATTACTGGTTCAAAGGATTGACGGAGATTTGTGTAACGCACCCCTGATGAAGTCTCGTGTGTGGAGACGAAACGCGTCGGGCTTATGTGTACATCATTTGTATAAGAAAAATTCTCTGACAAGAAAATTGAAAAGTATTTTGTTTTAATGCCTCATTTTAAATAAATGTTTCTTGTTTGAAAATCTTGTCTATGGATACATAGAAAAAACTGGGAAAGATAAGTAAATACTGTGGAAAGATAGGGCGCTATATAACACTTCTGTGGAGGTATTGTGGTAAAGAAGCCTAACTAGTAGTAGGCGGTACTTGTTTCCTATCTGGGCGCCCGCTACGTTAATTGCGCACCATGCTATTCTCCGTATAAAAATCGGATCGCATTGCATCGGATACCACAAATGCACATACACGATATTGAACGATGCGATGCGATGCGATCCGATTTCTTTCCCGCTTCTATGGTTGGCCCATAGGATATATAGGAAACCCCCCCCTGATGGTTTAAAATGCGCCTCCATTGTTAACGCCACCCCAGTATTGACGTCAACCCGAAGCGTGGCGAGCGGCGGCGGTACGCGTCCTCCGACTTTTTCATACCCCCACTATCCACGTCGGCGTGGAGTTGAGAATAGAATAGTGTGGCGAGCGCAGCGAGCCACCGAGCCCGAAGCGTGGCGAGCGCAGCGAGCCCCGCGAGGGGACGCGGATACTTCACAGGTATCCGTGTCCCCTCGCGGGCTTCACAGGTATCCGCGTCCCCTCGCCTCGCTGCGCTCGCCACACTATTCTATTCTCAACTCCACGCCGACGTGGATAGTGGGGGTATGAAAAAGTCGGAGGACGCGTACCGCCGCCGCTCGCCACGCTTCGGGTTGACGTCAATACTGGGGTGGCGTTAACAATAGAGGCGCATTTTAAACCATCAGGGGGGGTTTCCTATACAAATCGTGGGTTTGCGGGGTTATTACATTGAAATCAATGTAAAATCGGGTCTCAGGGACCATTTAACATTGATTCCAATGTAAAAATCGGGGTTGATCGCGTCACCGCATGCGATGCGATCCGATTTAAAATGAAATCGGATCGGATAGCATCGTATGCAATCGTACATCATCGCGTACCGAATCCGATGCGATACGATTTCATTACGGTGCCGTACGTTGAAAACCTGGGCGCCCAGATAGGAAACAAGTACCTAGTAGGCTAAGTGTTATGAGCGACCGCTGACAAACAGTAATAATTAGCGCAAACTCTAGGATTTTTGGATATATATATATATAACATTTATCTTCTGTATAATGGGGATAATTCAGGCATAACTTCCAACGTCTGGAACGGGACAGTCGGGATCCTCACGCGTGCCTGCAAAATTTGGGGGCATTGCCTATCATGGTCTACAGCAGGGGTCTTCAACCTTTAAGACAGCGTGGGCCACCTAAAAAAATCCAGTGAAGCCCGAGGGCCACTAAACTCTACTGCGGTATTTCGGACAGCCCCATAGAATCACAGCTCCCCTATAACGTCAGCACAGTCCTTCATAGATAGTTGGCACAGCCGCCCATACTCAGCACATAACCCCCCCAACACACACATACCCCAATAGTCATCAGCAGCCAATTTGGGTTCCAGTGCAAACAGTAAAATATGTGCCCCCCCCCATATATAATTTGATATTGAATAAATTGCACACGCCGTAGGCGCGCTCCTAAAAAGCGGTGTGACCTAGTTATAAGGGGCGTGGTCTAATTATAAAGAGTGTGAACTAGCAGGAAAACAATTACCTGACACCTCTTTTGCAACCTGCATGACCAGACACGCTTAAGTTGACTGAAGGCTGCACAGCGACATATAAACATGAAGGCCCACACAGTGACCTAGTACGCCTCACAGATCAAACCCAAACAATGAAAGGCTACTTAAATAAATATACACTGTTACACTGTTTATCCGTAATGCCCATTACACATTGTGCATCACACCATAGTGCCCATTACACATTATGCCGCACACCGTGATGCCTATTACATATTAATCCACACAAAATTATGCCCATTGCACATTATGCCCCATACTGATGCCCATTATGCCACAGACCATAATGCGAGCAGTTCTCCTGCTTATACATATGATGCCCCAGCAGTGCCCCTCACCCAATGCCCCAGCAGTGCCCCCACACAATGCCCCAGAAGTTCCCCTCACACAATGCCCCAGCAGTGCCCCTCAAACACAATGCCCCAGCAGTGCACCTCACACACAATGCTACCAGTAATGCCTCACACAATGCCCCCAATAATGCCCCACACACAATGCCCCCAGTAATGCCTGCAGCTTTGCCAGGTCCCCTGCTCCCACCAGCTGTACCTCCTCATCCTGCAGCTTTGCCGGGTTAACTGCTTCCACCATCCATGCCTCCTCCTGCAGTTTCGCCGGGTCCCCTCTGCCAGCTGTGCCTCCTCCTCCTGCAGTTCCTGCACCAGGTCCCTTGCTCCCGCCAGCTGCGTCGCCTCCTCCCGCAGCTTTGCCGGGTCCCAACTCCCCAGCTCCCACCAGACGTGCCTCCTCCTCCCTCAGCCGTGCTGGATCCACTCCTCTGCCCTGCCTGCAGCCAATGAAAATCGGGTATGCGGCACCCGGGGGGACTCCATTATGCTGCCTCCCTCGGCAGCGTTTTCTTTTACTTTAAAAAAAAATCCTGTGCATGGCGGGCCGGCGGGCAGGGGGCCACTGAGATCAGCTCCGCGGGCCACTCGTGGAACGCGGGCCATGGGTTGAAGACCCCTGGTCTACAGTTTGCAACACTCCTGTGGGGCCACGCCTGATTTTCGTCACTGTGGGGGCATGGCCAGCACTCTGTGAGCTGCTGACCATGCCCCCAGCTTCTCTGCCTCTGGGATTAGATGCTGTGTGCATGCGTACAGTCTCCCCTCCCACACACATTACACTGCCGTCCCAAAAAAGGGACAGTCCTGTAAAATTCTCGACATGTGGGAGGTATGGATTCAGGGTTGGATGCTATACTATAGCATAGCCACTGTAATTTTGTACTATGCTAAAATATATAAAAGCCACAGATGGTGTCTTAAGAAGACAGAAGCACACTATGGTTTGATCTGGGGATGTAGCAGCAGAAAAAGTGCATGAACATCAGACATCTGATACCCCTTTTACACCAGAGGTTGGACCCGGGATATTGCCTCTCCAGTCCGGGGCAGGGCATGGTGTAAATGGGCTGAAAAAAAATAACACGGGTACTGTTCCCCGGGAATCTGACCCGGCAAATGTTCAGGGTCGGACACGGGGCTTATCCGGGGCTCAGGGTGGTATAAATGGTCATTATCCGGGTTATTTGGAGGGTAGAGGGGCGCGAAGAGCTGATTGGTGCTTCTGCAGCTCTGGCAGATGATGTAATCTGCTGGAGACCCGCACAGGGCGCATGTAGCAGCGCAGCAGCAGCGTTACCACGCTCTGTGCTGCAAGCACACTCCACACTGTGTTTACAGCCTCATCTGCTGCAGCACACACTGGCTGTCACGCAGTGTGTTCCACTTTGGCTGACCCCAAACCTGATCTGCACCATCATGTCTGCAACTGCAACACAGCTACTCCGTCTGCCATCTTTGCTGCAATGCTGGGAGCAGAACCCACCCCCTCCCTTTTCCCTTTCTTGAGACCTCATCTCAAACAGCCCAAAGGTCCATTTTTAATGACACCAGCAAGGAAAGACAGGGCTGATCCGTTTTCAGTGTGAAAGGGCCTTACCCGGGAATAACCCAGATTGAAGTGCAGTGTAAATGGGGTCTGAGGCAGGGCATGCCCTGGCAATATCCCGTGTTCGATTTCCCGGGTCCTATCCGGTATTCTGGTGTAAAAGTGGTATAAGTAACTTTAAGGTTACCAGGGTCTCTAGTGAAGTCAATCACACCCAGTAAGTGGGGCTGATATGCTCCCTTTCCTGGAATGCTTCCTGTTGCTGTCCCCAAATGCCAAAAGCATTCCAATCATGCTGCAGCTTTTGGAGCACTGCGAATGATATTGCATCCCTGGTTATGCATATGTGCAGTGCAGATCCTGCAAACTGCCTAAATATTGATTCAGCAATCTCCTGACTACATACAGATGATCAGAATAGTGTCATTTAGTACTGGATTTATTTATGATTTACAATAATCTATCTGTAGATTATAAAAGCATATATACTGCAATGGTCTTCAAACCATGTTAATGTATAACAATACAGGAAAAGAATCAAGCAGTGTTAAGTCTCAGTCATCTCTTGGTTGCAGATTATCAGATATAAATGATATATTTGTATAGGAAATTATATTTCCTTACACCTGGTCTCAGCAGGAAGAAATGGCTTTATCACAGTTCCCCTTACCCACAGACAGACATGGGACCAGCTGCATCAGGATTAGTGGATATAACAAAGGTAGATAATAGGTACATCCTGTGTATCGTCTACAGCCCTGAAATTAGGAGGCAGCCTGTAATTCTGGAGAAGAAACCAACAGTCAGGAAACTAGACAGAGAAATGGGCACAGCTTCAAACAGGGGAATCAAGGAGGGGAAGAGAACAGGGGAAGAGGACCGTTTGAGTTGACAGAACACAATATATAATTTAACATTCAGCTCTGATGAACTCATGTAGAGTCCTATCTAATATATCCCTTTCATGAATACAAAAGGATGTGTCCCATCCAAAGTGTGGAATATCTGATGGTGACACGACAAGTGAAGAAGTAAAATTTGATAGGTTGATAGGTTGCTTCGGGCAACATCCTATCTTTAATAGAACTCCCATCTTAGTAAATGTACCCCTAACTGCCCAGCTAAGATGGTATACATATATGTAATGTTATAATGTGAATATTTTTTTTCAATCTTTCTTTTGAGAAATTTTGTTCCGTTGGTCATGAAAAAAAAGGGGGGGGGGGGATACAGAAAAAAGTAAGAAGAAGGGAACAAGGAGTCAACAAGAACAAACACAAAATAATATTGTACAAACACAGTCATTGTCCACATTTTGAAGCGCATGAGACAATGTAAAAAATTGTACGGTAAACCAGAGAGATTAGCAACTTGACCTCTAAATTTTAAAAACACCTTCTCCTGAAGTTAAGTATTCATGCCAACTGAACCATTTAAACTAGAGGGGATTTTCATCTCAAAGGCATGGTGAATTTTTCAAATAATTTTAGGAGAGAGATGGAGTGGAGGGGTTTTTCAAGTTTTGAGCTATTGCAGCCGTGGTGGCTAATAAGATATAACCTAGCACAGTGAGGTCCTAGGAAAAATATGAAAAAGAGCTATTGAAGGAGACTCTGGGTGGGCAATATAAAAAAATCTAGAAGTGAGAGTAAAAACATCCCTCCATAGGTGACGTAACGTGAAAGTTTATGGAAAATCTCTCCAAACTCTCAGCAACTCTTCCAGCAGAATTTTGATTGATTACACTGGACAACAAATGGAAAAAAAAAATTTGGATCCTAAAAATTACATATGTTTATTAATAGAATTTAGGGTGCTGAAAACTAAAATGACAATGAAAGATTTGTTTACGTTTTATAGTTATTCCCATTTGTTGTTTTCCAAAACAAATAGCTTAATATACATACACAACATCAACAATAATACAAACCATTGATTTTAATGCCGCTTTCATGTTGCAAGGATCTTCAAAAATGAAACAATAAACAATTTTAAACATCATATTCGTGTTCAGCGCAAGACTTGGTTTTACGTAGGATCCTTTTTGGCTGTTCACTAGTGTAATTAGAGCAAATTTTACGTAATTTGGTCAGTGTGAAATATAATCTATGCAGAAGTTTGAAATGCATTTCTATGGTTATTGCATTTGTACATAATGAGGCAGATGTATTAAGTCTGGTGAAGAGACAAAGTGGACATAAAAATAGAAGTTGATAACGCACCAGCCAATCACCTATGTTAAAAGGACAGTTAGAAGTTGATTGGCTGGTGCGTTATCATCTTCCGCTTTATCTCTTCACCAGGACTTAATACATCTGCCCCATTATGTGTAGAAAAGACAATCGATTCCCATTCTTGCTGCATAAATCTTATCCAGCTAGGAATATGAACATTTTTAATACCTGTACAGTAGCTGTGTCTGGAAATGGAAGCACCAGAGTGAGCATTGTCCAGCTCTGTGAACATTGTACAAAAGCATTATAACATACAGTATTTGATGTATGAGGATATGCCATTTGGGGGCACATTCATCTTCTGATAATGGGGCAGATGTATTAAGCCTAGTGAAGTAATAAAGTGGGTGAAAAGGTTATAACGCACCAACCACTCAGCTTGTAACTGTCAAGTTACAGGCTGGGTTTGAAATAAAATTAGTTAGGAGCTGATTGGCTGGTATGTTATCACCTTCCACTTTATCTATTCACTAGGCTTAATACATCTGGCCAAATATGACATAGGAAGTCCTACATTAAGCACTGTGTGCTAAGATCAGCACATTTTAATCAAAATGTTAACCACAGGGTCTTGTGTGTATTAACAAGTATACATATTTGTTAATGAAATCAGACTGATTAAGGGTTAATTAACTCATATTTACATGATGTTCAACAAGGTTGAGGCACACCATGACATCCCCACAGGGCAAAACACATTGGCCCCCACAGGAAAATAACCAAACCTGTTGGCCTGCATATAAAAAACAATCACAATGGTCCACAAGTAACAAAAATAAAATACATTGGCATTTAAAAAGTCCAGTAAATAACAGTTGAAAAAAATGGTGGTTGCTGTAAACTGGTTTGGGCATCTCTAGATCTGGGGGCACACTTGAGAACAGCTCACTAGTGTGCCACGGCACAGTGGTTGAAAAACACTGCTCTAAATACTATTATTGGAACGAAAAATTTCCATGGATTGAGCACCAAATGTTGGCTATCCGTGGCTGTGAGTGCAGAACATATCCTGATATATGGGTATGGATCATTGGATAGACAGACATTAGATCTACAAGCATTAGGTTGATCACTGAATGTTGACATGACTGAAGGTTGACATGGGTTGGGTCAACAGGTTCATTAGGTCGACACAAGCATTAGGTCGACATGGGGAAGATCGACAGTCAAAAGGTCGACAGGGCTTTTCACTTTTTTGTCCCGAATGTCGACACAGTCACAGTGTCGGCACACTATTTTATTCTCCCACTTCACCCAGGCCAAGTGGATGGTAGGGCATGATATACCGCCTGTTGGCACCTGTCGGCTCAAAAAAAAAAAAAGTGAAAACCCCAATGTCGACCATTTGACTGTCGACTTTCCGATGTCGACCTTCATTCATGTCAACCTTCATGCATGTCGACCTATACTGTATATGGCATACTCTGCCCGGGTGCCCATCCTTCTGGGTGAAAAACCCTGCATGTATAACTGGTTGAAGGAAGATATCACTCTGGGCCTTAGTGTAAATAACGTTTACTGTTGCCTAGGGCGTTTCGGGCCAAAGCCCATCTTCAGGACATAAACAGTGAAGTAAACGTACAGTAGCATATTTATACCTTATCATTGCATCACCGAGCCTGCTGTCCATCTGTCCTCCGACCGGGTCCGGTCATGCACGGACCCGGTCAAAGGACAGATGGATGACAGGCTGGCATATGCACTGGCAGGAGGAGGTTGCTGAGACAACTGTGAGGCTGGCCAGGTGGTCTGAGCCTGGCAGCTGATGGTAGGTGCCCCTGACATGGTTGCAAAAGCTCAGCATGCTATGGTCAAGCGATCACACCAGTCAAGTGGTTAAACTACCCAATAATTTAGTTAGGTGTGGCAAGTATTCAGAAGATGAACCTAATTAACAGATTGATGACAATTGGGTTGAACTCAAAATAAGCTGTTTTTCAAACGCGCATAACGTTGCACAGAACTTGGGCCCCACGATGTGTGTACACGACCGATTGAGACGCACATCTTAGAAATGTATTGGGTATTGCTGGGAAATGTGACTGGGAGCTGGCTATTCAGATGTACTATCTTAGGGGCTTGTTAAGGGAGTGTCACTGGTGTAACTGGTTGCAAACTGTGATGATTAATGGTTTACATTCAGTCCAAAGAGCTCATGCAAGTTTTGATGGTGCATCTGCATGGTTGCATATAAAGATGCACCAAGTGCATCCCAAATTGAGCCTCCCTGTCCTTACACTTTCAGATTTAAATAGGGGCACCAGGGAAGGGCTTATATTATTATTAGCATATAGTTACAGACGTGATTCCCTTATTAATGCCCACTTTTACCCCTTCGGTCGTAAGTGGAGATTTATCTAAAATATGGGTATTGAAAACACAATACCTTCTGCAAAGTGGAATTTGCTGCACACAGTGTGCTTGTACAACTTCCATCCCCATTCCATGGACGGATTGTTCGCTTATCTAATAACAGAAAGAGCATTAAAGTTCATGTATCATAGGAACCACATTCATACAACAAACTTGCAAGTACATCTAGAACTTGTAGACAGTTTTATGTAGGTAATGTCACAATGATGTCCATATATAACATGCTTTGGTTTCTTTTTACAAAAGCCACTACTCACTATTATTTCATAACGTCACAACAACATATGCAGATCTCACACCCCCTTTCTTTCTAATCTGACAAGTCACAACCCCACCAGCAATGGAGCAGCAACAGGCTTGGGCCTGCGTTATAGATTTTCACAGGCATCTCTCTTCTCTACATCAAAGCCGCAGGCAGCAGCAGCAGAAGCCCTTTTAAAACCCCATAACTCCAGGCCTGTCGTGTAACCTCCCCGATGTACAGTACAGCAATATATCTCTAAGGGAGACCATGCCAGACAGAACACTGCATTGACTTGTGTGCATGGAATACAAACTGTGCAGCTTATTTTAGGAGCACCATCTGCCAACTGATATCTCAGGCATACCAGGCAACCATCATATTGATCATTTGATAAAGCAAGAGTGGAAAATTGGGGTGATCCAATGTGTGTAAAGTTAATGCTGACATACGTGTGACTCATTTAGACCATTTGCATTTAATTCTGATTGTATTGGGATGCCAATATCTGATCTGAGCCCGTCAATATGGTTGTTTTTACTGCAATCTGTTTGAATTGCTATAAGGGGGATTCTGAATTTCCTATTATAAATACATAACTGTAATTCATATGGAGTCTTGCGTAGGTAAGTCATTGGTCTTGCATTGTGGCCTTTTTATTTTAGTTCTAGTTCAGATATCTTAGAGCCCACATTTTCAAAACTTAAAAAAAAAAAAAAAGTATAGTATTACAGCTTAACATGATTTTATGCAGACATTAAATGTCTGTTCTATAAAATATTGTTGGGGTAGTTCTTTGGTAACCCTTCATTATTAAGGAATGTTAGTTACTTTTTACCATTTTAAAACAAGTAGACCCTTATGTGTCTGCAGTACAGAACAGGCGTGCACCCTACATTGAAGACATATATCTTTCTTCTTTATGTCAGCTGACAAAATCCTTTCAAATTTATTGCAATGACTAATTGACTATAAGTGAAACCTGCAACAAAATGTGAACATTCTATGAGAGACTTGTTAACGCCCTGAGGGCTGGGCCCCTTTACAGTGAAGCCAGTCTGCCAAAAGTGTTCAAGTTTTTTTACTACAGAAAAAATAGAGTAGAAATTATGATAATGGCTACAACACAGTGAAGGAGTTATTCCACTGAGTACAGATTACATGTTGATCAAATAACATTGGACCCCTTTTTCCTCTGATTTCATTATTTTAGAACAGCTTAATGTCTCTTGTTTAATATGCTAAAGTTAATATCCATTAATATCCAATGGTATACTGTCATTCTATGATCTAGAGATTAAATTGTAAAAAAATATAAGTGAACTGTTTTATGAAATTATCCAGAGATCAATGCAAGTTCTCGAGCTAAGGGCAGTATTCAATGAGAAAAATTTGCCGTGTTTTATGGCGAGTTTGTGCTTTTCTCGCGTTGGATGGAGACTTTTGCTCTCAAAAAGCGAGCAACCCTATTCAATGTGCACTTCTCGACGTCTTTCTGAGTGATTTTCGCCGTGTCTCTCCGTGTAGCAATTCTCCATCTTTTCATGGAGAAGTGGAATGTGAACTTTTAAAATAAAAAAAAAATTGTTTTAATTTTGGTGTCAAAAAATCAGGAATTTTATTCTGAGAAGGGGCATGCTATTTTTATTCATGTGCTTATAGCACATGAATATATATTTAATAAAAAAAAAAAATTTTTTACACAGAGCAGCCAGCAGGGGGCCGGGAGCCGAGCCGCTCATTAGATATTTATATATTCACTGCACCCGATCATTACATATGCACGATCGGGTACAGTGAATACACGGTCCCCTGTTGGCTCTCCCGGGGGGCAGCCTGTGCTGCCTGGCTCCCGAGGAGCCCACCTCCCCCCCACATACGTTCTGGGGCAGGCAGGGAGACTTCCATCTCCCTGCCTGCCACCGTCCCACGGCTCCCTGCAGTGGACGCTTGTCCGCTGCAGGGGTTAAGATTCGCCGCGAGGGGCAACTCGCCCCTCCGACATTGAATACTAGGATTCGCTGCACACTGCGATATTTCTCATTGAATACTGCCATAAATCCCATTACATAATTATTATTATTATTAATAATAATAATAATACAATACTTAAGGGAATTAAGGAAATGCTTGAGTAAACAGTAGTTTGAGAGAGCTTGGGACAGAATTCTGTTGTTTTTTTCCGAATCGGAGTAATGCATGATTGAACATTGAAGGAAAGATACCAGTAGAGAGAGAGAGAGAGGTTACAGATTTAAATTAAGGTTGGGATGAGCGATGGAGACAGAAATGTACTTATTTGTGAGGGTATAGGGTCAAGAGGAGAGGTAGTAGAGTGGGAGGAAGAGAAAAGTGCAGATACTTCATCTTCATTTGCGGGATCAAATTAAGTGAATGTGTCATATGGTTCAGGTAAAGAATTGAACAGATCACGACTGAGTCGGAGCCTACTAATTAATCTCAGATCTTGCCAATCTTGTCCCTGAAGTAGGAACCGAGATCTTGTGCATGGTGTCATGGGCTGTGACTGCAGCAGTCACTGTTATTCATGTTCTGTGTGGGTTTCTATGTACTCACCGGATCAGCACTCCAGATTTTGGCTGGTCCATTTTGCCTTGTTTCCATGCATACCTTAGTATTCGGGTGTGGCAGCCTCCTAAGTCACTTGGTATATTGGTATGCTCTCAGCATTCAGAACCTGCCGGTTGTAGTCCTGTTTACTCCTGTTATACACTTTGTATATTCCTGGTTATTTCTATGCCCCCAGAGATTCTTAGAGTCCTAGCAAACTCCGTCAGAGATTACTTCAGAGTTCAGGGTATTCAAGCCTGTCTATCTAGACTTCAGTGCAGCAACTGTGTGCTAGATTGCCTCCAATCTTTCAGATCCTGCCTGTGTCAGAGAACCATTGTATCTAGTTGGTGTCCAACTTCTGTGAGTACCAGTGGCTTCCCCACACATTTCATTACAATATGCCATTGGTATTCTCACTGGATAGATGGAGCCATAGCACTTGTCCTGAGACAGAGTCATGGAGGCAGTTAGAGTGCAGGCCTAATCGCATGTCTACTTGTCTTGTGTTTGTCTCTTTATTGCAACAAATTCGCATTATAGCAGTAAAGGCCGCAAATCCTGTGTTCGGCTCCTGTTTGCAAGGTTGAATACTCTAATTTATGTTTATGTGCAGAGTCTAGTTATCTTTTGTTATTTAGTCAGTTTATCCTCTTACTCGGTTGGGACATTGTGTCACTGCAAAAGACCAGGTGACATCCGAGTACAGGGTGGAGCTGGTCTGCCCTGGAAAGGTGGCTATTAGTGGAGGTCTGAGACTAGCGCAAGTACCAGCCGACTCAGGGTATAGTGAGAGAGTCAGGGTCAGGTGCTGCTGTGGCTTCAATTTCTTTCAGACCTGCCAGTCACAGCAAGGGTTAACCCCAAGTATACCCCAGATAATCCTCACACATGCATTGTGGCTGGTGGCTTGGGTGAGAGAGGGTTGAGAAGTGATTTAAATGTATTGAAAATACGTTTTGGGTTAGAAGATTGAGCAGAAATGAGAGTTTGGAAATGTGTTTGTTTGGCAGTTTCCAGGGCATAACTATAGGACTGGTAGATAGTCTTAAATGTGAGGAAGTCCATTGGACTGCCAGATTTATGCTATTGACGTTCAACTTTTCGTGAGAGATTTTGTAGGTGTCTTGTTAATTTAGAGTGCTACTGTTGGTGTCTAGGCCTACGTGGCGTGTGGTGGTAACTGGAGCCACTTTATCAAGGCCTGTTTTAAGAGTTAGGTTCAGGTGTGATACCGCCATCTCAGGAGTGGTTTTTATCAATCTAAACCTGGTACTAGTCCTCTTTTGTCCATTCTGCATGCTGTGACTTTATCTTCCTAGATCTGCCATTTCCACAACAATCGTGCAGAATATTTTAAACATACATATGATTCATAGGTTACTATTTACAAAAAGTTACAAAAAGGTCCAGGGTGATGACAAAATATACAGGTTTAGTATACCTTATCCAAAAGCATTTTGGATAACGGATTATTCCATATTTCGGAATATTTTTATATTTCAGAGAGGTATTCGTCCTGCAATTCAGCGTGGCGGCGCACTGATAGAGGTCCATACGGGTCCATCGATGGTCATGTGAGCAGTATATGCCTGTGTTGTGCTTATTCAAAACCGTGTGGTATCCATTCCACAGAGTGCATAATCTTGGTACGGGGCTAATCTGAATTGAACCATGGATATTTTATTGTCCTAATTAAAAACTCAGTTTAATGCACTATGAAGCGCTGCTTTTCCTCCATTCCCCAATAGATTTCTATCTCTGTGGGTTCCAGAGATCTTCTCCTCCTGAGACTGAAAAACTGGCTGCGAGTCCCAGAACGGACTCTGGTGCTTCCCCAATCCTTTGTGCAATATTCAAAAGGACTTAAAAACTGGACTGTACTTGTGTGGTGAATCAGTTTAGCGCTCACTGTTGTTTCTTCTGCAAATATATATTCACACACACACACACACACACACACACACACACACACACACACACACACACACACACATATATATACATACACACAGTTGTGTTAATAAGTTTACATACCCTAGCACAGTGGTTCCCAACCCTGGTACTCAAGTACCCCAACAGTGCACGTTTTCCAGGTCACCAGGCAGGTGCACTCATTATTCAGGCACATTTGAAAAGATCCACAGGTGGAGCTAATTATAGCACTTGTGATTCTATGTGGAGACCTGCAAAACATGCACTGTTGGGGGTACTTGAGGACCAGGGTTGGGAACCACTGCCCTAGCAGAATTTGTGATTTTCTGGCCATTTGTCAGAGATTATGATAGATAACTCACAAACTTTTCTTTCACTCATGGTTAGTGGTTGGATGAAGCCATTTATTGTCAAACAACTGTTTTTACTCTTTTTAAATTATAATGACAACAGAAACTACCCAAATGATCCTGATCAAAAGTTTACATACCCTGGAGATTTTGGCCTGATAACATGCACACAAGTTGACTCAAACTGGTTTTGAATGGCTACAAAAGGTAACCATCCTCACCTGTGATGTGTTTGCTTGTAAATAGTGTGTGCGTGTGTATAAAAGGCCAGTGAGTTTCTGGTCTCCTGAAAGACCCTTGCATATTTTATACTGTGTGTGTGTGTATGTGTGTGTGTGTGTATATATATGTGTATATATATATATGTGTGTATATGTATATATATATATATATATATATATATATATATATATATATATATATATATATACATACACACACATACATACACAGGGGACGCGGAATACATGTAAAGTAATCCGCATCCCCTCGCCACACTATATAAAATCAACTCCACGCCGCTGTGGGGCTAATCTCCAGAATGCTTTGTATTCCACTTCCTGGTTTCCTGTCAAAGTCTGGCCACATTGCACATACCATCTATACCAGTGGTAGCCAACCCTAGCCCTCGAGAGCTACCAACAGTTCACATTTTCCAGACAACCTAGCTGCTGCACAGCTGCACTCATTAATCACTAACACATTTTAAAAGATCCACAGATGGAGCTAATTAGCTCACTTGTGATTCTGTGAGGAGACCTGCAAAACATGCACTGTTGGTAGCTCTCGAGGACTAGGGTTGGCTACCCCAGATCTATATGCATTTCTTGCTATATAACCTCGCACAAGCGCAATGTGTATGGTGCGCATGTGCAGTCATTCGATAACCGCTCTATTTGTGAATTCTCTGATTAGCGATCAACTGTGAATCAGGCTCACTGTGTGCATTGTAACCAATTATACGGATCAAGTACCCATTATGTATATCATATAATTAAAATATTCTATTTCACCAAATCTATTGCAGAAGATATAGAAGTCTTATGAGCTTAACGTTATTAAAGTTGAGCATATGTATATATCTTTTCTATTTTGTTATTATAGTTGAGTAATAATCCATTGGTCAGAATATTATTAATTATATTATCAAATACCACACTCTTTGCTACAGAATCATACATATACTACAATTACCTATATTTTTTATATAGAAATTGTATCATTCCAATAGCTGAACGCAGCACTTACACTGATAAGAATATCATGTTGTCCATGGGAGCGCATTCAAAATGACATCAATTAGTACAATTTGTTCCAATGTTGTTATGGTGTGTACCCAGCCTTAAGCTGACCATACACTACTGCGATGCATTGAAGTAGTGTATGGCCTTCAAAACACTACTTCGGACCCTCTGAATCCCATCCAATGTGAAAGGGACCACGTATCATATAGTATGTCAAACACAACCGATTTTGGCAGATTTCTCGGCCCGATCCGTCGGAATTGGGTCAAATCGACCCTAATCGGACTAGTGTATGGGGGCCTTTAGGCCAGTGGGTCCCAAACTCAGTCTTCAAGGAACACTAATTGTCCAAGTTTTAAATATATACATGCTTGGCCACAGGTGAATTAATTAGTACCTCAGTCAATAACATATTAACATTTATGTTAAGCAATGGATGTACTTAAAACCTGTGAAACAAGAAATATGCAGTGCTCGTTGTTAGTGATTCAATCAAATACAGTTTTTAAAAAGAGCATATTTAATTAGAGAGGACCCGCACAGTATTGAAAGTCCACCCAGGACCGGGACACCTCCAGCGAATTCTTGGGATCCTAATTGGAGCACCCCTCCCCTAAAAGCACAAGCCATTTAGTCCTCCGTAGGACTGGGACACCTCCAGCAGCATTTTGAGATGACAAACAATTGGACTCCAATGACTAATTTGGTCTCACTTCTCCAATCGTGTTGGGACTTTGACTGACCAGAGCAGGTTATTATACATCCCTCCTGACAAGTCCACATGCTATATTGTTTTTTTAATATATTGATTATTGCCCTTATATATATATATATATTAGTATTATTAATTTGTATTAAATATGCAATTTTTAAATACTGTATTTGAATGAATCATTAACAACGAGCGCTGCATATTTCGCTCTGGGACCCCATCAGACAGCAGCATTGTGGAGGCACAACATGATGGGGGAAATTTACTAAAGGAAATTTGTAAAAAATAGGTGTATTTGTATCCAAAAATACACTTATTTTTTACATTTACTATCCCGAAAATATAGCAATTCGTATTCGTATTGATAGCACATCAATACGAATTTCCGTATTTTCGGGATAGTAAATGTCAAAAATAAGTGTATTTCTGGATACAAATACACCTATTTTTTTTTACAAATTTCCTTTAGTAAATTTCCCCCGATGTGTGGAGTCTAATATAACAGACAATTGAACAGATTTTTCAGACTCCTCACTGACTGAGATTAGAAAAGTCATCAGCCTGATGGTCAGCAACATGGAGTCCCCACCCCATGCTGAGAACGTCGGGACCCACTTTGGGGTCAGGACCCACAGTTTGAGAACCGCTGCATTAGACCTTACTAGTACCCCTTTTATACCCTGGTCGGACCCTGGTCTTTGAACGCTGGAGTATCCAGGGTCTGACCCTGCTTTATACCCCATTTACACAGCACTGTGACCTGGGTCTGCACCATTTACACTGAACCTGGGTCAGCCCTGCCTTAAATATTATATATATGCCATGACTTGAAGAAATTGCTTATTAAAAAAGCAATGAAACGTTGTCCATAAGGATGGCCTAAGTGTGTTTTTTGCAAAGACGCCTGGAGTGCTGCATTCCCCCCCCCCCCCGCCTTCTATATTATATTTATATAAATATAATATATATATATATATATATATATATATATATATATATTTATAGAAATATATAATATATATATATTTATAAATAATTACTACTGTTTGAATACAATTTTTGAGGGGTAGATAGGGAGTGCTGTCCACGGGTGCTGGGAGGAGGGGGGGTCCCTGCGGCTGCTGAGGGGAGGGGGGGGGGGGTACCTGTCAGCCTGCGGTCGGAGCTCAGCGGAGGGGATGATGTGAGCCTCTGCTGTACCTCTCCCCGCAGCCGCGAAGTTCCTGCGGCGAATGTACAGTCAGTGGCGGGGGTCCCTCTGGTGCATGGGAACTAGTACTAGTTCCCATGCGCTGGAGGGACCGCCGACACTGACTGTCCATTCGCCGCAGGGACCGGCTGCCGGGGGGTGGTACAGCAGCAACGCACATCATCCCCTCCGCTGAGCTCCGACCGCAGGCTGACAGGTACCCTCAGCAGCTGCAGGGACCCCCCTCCTCCCGCACATAATCCACTCTGCTGAGCTCCGACTGCAGGCTGACAGGTACCCTCAGCAGCCGCAGGGACCCCCCTCCTCCCGCAGCAGCTGGGCACATCTTCCCCAGCGCTGCACGCTGTGGACCCTTTACACCGCAATTTACACGGGTCCTGTCCGGGTTCTACCCAGGTCAGGACCTGGGTAGAGGACCCGTGTAAATGAACACGGATATACCCCATATACACCGCCGATGATCCGGGTCTGACCCGCAGCTGACCCGGATTTTTAGGCGGTCTAAAAGGGGTATTATTATACAACTAGTACAAATTGGTTCAAAGCATTTTTTCTAATAGACAAAACAATACTGTAGCCCAGGGGTTCCCAAACTTTTTTGAATCACGGCACCCTAGCGTATCAGAATTTTTTCGCGGCACCCCTAGGCCCAAAAACAATGAATTAGATTGGGTTTATATGCGATTCTTAGGGTCAGTTATGTGCTAATGGGCAGGATTTGCTTCTGTTTGTACACATTTTATGATTGGCAGCCACCAGCACTGGTTTTGCCCATAAATAATTAACCATAAGTAAATTGAATTGGTCCTGGACCACCAACCTCGGGCACCCCTGCAAGTGTCCCGAGGCACCCCAGGGAGCCACGGCACACAGTTTGGGAACCACTGCTCTAGCCTAATCCTTAATGTTATTGATGAGAATGTAGTTCCCCCTAGTGGATATTTTAGTGTGCTTCAGTTTTTTATTAATATAAACTATTTTTCCACGGTTTACATAGATGTCTGTGCAGGAATTCTATTCATATTTCAGAAAGCAAAATTGTCTCATAATCCTATTCTAGAATTACTGAGATGTACCCTGAACAAATAATTCTAGCAAGTATAAGCCCCAAGTCTGAAACACATTGGTACATTTCAGCTGGACCGTCCTGCTTTGAGGGAAGTAGTGTACTGTGGGAGAGGGGGTGGGGGGAGATTGGAAAATGCTACTCTATCACACACACTGAACTGTATAGCAGAGCAGTACTGGATGACATCCGCACACGTCCTTCATACTGTGTCAAAAATGCCTACAAAGCCCCTCCATTACATTTTCCCTACCAGTCTGTTAACCATCATAGATCCATGAAAAGAACTCATGATTGGGACCTCACTTTTCCATGTCTCTGCTGGAATAACACTATGAGGGTTATTCTGGTTCACTCTTTCTTAAATGGACAAAACCATGTGCACTGCTGGGGGGGGGGCAGATGTAAAATGTGCTGAGAGAATTCGATTTAAGTGAGTTATTTTGTTTCTGTGCAGGGAAAATACATACTTACTTTTTTTTTTTTACACTGCAATATAGATCTCACTTTGAAGGAAAACCCCACCCAAATTAAACTCTCTCGGCACAAGTAACATCTTCCCCCCTGCAGTGCACATGGTTTTGTCCATGTGAGATGGAATTTGCCAGGAGTGAACCAGAATAACCCCTATATCCACCATCCATCCTGCCATGTACACTTGCAGCAGCTGCCAGTACCTTGATATATATTTGCGCGGGTTGGGATCATTTGGTCTATTGCATTATGGTAGAAAGTCATTAGGTCGAATCCATTAGGTCGACATGCTAAAAGGTCGACATGATTCTAGGTCGACATGGGAAAAGGTCGACATGATTCTAGGTCGAAAGGTCATTAGTTCGACAGGTCATTAGTTCGACAAGGTCATTAGTTTGACATTGTCTATGTCGACATTCACAAGGTCGACATGGGGTTTTTCACTGTTTTTTTACCTGAATGTCAACACAGTCGACATGGACACAGTTTAAAGTGCACTGCATCCCCTCGCATCGCTCGCTGCGCTCGCTATGCGTCGGGCACGGTGCCTCGCTACGCTCGGCACACTATTTTATTCTCCCACCACGCCCTAGTGGATGGTAGGGCATGAAATACCGCCTGTCGGCTCAAAAAACAGTGAAAAACTCCATGTCGACCTTGTGAATGTCGACATAGACAATGTCGAACTAATGACCTTGTCGAACTAATGACCTGTCGAACTAATGACCTTTCGAACTAGAATCATGTCGACCTTTTCCCATGTCGACCTAGAGTCATGTCGACCTTTTAGCATGTCGACCTAATGGATTCGACCTAATGACTTTCTACCATAATGCAGTAGACCAAATGACCGCATCCCATTTGCGCCTATATTTTGGTGGGAAAACAGCAGCCTTTCCGTGTCTGTCTACTATTCTCTGTCATTTCAATTTTAAACCAAATCTTAACCTGAAAAATGGCAACCCTAATTTTGAAGGCCAAGGAGTGCACTGTGGCATACGGTGGGAAACTGGTGCATGAAGGAACAGTGGAATGTATGGCTTGCATTAAGCCATGGGTCCTCAAACTGTTGTAAAACTACAAATCCCAGCATGCCTTGCCACAGTTTTGCTATAAGGGAGTGTTAAAACTGTGGCAAGGCATGCTGGGATTTGTAGTTTCACAACATCTGGAGGGCCGCAGTTTGAGGACCCATGTATTAAGCACTTAACGGATATTTTTACTAAAAACTGCTCCGACATGTTAATTTTTAATGATTAAATTAGAGCAGGGGTCTTCAACCTTTAAGACAGTGTGGGCCACATAAAAAAATTCAACGAAGTCCGAGGGCCACTAAGCTCTACTGTAGTATTTAGCACAGCTCTTAATAGATAGACAGCACAGCCCCCGCATAGATAGTTGGCACAGCTGCCCATACACATAAACCCTGCCCCCAATATATAGTCTGCACCAGGGCTATTTCTAAACAATTATGGTCCCAGTGCGAACAGAATAAAAATGCAGCCACACATTCATAACTTGGCATTTAAGAAATTGCACGCACCCCAAAAAGGGGTGTGGACTAATTATAAGGGGCATGGTCTAATTATAAGAGTGTGAACTAGTAGGAAAACAATTACCTGACACCTCACTTTTGCAACCTGCATGACCAGACATTGATTTCCGCAGGAATGGTTGTTGTCCTTCCACGCTTAAGTTGGCTGTCTAAAGGCCGCACAGTGACATATAAACATGAAGGCCCATTGCACCATGATGCCCATTGCACATTATGCCTCACACCATGGATACCCATTGCACTATAAGGCCCCCAATACTCCTGCTTATGCATATGATGCCCCCAGTAGTGGCTCTCATAAAATGCCACCAGTAGTGTCCCTCAAAAAATGCCACCAGTAGTGTCCCTCACAAAATGCTCTAGTATTGCCCTCCATAGTCAGCACTGCATTGCATAGCATTCCAGCCCTCCCTTAGTCAGAACCACATTGCACTGCCAGCCCCCCCTCCCCCATAGTCAGCACCCTCCCCATACACAGGGCCACATTGCACTGCCAGCCCCTCCTCCCCCATAGTCAGCACCGCGGTAGCTATCCGGCATCACCCTCTCCTGAGACACTTGCCTTAGTGTCCCTTGCAGAGGTCTCCTTCAGAGGGCTGCTGCTGCTGGCGTCGGCTGTCTTAACAGCCAAGGAGCAGGCAGGGACAGGTGTGCGGCTGCCGGCGGTTGTCACACTCACTCCAGTCTCCCGGCTGTGGGCACGGGCAGGACGGGTGCGCAGCGTCAGGAAGTACACAATGCGCATGTCTGCGCACAGTCCTGCTGCCCCAGCCAGCATATCCACCTCCGCCGCGTCCCACTGCTAAGGGGACAGCGTGCGGAACGATTTTAAGGGGACAGCGCGCGGAAGGATTTTTTTTTAAAATCAGCACGGCATTTAATAAAAAAAACGCAATTCACTGGTGGGCCACCTAATACAACTCGGCGGGCCATGGGTTGAAGACCCCTGAATTAGAGCATGTATTTGAAAACATATCTAATTTAAAAAATTTTTTTTGAAATATCGATGGCTGAAATATCAGACTATTGATGGCCTGAATATCTCCACCATACATTTTCCCAGTAGCTGCTTCTCTCTGCAGCAGCTCAGTGTACACAGCTGCTTCTACATTTCTCAAGTGGGTGGTATTCTCTGCAGCAGACTGGGTGGGTGCAGCTGACTGCAGTGATTGGAAGCACAGCAGGTTCTTGAGAGAGAGGATACCAGGGGTCCCTCTGAAATCAGCAGCTACATGAAAATTCTCTTCTAGCACCAAAACAGTGAGCTTTCTGACTGGTCGCATCAAATGCCACCATTTCAGGCAAAGCCCAGCCTGTTGTGGCCTCATAGGGTGCGACCACATCATGCAAGTGGTTAAAGAGCTCTTTTTTTGTGAAAACCTGCTATAAAATATCAGTGCTACTGAAGTTAAATTAATACTGGGACAACACTGCCAACCCAGATAACACACAGAACAAAAACCTACTGTATTCAATTCAGTTATACTAGTCAACAAGGTTTGGGCAACATGAATGAAAACGGTTTTCTCTGTTAACTTTTGTGTGCTGATTCAAAAAATGACACAAAAAATATTTTATCACATCATTTTTTAATAAATAAGGATCAAAGATGCTTACAAATTAAATATTCCATCAGTAATCGATCTACATTATTGGTTGGCAACATATGGCCCATCCGATCCTGCCTGGACCTCTGCCGAGATTTCCTATGTGATGTAAGGCGATGGTGGCATCGGGAAGGGGGGGGGGGGGTGTTTGGAGCCACAGCACAAGAGTGAATTACAGCGCAGCGGCACACCAGTTAAACTCCACTTTCACGATTTGGCTCCACCCTCACACCACACCCAGTGGTTGACCTCAATTCGGGTGACATAACGTGAATTTAGGCACAATCCGGTTGTCAGAGCGTGAATTTTGACTAAATCCAGGTTCCATAACATGGATTTTGGATCATTGCATGTGAACTTTGGCTTCTTCAGTGTGTGGCGTAATACGATTTTGGCTTATTCCGTGTGGCATGTGGAAGGGGTATATGGTGTGGAACACTACACTCAAGGATACCACCACCATTTGAGTGGCCACACCCCCTTTTCCTGAGGGAGGCGGGCAGTTGGAGTGTCTATTCCCACAGCCAGAAGGACTGGAGGCATGGCCAGCAGCTCAGAGCCACTGGCCATGCTCCCACAGTAGCAAAATGGGGCGTGACCTCACAGGGTAAGGCTTTTTGTAGGCCACACCCTCTTGTCATGCCCCCAAATTTGGGTTATGAGCAAGGGTTCCGCCATGAACTGTTCGAAATTTGGCAGGTATGGCAAATGCAAGATTATGTTTATTTTGACAGCTATATGGGTGATAAAGAAATAGAATGGCTTTTGTGGTTCCAGTGATCCGGTGAGAACTAACCTCTCACTTAAGCAGTGTACATACTATGCAATTTTTGCAAACGTTATGCACGATAAGTATATCGGTAATGAGGTCTCAAATAATGTCTAGGGTGTCCGCACTATGGGGGTTAGGCAGACCTGATCACTTCTCTGCTTATTTGCAGAGCCCTGCAATCAGATAATCTCTGTCCTTCCAGAGTGAAATCCCACCCTGTGTAAGGCTGCAAAGGGCTTGCAAAAATTTCGGCGATTAGCTGAAAATCCATTTTGCAACTCACTCACCATCACATGATTTTCCTAGTGTGTGCAGTCTGTGCATAACCCAGAACCTACTTGGCCAGTGCGATAGAAACAGGCTGATCAAGGCCCGGAGCGGACGTCACACACCTTCCCTGAAAACGCCTGCGGTTTTTTTCTTACACGCTAAGAAAATGTCCAGTTACCAACCCCCCACACACTGGCTTCCTATCAACCAACTTGCTGGATTTTATTGCAGGATGGCCTCACAATTGCACCCTATGATCTGTAGGCATGCACCACCGGATAATAATTTGGTGATCAAGGCTGAATAATCCTCTATATCGTTAACTATGCGCTTTTCAGCTGGACATTAACGACCCCCAATTTCCCCTTCCCCCCCAAACATGCAGTAAAATTTGATTATGTCAACTGCATGTTCAGCAGGGGCCGGGTGGTGTCACTAAACAATATCATTCAGGGTATATGCCTTATATTGTTCGCCTGGGAGCACTGCCAATAGCTTTCCAATACCAACAGTGCCGCAAATCTAGTGTGCACCCAGCTTTAGATTTTTTTTGTCTATACCTATCTCCTTTTCCTTCTTCTCCATATAACTGGGAGGAATTTACCATTCTAGAAGAGGAGCAAAGTCACTTGAGCCTACTGCTATATCTACAGTCCAGAACCATCTGGTTCTCCCCATCAATGACCAAATTATTCTACATTGTCCATCAACATTGATGATTATGGGTCATCACTGGTCAATAGCAATCCCCGGTCTATGCCCAATGTTATGCCCAGATTTTCTTTTTCTTCTTCTACAAGGTGTCAGGACGTGGAGCCTAGCTCCGCCTGACAAATTTTCAAATCCCCACCCCATGACCATTTATACCATTCAGGTTAACAATCAATGGTACGGTTGATTGGTAAAGGTGTGTACACACGGGTACAATCAGCATGAGATTTTGACTACAGTCAAAATTGCATGCAGATTGTATAGGTTTTTTACCTTGCGATACTGATGCTCGCTCCCGTGGCAGCACAAATTGAAACCCAGATAGACAGGGCAGCAATGACTATAAATTGCAAATCTAATGCAGATTAGCAAGAATTGTATGTAAAAAGTACAGAGATAGCAAAAATTGCATAGCACTCAAGTCGAATAGCAAGGGAATCTCACTGTGTGTACACAGCATAACACATACTGATGACCATTGCTAATCCTAAAGCCCCATACACACTAAACTAGAATTCAAGATATCGCAAAGGGCCCTTCTGATCAACTTCTTTAAAATCAAAGTTGTGTGTACACTCAATATCGTTAATAATACACGCTCTCGTGAACGGTTAACGTCCTCAATCCCGTCAGCTGAATTCGCAGGTCAATTTTCGCTATACAGCAAACGACCCGCTTTTTATAGTGGGTCTCAATGACATCACTGAACAATATTGTTGATCAATATTGTTCAGTGTGCACACTCAATATAATTTGATAAGCAGCATCACGAATATATATATATATATAGCCCCTTTTCATCTAGTGTGTATGGGGCTTAGAAAGTGCAGTGTTAACTTGCGTAAACACTAGAGATGGATCAGAATGATAAATTATCTACATCTTTAAGTGCAAAGGCAATATGCGCACTCCCAACGCATCTGTAGGTAAACCCTACATGTGTCACCTGCAGTGTGGGAAAACTCTCACAAAAGCATTTCACATTATTCGCTTTAGCCCAGCGGTCTTCAAACTATTTTGCTCTGGGACCCCGTCAGACAATAAAAATTATTACGGGACCCCAGCAAGTTACCACAGAATGGTCACACACATGGGTGGTCAGCAGACAGCACATACATGACAGTATGGTGGAGGCACTAAATGATGGGAGGAGTCTGAAGTAACAATTCAACTGATTTTTCAGACTACTTGATGAGAGATTAGAGAAGTCATCAACCTGATGGTTAACAACATGGAGTCGTGATCCCATGCAGAGATGGTCACGACCCACAGTTTGAGAACCACTGCTTTAGTCCATACCCTAGCCTGGGCTAACGCCATTAGAAACAGCAGGCTAACACCATGTGAACTTAATCACCACAGACAAGTTCCTAGAAGCCATTTTTGTTTAGTTTGTTAACTAGCAGTAGTAGAAAACTATGGGAAGACTACTGCAAACGGCAGCTCCAATACCTCCTCCTACGCTGCTAATAGACGTGTGAAATTCAATTCTGCCTTAAACTCACGGCCATTGGGGATCCTGGGGAACTACGCAGGCCTAACGCTTACAACGCTATAAACCAATATACATCGAACATGACGCTACATGTGCGCCGGAGACTGCTCCGTTCCATCCTTTTCCTCGTGTTGCAGCAGAGCCGCACGCACAAGGTGCGCCGGTGCGGGCGCTCTTTCACGCCGCAGCTTTTTTCACAGCCGGAGCATGTGACAGTAAAAAGGCTGATTACAATTGGTCAGCGAGCACGCCCATCAGAGCAGGAATCAGCATTGCGATTGCTGATTGGCTTAAGGTGCGTATCCATCGTCCCGTTACCTATCCGTCGATTGGTCCGTGTGTGCGTCACTCCACCGAGGGCAGTGGGGGGTTGGCTGGGGCGCTGTGTAGGTTGTGGACGACTGAGTTTGGTTGCGGGCCCGGTAACCAGCGGTGCCGCTATAAGCTGCGGGTGAGTTAGACGGCTTCCGGTACCGAGCTGCAGGGGATGGCAGAGCACAGAGTTTCCCCCTACCGGCCGTGGGGTGGAACTGACCGCGAGTGTCTCTGGGGATGTGGGCGGGACCGATGTAAACAGGATGTGTTCGGTGCTGACAGTACGTGGGAAGCAGCAGCAGCAGCAGCGTCTGTGGGTAAACAGCCCAGCTGAGTGAAAACTAACACTGAATGGAGAATGTTAGTAAATACCAAAGACTGACAAGATGGAGGGTGTGGGACGGGTGTGTCTGACGTGAGAGTGTTGGATCGCTAGGGCATGATTAGCGACTACGGCGTAGAGGCTGCTGTACCGGACGCACGCAGGCGGGCCGGGCAGCATGTGCCATCTACTGCCCGTACCTGTAATGAGAAGGTGCTTGTGGGTAGTAGTGTAGTACAGATTGATAGCTTTCCTGAGTGCACAGTATAGCTGCCAGCCTCAGTGCACCTCACAGGAAAGTGGGACAAGCAGAACAAGAGTGAGGGCTGTCTATGAGAAAGATAGGCAGTTTCCATTTCCATCCCTATAGTGGCCAATACGTCTTTAGTTTGTTTTAAACTCCATTGTAACTAGCAACCACTCCATCACCGTATTGACCTCATTTGTGTCAACACGGTCTCTGTGGTGCTGGTGGCCTGGGATGGTTAGACCTCACACTACATTTTCTCATCAATATTATTGGTACTTATATGTTAGTTGGGCGCCCACTATAGTAAGTACGCTCATACCCCCACTATCCATGTCGGCATGGAGTTGATTTTATATAGTGTGGCCTGTGGCGAGCCCCGCGTAAAACTAAGCAAATAGCTTAGTGGGCGCCCAACTAACATATTATATTTTTTATAATATTATAGTTTCTTCTTTTTGGCCTTAGATAAGGGACATTTTACTTCCAAACAGTATAAAGTTCAGTTTTGTTTGTTTTCCGCACCAATATGCAACCTCTCCTTTCACAAACTGAAACCTTTAACACCGAAGGGTGATGATGCCATTGAGATTTGATGTCCTGCTCTATAGTGGTTTTATGGGTTTTACTGTATGTAACTGATAAATGCACATTATATATCCTGATTAAAAATCTGTACTGCCCCTGTCAATAGTTTCTGCTTCTGTGGTAGAAACCAAGTAATTAAACCTAGAGAAATCATGGAAATCCTCTGTTAAAATTATAGATCGAAACATGAATTTGGATTAACAGTTCACAACACTTCTCTAGTGTCTTCCTGCTGCTTTGTGTTCTGCTTACAAGCAATTATGCTGAAGGCAATGTTGGCATTGACTCAAAGTCACTGTCCCTTCTCTCTCCATTTTCTACTGTGAGGGTTAAGGTGTAATTACTAGGATTAAGACCCTTTTCTGCTGGGCAAGCTTTACTATAGGGATTTTCAGATAAGGAAGGTAAAAGCTAAGGTGAGTAGTAGGGAGGGTCCCACCTTCATATGACTTCATTTATTGGCTTGTATGCACTTTAATGTAATTTTAAGTTTTACAGCTTTAGCTGTGTTGTTTATGTATGTAGTCTCATAACATAAATATATTTATTGTTAGCTCTGGCCTAATGGTGTGTACACACGGCAGATATGCCGTGCTATGCGAGTCCCGATGCGATCAGATCGCATCGGGACTTGCATAGCACGGCATGCTGCAGAGGGCCAATTTAGACTATATAGTGCAGATCTGCACTATAGTCTTGCCTGCCCTCACTATATCGCTGCCGATTTGCGCTCACTCGGGAGCGAGCAGCGGCAGCGCATCGGGCTCGTTAGCCCTAAAAAGCCGTCAATGTGCGATATGGCTTCCGATGTTCACTATATCGGGAACATCGGAAGCCATATCGCCCCCGTGTGTACACACCTTAAGACAAGGCCTCTGCATCAAGTTATGTCCAACTCACAGGTCACTGCACACCTTTGCCTTATAATTGGACAATAATCATAAGTGTGGATGTGCAATCATTGTGTGTGTGTGTGTGTGTGTGTATGTGTAATAAATATATATATATATATATATATATATATACACACACACACACACACAAACACACACACAATCACTCAAGTTTCATGTACATCCAAACACATTGTCACATGGGTATGCGGTTAAAATCCCAGGGGATGGGATGCTGGCAGTTACAATAGAAACGCCAACATCCCAGTGCTGGAAGATGAATCATGGATCCCAACTACCTAGAGACCAAATGTAATTATGGGGGAGACTTAGGGTTAGGCTGTGGGGTAGGAAGGTAAGGGTTGGGAGAGGGGGCAGGGGGAACATAAGTATACTTGCAGGACCTCTGTTTGGATTCCCTCTATCGGCATTGGTATTCTGCTGCCGGTGTCCCGTCCACTGGCCATTGTTATGTATTCCATCAAAGGAAGGAGGAAAACTGGTTTTGAATTGAAAATTGTTCTAGAAAAATGGAAGGCTTGGTCCATTGTAAGATGTACAATCACTAATACCATGGCTTCTGTGTTAATTTCATAATTTACATGAATAATGGCTTTGTTTATTGTGCTGTCTGCATCATGTTTAATTCTATTTTGTTAAACATCAGTTTGTTTTGCATCAGTTTTTTTTTGTGCTGCCCTAATAATACCATTATTCTGTACTTACCCTATGCAAATGTTTCACTTCTTGAGTTTAGTGGTCTTTAAATGTGCACAAAATATTCTAGTCCTCAAAATATTGACAGCGCCTTTGCAAATGTATGAATCTTGATTATGAAAGCATGTGCAGCTTTCCAGACCTCACTAACAACCAAGTGAGTTGTTAAATCTTCTCTTTTAGGTTTGATCCTATATATTTGGTGTACAGTAAGTTTAGATCTAACGGAATGTCCCTTATTACCTTTGTTGGGACACAGATACATTTACTGTGTGAAAAGGACTTGTGAAGAGGATGACTACTATTACTGGCAGATCATAATTATCCAACAGTCTCTCTTAAAAGCTAAGGTGAGTGTCCTGTACTGGTAGTGTCAGACTAGTTGATTCACTGTAATGCTCCCGTGCGTTTTGGACTAGATCGCATTTAGTTCAAAACACATGTGATATGCTAAAGCAGCATGCCTTTCAAACTAGATGCGATGCAATCTAGTCCAAAAAGTACATACTGCGCATACTTTTTATACCTTGCAAAATGATCTATGCTAGAGCGCGTGTCACAAGGTAAAATGGCACCTTGTGTAGACACCTTTAGACTATTTCCAGATTGTATGCAATTATTGGTAGTGTCAAGCTGGCTGTGATTCTTATTGTGGTAGGTATTTTAGCTGCACTGTACCTAATAATGTGAGTAACATTTGAAGATATCATGACAAACGTGGTGTCCTATAAAGTAGAATCAGAAGTGCCTTGAGTCCTGTTGGAGAAAGTGCGCTATATAAATTAAACTTACTTACATTTAAATGTCCCCTCGGCAGCACTTGCACTTACTACTACTTCTGTAATACATGTTTCCTTTCAGGTCAGTATGACTGCAACAGCTGCAGTGAGTCCTAGTGAATACCTACAACCTGCTGCCTCTGCTTCCCAGGTGAGTTTGTTTTATATCACTGATAATCGTGATGGCAGAACTGTCTGTATTGTAATTATCTGTGCCCACACTGACTGTCACATGAACAAGACTGTAACATTGAGCTAGTAATGGAGATGTATTTCGCTTGCTTTAAAATCCTTCAGGCTTTCTTGGATTTTGGAGCAAGTAAATAAAAAAAATGACCACTGTTAATGAAGATTTGTGAGGGACGGTAGAGCTGGCACATTTTATAAAGGAAACAGATTTACACTGATGATGGTATGAATCTATATTGTGTGGAGAACTATATCCACCGTTCAGTCCTCAATCAGAACCCTAGCAAATAGCTCTGTATCATACCAGTGAGGAAACTGTTGAATGCTTTTTGAACGGGTCCTGTAAAGCTTTATGCCCCCCCCCAAATTTTACTGGCATGAAAAACTGGGATAGCCTTGAGCTTTTTTGCAGCCCATTGTTTTGTGCCTGTTAATGTTTTTGGTCTTCTTGCATTAACATGAACATGATATGCTTCATGAAATCTGGTTTTTTAACAGGGACATTTTTCAGAGCCTGCTGAGGTCCCCAAAAAAGAAATCCCTAATAAGAGCGAACAATGAGCTATTTTGAATGCTAATTTGATAGCCCTGGGTGATAAAATAACCTTCTCTGTAATGTTAGTACATGGCTTCCAGGAAAATAGGTGGTTTCCTTTCCCAGAATTTGTAGAATGATAATACTTCCATAATAAAACATATTTGAATTGAAAACAATTGTTAAAGTAATCATAGTTAGTATTACATGCAAGTTAATTAAAAAATACATTTTTTGGCTCTTCCTGTGTGAAGTAAATACATATTGTATATATAAAAAAATCCTCCTCTTGTTTCTATGCAGGACACACAGCCCTCTCCCCTGGCTCTTCTTGCAGCCACATGCAGCAAGATTGGACCCCCTGCAGTTGAAGCTGCTGTGACTTCTCCTATACCACCAAGGCCAAACCGCAAAAGGCTAATTCCTATCAAGCCTGCACCATTACCACTGAGTCCAGGGAAGTCTGGTATAGGGCTGTTGTCCAAAGGTAATGTCATCCAGATCCCACAGCTTGGCACAGGAAATGGCCAGCTCTTCTTTACCATACAGAACCCAGTCAGCAAGGCTGGCCGTTTTCAAAGCATACAGACAACAACCCAGGGGATTCCACAGAATTTGGGAAATCAGTTCCAGATCATCAGTTCCACTGATGGCGGCACAACACTTCAACTTACCCAAGCGCCAAGCTCTTCAAAACATGTGCCCATTAAGCCTGCCCCTCCACAGAAAACCAGCAATCTAGTAAAGGTGACTGGAACTGCTGGCAATAACATTACATTGGCACTGCCCCTAAATAGTCTGACAGACTCCTCCACTGAAACCTGTACTCAGATTATGCCAAGCAAGCAGAGCAAAAAGCCACGTAGGAAGGCTCTTCCACCAGGACCAACCCCAGGCTCACCTACCCAGGAGCAAGTGGAGACTGTTTTAATTGAGACAACAGCAGAAAATATCTTGCAAGCAGGTAACAATTTGCTGATAGTCCAGAGCCCTGGCACTGGGCAGCATGCTGTACTTCAACTTGTACAGCCCAAGAACGACACACAGCTAGTGCAGATACCCCAACAGGCGCTGAGAGTGGTACAAGCAGCGTCTGCTACACTGCCAACAGTACCACAAAAGCCAGTACAAAGTGTCCAGAGCACAGAGATTTTACCCACACAGGTAAGGAATCACATACTTTCATATATCATGACACTTTCTCTCTGCCACCTTCTATTGTATAATGCATACATTATCTCTATCTTGATGTTTACCAGAAGCATGGTCATAAGAGTGTAAACTCAAGAAATCTGTGGCCTAGACGAAAGCTTCTCTAGTTGTTAAGGATCTTTGCTATGTGATTGTATTTGAAGATTTGGGTTGTATAAATTGAAGGGAGATTTAATTATTGGTGAGTTCTTTAAATGCTTGCAACTTGCTGCCATTGATGAGTTATCACCCCCTAATAGTCTGCACTGTCCTTGTGATATACAATTTATGAATGTCAAATTGTCTTGGAAATCATCTGCTTGTGGGAGCAGCCATAAGTGCTCATATGTGATTTTGGGGCAGATGTATTAAGCCTTAACGAGATAAATGCAAGGGTGATAAAGAGAGATAAGTATCCAGCCAATCAGCTCCTTACTGACTTTTTTCAAACACCGCCTGTAACTTGGCAGTTACGATGTGATTGGCTGGACGTTTATCTCTCCTTATCACCCTTGCATTCATCTCTTTTTAAGGCTTAATACATCTGCCCCATTATGTCCTCTGTATGTGAATGATCCTTTTCATGAAATCATTTTATACTTGACCTATGGAATCTCTTGTTCTTACTATAATAGCATGCTCCTGAATGTTCAGAAATCTTTAGAAAGACATGGAGGAAAATTACATTTATAAGCAAGATTATGTGTGGCCCAGAGCCATTGCATTGGCTGCATTACACGCTCCCTTATGTCAGGAGATGCAGTTTGCCATATCTAGCCCTGATGCACTAGTTGGCACCTCAGGAAGGGACGAGCAAACATCCGTTAGTCACATGTGTACACTGCGGGCAATTAAATAGCTCCAGACACTCGTCCTGGGATTCTATATTTCTTTTATCTGAATTTCCCACACTGTGAGTTTAAAGGTCAACACACTGGGCGATTTTGCCCAGCGTGTATTGAGCCACTCAGTGCATACACACTGAGCGGCTTTCCACCCTGACGTCGCTGTCAGCACGGGGTGGACAGCTTTGCATAGCGCCGCGCTATGCAAAGTCTTCCACCAAGCCGCTCATCTGCTGGTAATAAAAGCAGATAAGCGGGAGCGTGCATTACCGCTCATCACCAGGCCATACACACTGGGCGTCTTTAAGCTGAAAGCTGCTCAAAACCCCAAGTTTGAGGGGCTTTCAGCTCAAAAATCTCCCAGTATGTGGGCCGTTATTGTATACAATAGATCATGCTCAAAACAACAAAACATTTTTTTTTTTTTTTTTTTTGGAGGTGTACTTTGAATAAAACACAAACTTGTTATAGTCCCAAATAAAATGTTTTATAAACTTGAAATATCTCACTAATCACAAAAAAGGTTAAGGGGGTATTCAATGTCAGGGGTACGGCTGTTGAGCAAGCTCAACAGCCGCGCCCCTGTCCCGTTCTCGCTTTGAATCCCGACCGCCGAGCTCAAGTCGAGCAATGTCCCGAGCGGCGAGAAAGGGGCATGGCCGCGAGTTGAGGGCGTAAATAGACGAGCTCCGGCCGGGAGCTCGCCTACTTCTGGCTTTTCTCGGCAGAACGAGCCCGACAGCTTGTGATGTCGGGCTTGTTCTGCGGAGAACCCCTGTTCAATGCTGTCGGGGAAGACAGCATTGAATAGGGCCCCGCAGCCATCTCACCCGTCGGGAATACCCCCTAAATATTAAGAGGAATATTGGTACTTATGTATTATCTGGACTCCCATGTTAAATGCACCCCATTTTTTCATACCCCTACTATCCAAATACGCATGGAGTTGATTTTATATAGTGTGGCGAGTGCAGCGAGCCACCGTGCCCGAAGCGTGGCGAGCAGACACGGTCTCATAAGAAAAACGGGAGCCCAGATATTACATAAGTACCGGAATATTTTATACACTGTAAACATAAATGGGTTCAAGTCCTCGACCATGTTTTACACTTTGTAGAATTAATTTTGAAGTTAAAGCATGATAATGTAGCCCCTTTCTGCTGCATCTGTCCTTAAAGACTTCTTCAGTAGTGTTACTGTCAACCTGATTATTGTTTTTGCGTTTTCCTGGCTAGAATTGTTCTTTGCTCTGGCATTATATGGGAAAAATAAAACCTGAATAATATACTAATATATAGATTAACTATTTGTAGAAAAATGCAAATCTATTTATTTAAACAAAAAATTAAATCTTAGATGCCAAGTTGCCAAATTTATATAGAATTAATTAAAGAGTTAATGTATACTGCCATCAATCCTACTCTGATATATTACAACAAGCAGGATCAGGACCCTTTCCAAGGATGTGTCCATATGGTCACTTTTAGCAGCAATAGTTGTCAAACCGTGGTATAATAGTCCTCATGTGGTATAATAGTAATGTGGTACGTATAATAGTCCTCATATGTCTATTAGCAGTAAATGTAGAATGCAGCTGTAGAGCTAGTACACACTGTATATAAAATGCCGCAAATATTGGTCCCATTGAGAATAAGAGTCTAGAGTTTATCCATGGGTTACAGGAGTCCAGATGGCAATTAAAAGATTTTGTAACCTGCAAGATTCCTTTATCTAGCATAAACTCTAGACACTTGTGCTCCACGGGCCTATTATTTGCAGCATTTTAGATACCATGTGGACTATCCCTAGAGCGGCATTCTACAATTGTTTAATGCTGAGAGAACTTTGAGGACTATTCTACCACGATTTGGCAACTACTACTGCTAAAGTAACAATATAGACGCATCGTTATTGAGGGTCCTAATCCAGCATGTTGCAATACAAAAGGCATATGATCAGTAGCAGTATATATGAAATCTTGAATTTTTTTTTTTTTTAAATCTCATATCTATAGTGTATTATTCAGCTAGGGCTGGTACATTTTTTTTCCCCTTTCTTTCAGCTTATGCATACAGGGTATTGACAACCCCCATATCTGCTTTTCACAGCACACCTTAATGTGTATTTTTTTTATTAAGTTTGTTATATAGCGCTCACATATTCCACATCGCTTTACAGAGACTATTTCAACATTCACATCAGCCCCTGCCCCAGTGGAGCTTACAATCTATATTCCCTACCACATGTACATGCACACACAGACATTCTAGGGTTAATTTGTTGGGAGCCAATTAACCTACCAGTATATTTTTGGATTGTGGGAGGAAACCGGAGTACCCGGAGGAAACCCACGCAAGTACGGGGAGAATATACAAACTCTGCATAGTTCGAGCCATGGTGGGAATTGAACCCATGACCTCAGCACTGTGAGGCAGTAATGCTTACCATCCGTATTCATTTAATACTTTGGTGTTGTCTTCTGCTGAAGGTTTACTGAAGTGTTCTATCTTGTTGTGTTTGTATCAATTTGTGCTCCTCCCCATCTCCAGTTTGAGTTGTCCATTAACATTCTGATTCTTCACAATTCTTTTACAGCTTTATTTCCGCACATCTACGGGGGACATACAAACTCTGATGATGCAGGATGGTCTTTCTATTCCTCAACTATGCTCAACAGGAGGCACAGCGTCTATGGGAACACAGTTCTCCACGCCTGCTAAGAAAAATGCCACTCGCAAAGAGCGGTCCTTAGCCAGAATTGCTCCAGCAGGGAGCATTATTAACATGAATACAGCACAGCTAGCAGCCACTGCCCAGGCCATACAGACTATAAGTATCAATGGAGTTCCAATGCAAGGAGTGCCTGTTACAATCACCAATGCTGCAGGTGTATATCCCAGTTTGAGCATGTAACCAAACTAAAAAATATAAGCTTGCAGTCCACACCTCCAGAAAACTTAAAATAAGAGGTTGATTTGATTTCCTTGCTTATACTTCCATTACATGAATCAACACACCCTTGTGTTTGTGTGTCTACTTAGGACAACCGCAGCTCAGTGTGCAGAACGTGTCCAGTAATAACGTTGCCATCAGTGGCCTCAGCCCTTCCCAGATACAACTGCAGATGGAACAGGCCTTGTCTGGGGAGCTACAGCCAGGAGAGAAGAGGAGGAGGGTGGCCTGTACATGTCCAAACTGCAAGGACGGGGAGAAGGGGTGAGATTGTGCAGAAAGTAAAGCTGAGTTTGTGTGGGACCAGCTTGAATAAAGGGGGCTGTGGTGGTGGTGGTGGTGGGGAGGGTGTTGATGGAGGGGGTGGGTAATGTTGTGCTGAGGAGAGACACTCTCTCCTTCTCAGCAGGTGGGGTCCCCCCGGGAGGAAGAGGCACGTATGTCACATCCCTGAGTGTGGGAGAACATTTCGCAAGACTTCACTCTTGAGGGCTCACGTTCGACTGCACACAGGGGAAAGGCCATTTGTGTGCAACTGGGGATTCTGCACTAAGAAGTTCACCCGCAGTGATGAGCTGCAGAGGCACGCACGAACGCACACAGGTGTGTGATGCATGTATGTTCGCATGCACGTGTAAGGCTCACAGGCCCACATGTATGACATGTATATTGATTTTGCTCTGATGTCCCTGCACAGGTGACAAGCGTTTCGAATGCCCACACTGTCAGAAGAGGTTCACACGCAGCGACCACGTCAGCAAGCATTTCAAGACACACCTTGTGCCAAAGAAGCTGTAATGCTAGTGGAAAATACATCCCAAGTGTATGGGACCCCAAAAATGATGCCATTGTGCGCAGAGTGAGAACTCATTGAAATATGTTGGGGCTACCCCAAAATAACATTGCTCTAGCTGGACACCCAGCCTGAGATTCCTAGTAGTAATGAGCAGCACGCCCTTGCATTGCTGGAGTGGACTTGGCATGCAGAGTATTTAACCGTCCCTAGGAACATGAGTTGCAGTGTGATGGGGATCTTTGCTCTACTCTGCCTGGCAGCACCAATAGGAGTAATGAACTTTACAGCATACTACTGCTGTCCGAAAGAAAAGTAAGCATTACCTGACACCAACCTGTTGGCTGGACCAGATCATTCCCACTTTTAAATTGCTCCCCTCCCCTTACAGGAAGGTGCCTTATTACCTCCCCTCTTCCAATACTCTTGCGTATAAAAGCTTACTTGTATTTGCGCTAATCTGCTTTCTAAGCTGTGCTGGAGAGGCGGCTGTGCTGCACTCACATCCGCAATACCAGGTGCCAGGTCAGGATTCCCACACCGTTCTCCATGATGAAATGGCAGGAATTTCTGCCCCTTGTATACTTATTATTTTTGGGTATCGGTGCCAGAAAATGTGTTCCTTTCTCTCTCTGCATTGTGTATGATACATGTAATTACAATGTTAGCTATAACAGCTTTTAATTTCAAATAAAAAAAGAGGGGATTTAACTTGTGCGCGGTTTGTGCTAGGAGTTAGTTATGGGAATTGTTGGGGCTTTGCTGTCAAAGCTGGATTTACTGAAAGTAAATAATACTTTTTAATCGGTAGTCAGCACTGTGACCAAAAGTTTGCACTATTCTATCAATGTAATTGTTGGGTATTACATTTAAAATATATATTTTACTGAACAAAAATATTTTTATGGATATTAGAGGGACAAATGTTAGCTTTGGGTTTTCTGGTCTCTTCTGTAGGAGATAGACTTTTTCCCCTTTGCCTGTTATAACAGTTAAGCCCCATACACACTGTGCGATTTTCACCTGACAGCTGCACAATTTACTTATCTCAGCAGCTTCATCGGTGGCGGCTACCGCTCATCTGCTGGTATTACCAGCAGATGAGCGAGGGAGTTGATGGTTTTCCATAGAGCCTGCCATGGAAAGTTTTCCACCCAGGGGAAAATAATGGGGAAGGGTGAAAAACGCTCAGTGTGTATTTACTGAGCGTTTTTCAACTCCGCAATTTTTTTTTTTTTTTTTAAATTTCTCCATAATCGTTATCCATAATCGTTATCCATTCACACTGGGCATAATCACCTAGTGTGTATGAACCTTCAGGGACCTGTAGATGCTCCCTGTAGAACACTTACTATATGTTTGAGTGCAAAGAACACAAGTCATTTTATTTTGGTGGGTTTTCCATAAATAAACAGGTTGAGGGGTTAAATAAAAGGACTGGGGAACAAGCCAGTGAATGAGATGTATTACTAAGTCTTGGGTACACGAATTCTTGTTACATTCCTCACAATAGCTGTTTGCTCCCCACCTCACAATCAGAAGTCTGTATACAGGAGTTCTTGCCATCCCTTTTTGCTTGGGGTGCCGGACAGGGTCCCGACAGTCATTTACCCGAAGTTGTGATCCCGACAGTCAAAATCCCGACACACGGGGGCCTGATGACCACCGGCTATTCTCCCTCGTGGGGGTCCACGACCCCCATAGAGGGAGAATAGAATAGGTGGCGAAGGTAGCGAGCCCGCAAGGGCCTTTGTTGCGCTCACCATGCTGTCTGGGTCCGGCCAGTCGATCCTGACATTGGGATAATGACTGTCGGGATCCCAACTGTCGGAACCCTATACCGCACCCATTTGGAGTGCTGGACGGGGTCCCGACAGTCACTTACCTGACGTCGGGATCCTGACAGTCAAAACCCAGACACACGGGGGCCCGACGGCCACCGGCTATTCTCCCTTGTGGGGGTCTACGATCCCCACGAGTGAGGATAGATAGGTGGTGAGCGCAGCGAGACCGCAAGGGGCTTTGTTGCGCTCACCATGCTGTCTGGATATGACTGTCAGAACCCTATACCACACCCTTTGCTTGTATATTTAGGAATACATTATAGTAGAAATTATAGCATGAGGCAGCAAAATACATGGTTAATATGCAAGTTTAATAGACTTTATGCCTTGGATCAAGTCCATCTAGTATGGGTTAACAAGCAGGGCTGTGAAGTTGGCACATCAAATAAATGGCAAATTTATATTCGTTTGACAATTTAATATATTAAATGATAGCATGAAGGCACACTCATCACCACAAGGTAAATCATTGATTACTGTTTTTTGTTTTTTTCTAAACCTAAAATGCAAGTATTTAGTATTAAAATGCACATTGGTAGAACTTCAGACTTTTGCTGTATTTCCAGCCAGTCACAAATTAATTTGTTAACTGTTGCAATGCGGTTTGTTACAACTTGATTTTACTTTTCACTGAAACATATGTATAAATGTTACTTAGTATATTTTGTAAAATTTGAGGTGTAGAAGTCCTACAAGTGAATATTTGTATTTTGCTATATTTTCAGGTAAATTTGTTTTGAAAATAATTGCAAAAGGTGCATAAAGCTTGTATGAAAGTGTTCAGTTGAAGTGTTGGAAGTTCATTGATTAAAAAAAAAAAACGGTAAGGATATGTATGCATGGTAATGACTTATTACTAATAAGTATGTCACACTGCCGCCTTCCTAACTACTAGTGTTATGATCATTTGTCTAATCTAGTCAGGCACTTTTGGCTCAGTGTGAAGCTGGGTACACACTAAGCAATTATTACACAAAGGATATGGATTATTTAGGCCCTTCTAAACGATATTATCATTTGTAATATCGTCCATTGTGTACGCTCATTATAGTTTGATGTCCTCCAACATCTGTACATGAAGCTTAGTTTTGCCCAGGGGCGTAACTAGAACTTTGTGTGCCCAATAGCAAAATTTGTAATGGGGTTCCCCCTGCAATTGCTATGCCCCTTACACATTGTGACACACTGCAATGCCTATTACACATTATGCGACACACCTAATTGCCCATTACACAACACATGCAGCAATGCCCATTAAGTAATTTGCCACACACCGTAATGCCTGTTATATATGGGATGCAGTCAGCATGTTTAAGTTCAGTATACCGACGCCAGCATCCTGACTGCTGACAGAACACCGGTGCTGGGGGGAGGACGACGACTTGCGTTGCACAACTAGCCCCAGTGATGTGTCTGCTGCTAAGACATGTAGCCCAGCTCACCAGAGAGAAGCAGCCAGCAGGGCTGTCTTCTAGCAGCCGGATCCTCACAGCAACTTGCAAGGCAATGTGCGTCCACGGCCGTCCCATTGATGGTGCGGTGTCCTGCCAGTCTTCTGGTCTCTCTTCTAAGCAGGCAGACTCTGTGCGCATCATAGACATCTGGCTTCTCCCACCCACCCGGGTGCTATTCACTTTCCCAGCAATGCAGACGCCTGAGGGCGGCTCCTGTGTAAAAGATAGTAAGTGGGTGCAGGGGAGTGCTTGCTGTCCATGGGGCTCTCCCAGCCACCTGGCCCCACAGCAGCTGCACCTTCGGTAGTTCCACCACTGATTTTGACTAACATCAATAAGTACATGCATAGTGTTTATGCACGATGGCCCTTATTCAGATCTGATCGCAGTACAAATTTGTACTCAAAATAAGCAAAACCATGTGCACTGGAGGTGGGGCAGATGATGTAGGAGAGAGTTAAATTTAGGGGGGAGTTATTTTGTTTCTGTGCAGGATAAATACTGACTGCTATTTAGATTTCCGTTTCAACACGCTCCACCCAAATGTAACTCTCTCTGCACATGTTACATCTACCCGACCTGCAGTGCACAGGGTTTTGCCCATTTTGAGAACAAATTTTTACTTCGATCAGATCTGAATAAGGACCTATATCCTTTGACCAGGAGTTCAAGTGAAAATAATGCCGATATTGCTTAGTGACTAGTGTGAACCCAGCTCAACAGTAATGTGTATGAAAGTCCAGGATATATTGTCATTCTACTTGAAGTAAAAATTTAAAACCTTGCCTAACTGCAAAAAACAAACCGCTATTGCTTTGTATTACAAATATTTGATCCACAAGTCACTGTTTATAAAGGTTGTGTTATTTTGTTTTTAAAATAAGTGTTTTTGAATTTAGTTATACAGCGCCCCTTTGCAACACTGGCTAGGACTGCAGCTTTTTATAGGTCAGGTATATGCAACCATATATGCAATTTAACGGCTACTAGTTTCTCTTCCCCAAAATCTCAATTTATAGGATTGCTATTCACACTGAAACATACATACAAACCAATTTTATTTTAAAATTATTAAGTATACATACAATACTGTCCCATGCTTATTAATGTACTGTCATCTTTTGTCCACTTATTACCATTGTGAGGATGTATTATTCTTATATTATATTCCCATGCCTAAATCACCGATCGATGTAGTCGGAACACTTCATGCAGCAATGCTTAACTGTTCTGTGGCACACTTTGCATGATCAATGGCTCTGTTGCCTTCGCTGCAGGAACTGTAGACTGTTCTGTGAGAGACTGCAGCCTCTGTACTGGTAATGTGGGGGGCGGTTTGGAGCAGTGTTTAGTACCTCCTTCTGTCCAGTCAATGCGGATGGACATCTTTTTCACTGCACGTCGAGATGTTCCACACTTACTGTTTATAACTGCATTAAAGTTACAGCCACGGCCACAGGCCCTCGTCACATATGCTGTAAGTTAGGTGGGAGATATGAGGGGGGGAAAATAAAAAAAATAAAACATTAATGCAAAAGGTACAAGATAAACATTTATGGTCAGATTAAATGTATAGATAAAAATAATGATAGATCTTATTCAGATGCAAAAGCAATCTCTGTTGCATAATGTACGAAAATATGCTAATGCAGCTGGAAATGTATTGAGACTCACATCGACAGCCTCCCCTATATCAGCAACTTCTTCGATAATCAACCATCTGAGTGACTTTATGGTCACACACAATGGCTGCAGGAACTGAGACACTGGCACCATCTTCTGCATAGAAGATAGACACATGCTTCACACACAGTTGCAAAGTCTGCATTTTTTTGCCATCATTCCCCAATGTCTCCCAATTGACAGAAGGGAGGCAGACTATACAAAAATACCTTGGTAAGTTTGCAGTACAATCAGTCTATAATCTATGACTGCATTAATATTAGAAATGAGTAAGCTCGCTTGAAGCAAATGCTTACAAAGCTATTAGATGTAGTTTCACTTGCTGCCAACAGATGACAGGGTTTTGGAGCTACACGGACATATATATATATTGCAGGCAGACAGCAATACCTGAGGAAAGGGAGTTTGTTTCCCCGAAACCGTTGCACAATAAATTAGATTTTTCCCACAAGACCTAAAGTGCCGCGTTGGTGATTCATCTCTGAGGAGGTACTGTCACCCATCTGTGTCTGTATACAACTACGAGGGCACCCAGGCCATCGACCCCAGTACCGGGAGTGCCGGATTGCATCTGCATATATATATATATATATATATATATATATATATATATATATATATATATATATATATATATATATATATATATTTTATAGATGATGCATCTGCATTTTAATCAAACCCAATGTACCTTAACTAAATTTTTCCCAAAATATAGGTAAATTCAGCACAATTTAATACCTATATATTGTCTATGAAATCCATCTCCGTGCACGTTTTTTTTATTTTTATTTCTTTAAAATCACCATCTGTATAATATAGTATCCAGTCATGCTGTGTAACACCCCTGAAACTAAACTGCTTAGGCCAAAGCTACTTCTCTAGTTTTCATTAATGAAATGCTATTTAAATTCAATGGCTGTGTTACTGGCTTGCAAGCTTACATGTAAAAATGCTTTGGACAAACTGCTTGAACACTAGCATAAGTATAGATAATTTGGCACACTTTAGTGTGTGTTTTTAGGAAGCTGAAGTGCAGATAATACACTTTATCAGAAAAGCCAACAGAAATAGGACTTCTTTATGCATATCAGATTACAAACTTGGAGCTTTATTAATATCTTCAATGGGGATATGTAAAAGTTTGTTTATTAGTGGTATATTTACTAATGTGCAGGTCTTAAGGTGGCCATACACTACTGCAATGTATCACAGCAGTGTATGGCCATCCAACCCCCCCTCCTTGAGCCGTCTGAGACCTTCCCGTGAGGCAGGATCGCATGCGGTGCTTTCACACGCAATGTATTGAATGGGACGGATCTGTGTTGGAAGTCGGACAGCAGCAGGTTCGACCTCCGGCTCAAGACTAATGACCACAGAACCCGAGGGAGACCTCAAACACCTCTAATTTGGGCCGATATGTCGGGAGCAGGTGAAATCGTCCCAAATCAGACTAGTGTATGGGCACCTTTAGAAGAGAAGATGTTGCCTATAGTAACCAGTCTTTACTTATCTAGCACCTTCTATAAGATAATAGCTGATGGGTTGATCTAGGCAACAGTTTCTACTTTTAAAAACCTGTAAATGTAAATATATACCCCATACTCTTCATACAGGAGAAGTGCATTTCTTTTAAATGACACTCCACTTGGTTTGAGAGACTTAAGCCTACAAAGGCAGAAGGAAAACAGTTTGTAGGCTAGTTGGGCATTATATACTAGCTGGAAATACAAGGCCTAATTCAAATTTAGAAGTAAAAAAAAAAGTAAGATATATGTAACAATAAAACCTTACTACAATGCAAGTAACAGATTTAAAATGTAAAGGGACATTAGAGTGTGAAAGGATGTGTCCCAGCATAATTAAAGATGCTTATTATTTGTTTACCACATGTAAAAACATCCAGTATTTACCCTACATGCAAATATTATAAGTGCATTTTCATCCCTACCATGGCAACAGGGTCTATTTCAGGTGCAAATTGCTCTTATCGTCACTGAACCAGACCAACAATCAGCAGTATAGCAGTCCTCACCTTTTATTTTTATTTTTTTTTACTTGTATTTATTAATTTTCCAAATATAACATACATTGAGACAGATGCAAAGTGATGCAATAAGATCATTACAGTTGTTTCAAATACAGCATGAAAGAGAGCAAAGGTTTTCCCTATGCTAGAACATCCATATCGGTACCTCCTGTATAGCCAAAAGTCATTGACATTAATGATCCGACGGTGGTCAACAGCCTTGACCGAGCAAGAAAAATTTCTATCAATGAGGTCGGTAATTTATAGAGGTACCATGAGCGCAAGTGAACATAACTTATTGCCAAAATAGCATCACAGCAACAAAATAATAAACAAGAGAATGAAAAAATAGGGGAAAAGTTGGGAAGGGCGGGGAGGGACATAGGGAAATCAAAACATCCTAGAGAATTAGCAAAAAAGGCTAGAGTATTCTCCCAAGTGCGCACTAGCAGCTGAGTTATGGAAACCCCTGGGGTGTATCTCAGGCACCCAGGTAAGACAAATGAATACAACAAAGGTTGGAGGGTCACCCCAACCTTTGTTGTATCCTAGAGAATTAGGTTCGCTACATTAATGGAAAATCAGAGAAAACCTTTCAATGTATCTAAGCAAGGTCCAACATTTACAGTCACATCAGTCAAATAATTATTCTAAGAAAGATACAGAATACAATACATCACGATGCGATATCCCCCGTTAACTTCTTCTGAGGGGAATAATGAAATAGGATGAGTATCTTACTGCAATTAAGATTCTGTGGCAATTCGTCTCAGCAGGGCCCAGTTGGTAGAATCAAATAGTGACAGAATTTTCTGCTGCTGAACATTGTCGAGGGATTCGATGAGTGGGCCCCACTTTTTATAAAACCGGGGGACATTTTGCTCCACATCAGGGAGGGTAGACTGTCGCTCTAAATAAAGAATATGTAGTATGCGTGATTTTAAATTATCCAATCTAGGGGGAAAGCGTCTTGTCCAGTTATTCAATATAATTTTTTTCCCCAGAGTCAAGATAACATATAGAATGGGATGTAGATATTTTTTATCCCTTGGGATGCCCCAGTCACGAAACTGGAGATGAAGCATAGCGGCGCAACTCAGCTTCAGAGATAATTGGAATGTTGTATTGATGTAGCCCAGCACTTTGTACCAAATTTTGGTCCTTATGTACTAACTGGGCTGCCGATTTTCAAATCGGATCCATCGCATCGCATCCGACCATATCGCATGCGATGCGATGGACCCGATTTTTCCGTAGGATTCAATGTTAAAATGGACTGAGTCCATTTTAACATGGCATTCAATGGGAAAAGGGGTCCTTTTCATACCCCTACTATCCAAGTGGGCATGGAGTTGGATATAAACCTGTGGCGAGCGGACGGTATTCTGTGTCCACTCGCTACAGGTTTATATCCAACTCCATGCCCACTTGGATAGTAGGGGTATGAAAAGGACCCCTTTTTCCCATTGACTTCCATGTTAAAATGGACTCTGTCCATTTTAACATTGAATCCTATGGAAAAATCGGGTCATCGCATCGCATGCGAAATGGTCGTATGCGATGCGATATCGCATCTGATTGTATGCCTTAAGTTAAGGCATACAGTAAAAAAATCGGCAGCCCAGATAATACATAAGTACCCACATTTTTTAATTTTAGGACAGTTCCAGAAGCAATGTAGATATAGAGCATTTGAAGTACCACATTTTAAACAACAACCTGTCTCTGACAGAACCATATGTCTTCTCTGTCCCGGCGTAATAAATATTCTATTGATAAATTTGTAATGAGTCTCTTGCAATTCGACTGAATGTAATGCCTTTCCAATTGCAGCATGGTATGTTATTGTGGAGCCACAGTCCATTACCCATTTACGAACATTTAAAGCCCATAGTTTTGTTTCATGGCCCGCTAATATATCCCAGTATAAATATCTAGTTCTATACGGAGCAGAAGACGTCAGATTTATCAGAGATACTATAACATCGGTGGTGGAAGTAGCGTCCTGGGGTTTGGGCAAGGAGAAAACATAGTGCCTCATTTGGAGATACATATAGAAATCTGCCCGGGGGATTTGATTCTTTTCCACTTAGGGGGGTATTCAATGTCAGGGGCACGGCTGTCGAGCTAGCGCGACAGCCGTGCCCCTGTCCCTTTCTCGGTGAGCTCGCCTGGAGCTCGGCAGTCGGGATTCAATGTCCCGGCCGCCGAGCGGCGAGAAGGGGGCGTGGCCGCGAGTTGCGGCCGGGAAGTGACGAGCTGCAGCCGGCAGCTCGTCACTTCCCGGCTGTTCTCGGCAGAACGAGCCCGACAGCTAGAGATGTCGGGGAAGACAGCATTGAATAGGGCCCGTCGAGCATCTCCCCCACGGGAGATGCTCGACGGCGATTGAATCTCCCCCTAAATCTGAGAAGGACTTTAGCTGGCCCCCTGGGTCAAAGACATCTTTAATGATTGCAATACCCCTCTGACTCCACTGCTGGAACCTCCTATTATCTAGAGCTGCCTGAAAGCATGGGTTTCCGCTGAACGGAATAAATTTGGTGTAAGCTGGATTTCTCTATAAGCCTTTATTCACCGACCACCACGCCAGATACGTATCCCAGAAAAGAGGATTGGAGCGGGCTATTTGTGGAAGTTCCTTTTTTGGTGTATGCAGAAGTGCTCTGAGATCGTAAGGAGAGCAAAGCCTGCTCTAGTGCGTAGTTAGTGTATCTAGAGTGGGAGTGGAACCAGTCCAGTATGTAACGAAATATTATAAATGTTTGAATGTCAGGTACCGCCAGCCCACCCTTATCTCTGTGTAGTTTAAGTTTGGCCAAAGCAATGCGTGGCTTCTTTCCCGCCCACATAAATCTGTTAAAAATCTTGTCGCAATGACGAATGTCTGCCTTGGTCAGAGCCCAGGGGAGCATTTGGATAATATAGGAAAGTTTGGGGAAGATAATACTCTTTAATACCGCTACCCTTCCTATGAGTGATAAAGGCATGGAAATCCATGATTCAAGAAGTGCCTCAATTTTCCTGATCACAGGGGAGACGTTTAATGCATAGATATCTTTTAATGAGGGGGGAATGTGGATGCCTAGGTATTTCATCTTGACAGCGTTATGTTTTAGTGTGGAGAGTGGGGCTGCTTCTGGAGAGGCAAGAAAGGCCGCTGCTAGTGTTGTTAAGGGCAATAGTTCCGATTTATCAGTATTTATTTTGTATCCTGAGAAGAGGCCAAATTTGGTGATAAGTTGGAGTATAGCTGGGATAGAGAACAGTGGGTGAGAGATAAATAGCAGCATGTCGTCTGCGAAGAGTGCCACTTTTAGCTCAATTTGAGCTATTTTTAGGCCCTTAAATTCGGGTAAAGCTCGCAGAGCTATCGCCAGTGGTTCAATAGCGATGGCAAAAAGTAGAGGGGATAGCGGGCAACCCTGCCTCGTACCTCTAGGCAATAAAATTGGTGGTGATAGATAGCCATTACAAATAATCCTAGAATTTGATTGAGAATATAGCAATTTTATTAAGGAAATGAATTGGATGGGGAAGCCAAATTTGGATAGTGTATGGTATAAATGTTCCCAAGCTACTAAATCAAACGCTTTCTCAGCATCTAGGGAGAGAAGGAAAGGAAGCGTTGTATGCGGGGTTGATTGGAACCAATGTGAGGCAGCAATGACCTTATGGATATTAGCTGTAGAGTGTCTTCCTGCTATGAAGCCCGTTTGGTCTTGATGAACTACCCCAGGGATTAGATATTTAATTCTATCGGCAATCAACTTTGTGAACAATTTATAATCTACATTTAAAAGGGATATCGGCCTGTATGATCCTGGTAGATGTGGATCTCTGCCAGGCTTTGGAATTAATCTGATTATGGCATCTGAGAAATGCAGTCCTCACCTTTAATAGCTGTTACCACTGTGTCAGGCAGCCGTAGTGGTTTCTCCATGGTAGTGTTGTTATGGGCAATCCGCTGCCCTGTGGCGGAAGATCGGGCCAGAGTCTCCCTTGAGAAGAAGTAATCTAGTAGCCGTCGAGTCATTAGTTTGGGCTTATCTGGAGGGATATGAGAGAGATCCTCCAGCTGCTGGTAAGTGATATACACCCCAGATGCAGGCACCAACTCCAGTTTTGGACGTCCATTACTCTAAAAAAGAATTACAAAAATGTAAAGGGCCCCATAGACTACAACAATGAAGTCGGCTGAGTATTTTGGTTAATTGTTTCCATAAGATATATATCATGCGATTGATCAAGCCGAGAAAAATAGCAAGCGATATAGATCTCATGGTATACAATTGTACCATAAGATATATCTGATGGGCTGGATTAGGGGGCTAGAGGGACTGGAAATGTCGAACTTCCTGCGATATATAGCATATAATATATCTTATGTGCAAAATGCACTCCTTTTTCCATCCGATTATGATAAATCACTGGTGCAGTATGAACAATCAAGGGGCTTCTATCCGACACTCACGGGCCGCGCATCGGATTGGATGGAAAACACAAACAATTTGACATTTTTAAAACGATATATCGGCCCCAAACTTCGAAATCAGATGAAATTGTGCAAATTCGTTATAGTGTATGGTACCCTTAAGTTCTGCAATTTGCGCATCAAGCTCAAATTCTTCACTACATAATGTGGTATAAGCAGCCACGAATACATTGAGTAGGTTCAGAATGTGCCATAAACTGACATATACCTCTATAGGTGATGCCCAAGCAGGGGTACCATCTGGCAATGTTTCCTGTAAAGGCTCCTCCCACAACACACATGATTCTGGTAGTGTGTTCTCTCCGCCATCCTCCATTTTCATCCAATACTGAAAGCCACTTGTTACCCCAGTAACTCGCAGCATTCCTTCTGGGGGAGAGCTGGTCACTTCTGCTGGTGCATTTGTACGGTCTGCATTTGAGACTGTGGGTGAAGTTGGGGGTATTATGGGTTCTGTTGATGGGAGTTTTCTTTCACTGGATGGAAGGGGTGTAGAAACGGACTGTGGAGGGGAGATCTGGAGAAAGAAAAAAGTAAATGGGAACTATTGTTTGAGAGACTAAAAAAACTTTGGATTTTTATCTTACCTGTAAATCCCTTTTTCTGGATCCATGGTGGATTCTGGCACCCTGGGCGCAAATACAGCCAGACCGTATCTCGGAGCATGCTCCACCAATCATCTGAGATTTGAGGTGGAGGAGAGAGAGAGCAGTTCCAATTGGAGAGGAATGTAATTACATTTGTACAATTGTACATACTCCACCATGTCAAAGCTGGAGACCAGCTTACACAGAAACCTGCATGTAGAAATGCAGGGAGACTCGGCAGCACCTGAGAAACCTCTGGATCAGAGACAGTACAGATATCACCTTTTTTTCTTGGGAGAAAAAAAACCTTTAGACCCAAGAGGGCATCCAGGTGGAGCATGCTGTGAGATTGGGTCAGGCCGAATTTGCGCCTACGCTCCCAGCGTCCACCAGGATGATGGGAAAAACACTGATTAACCATATCAATAGTGTATATTTGCAACAAAGCAAATATCTGCAAATACCTGTGAATTGGAATTTGTTTCCAGATATCCTGCCAGGTTACGTAAGAAGGAAACATTACTGTCATTGACAACTGGGGAGACAAAACACAGAAGAAGGAGCTTAGTGAAAACTTGAAAATATATATCAACATTTGGCTGTGGTTATGGTATTGCTCGAGTTGTATAGCTTTGTAACAAAGTTAGTTGTAAACATTGTAAAAAAAATACTTTCATATTTGGGCTTGCAAAGTTTTGGGTTTTACAAATTGCCTTCTTTAGCAATGATGTCACAGTGCTAGAGGGCAGCAACATCTTGTAATTAAAACTAATTTTAAGATATCCATATTTTCCAGGTCTACATATATAATGAGTGGGGAAGGGAAATGTGAAATAAATTTGAATAAACTTGTGTTACTCTGAGACTTAAGTCTGATGACTGCGATGTTCAAAGAATTCTCACCCACACAGTGGCCATCTGAACCCACAAGCCTGCTACCTTCTTTTGTGGCACTTGCTTCCCTATGAGATAATGAATCATTCTGCTCCTCCAAAGTCTGAACTTGTTGTCTTAATTCTTGATTCTCTTGCTCAAGTTCCCGTATCCTCCATTCTTTTACTTTGGCTATCTCATCTCGAGAAGCCAAAATCTGGTGAAGTTCTGTAACCTGTGCCTCCAGCTCCTGAACCAACTTTGCATAAAGTGCTGTTATCCGACTCCCAGAACGTGTAGCCCAATAGTGTTCTCCCGATACGCTACGACCTTCAAGAAGGCCTGTGTCTCTGCTGGAGATTCTTGTGTCATGTTCACCACTTCTCTGGCTCTCATACAAGGTGGCATTTTGGTGTCGAGGAATTATGGGAGAGCAAAGAGGACCATTCAAAGCTCTCTGACGTTTCCTGGGGGAAAAGTCCTCATCAGATCTCTGCAGAACTGAAGTGGACAAACATCTGTAACAATCAAATATAAATTATTACTATGAATGGTGACCACTTTGTAAGCAACCCTAAAAAATGTACTTCTGGTTCACCTGGGTTTCTGTATTGTCTGGCTGATTCCGTCTTGTGAACACTTTATTGGTGCGTCATCTGACTTGTCTTTGCTACATTCGGGCTCTGCACATCGGTCCATCTTCTTGGCTATGACTGGCCTTACCAAGGACCTTTAAGCAACACATTAGGTTTACATAACTGGACAAGAAATGCTGTAAACAGTGAACCACATGTTATATCATGTGTCTATATGTATAATCAAAAGTGATATCCATTCCACATGCTCTAAAACACAGTGGCATATATTCAATGCCGTGGGCGAGCGGTGACTGCGAGCAGGACTTTTTGCTCGCAGTCACCGCTCACCCTGTCAGTATTCAACTGACCCGCCTCATACGCCAATTCCCCCTCGCTCCGTTTTTTGAGCGAGGGAGAATTTGCGTATGTGCCTCCAAAAACTGCGAGAATCAAGGCTAATTACAGCTAGTTTGCTGCACTAGCCTCGGCTCTCGCAGTTTAGGGGAATCCTCGCCGTTCTGTGACGGCGAGGATTCCCCCGGAACATTGCATAGTGCAAACGGCCGGCGCGGGGGTTAAACTGCGAGGATCACTGGTTTTCTGTGATCCTCGCAGTTTAACCCCCTCGCCGGCCGCTCTCACCGGCATTGAATGCCTGCCATTGTGTTGTTAAATGGAAAACCCAGTCAATATTTTTATTTCCATTGGCATTATTCACCAAAAATGTATAGCTTTAGAATGTAAGCTCTAACAAGCTAAGAATATAAATCTGCCACTGCTAGAATTGCATCAGTGTCAGCTACTGGTCATAATTTGCATTTGTACAGTAAATCACTATTTTCTTGTTTTGTTTGCTATGTATTGTCAGGCGCTGCGGAACCGTTGTGGTGCCATATAAATAAACGATAATAATAATATACACATATTTCTACATACTGAAGATTCCAAAGCAAAGCGTGTGGGTTTTCTGGAGCAGCTTGGCCTTGATTATAACTTAAACACTTAACAAAAATAATAATGATAATAATAAGCGTATGAGGCATAGACATATGAGAATTAGCAGCAAATACAGGTAAGAGGTATCTGTGACTCCAACATTACCTAGACTTGCTGCTGGTCATGTGACCTTAGATTAGGGCAGCCGTGGTCAGTTCTGGGGTTCAGCATTTCCGACCCATACCCTTGTCCGTGCCACAGTATCCCCGCCGGTGCTCACCTCCATGTGACTGTTTACATCGCCCTATGTTTCCGGATCTTTTGCTCCACCCCTTTTGGTTTATAGCTCGCTTGTGATTGGTTATTCTGTTTTACAGCGACGAGGTGGAACGGTGGAGAGCATCAAGGCCCGCCCATACCTCTATTGCTATTGGTTGTCTTTTAGCATAGACTCCGCCTGCAATGACGTCATTCTACCTCGTCCCCGGTACCGACCAGTCCCTTGTTTTCTACGACATTTGTTTCCACAGCAACTGACGCCGGCTCTGCCCCGAGCTAGTGACGTCACTTGATGACGCGACATGTTGCGGGGGCTGGTGACGTCGGCGTCGCAGGTTGCCCGGTATAGTCTATCACTGTCCGTCCGAGCGTCCGGCGGATACGCTGGAAGTGACGTCATGGATTTAGGGGCTATGCGGAAGAGTTACCGAAATGACGATGAGGTAAAAGGTCATAACCTTGACTAGTAATGGCAGGTCATGTTTCGTTTACGGCAGAGAGAGGCACCCTGCTGCTTCCCTGCTTTCGTGGAATTGCAAGCCTTATGGGCATTGTTATTATTATTATTCTGGCCAAGATTTTTTTTTTTTTTTTATAAATCTTATTTAATAGCTGCTTCTGGCGATGTTAAAGAATTCTTTTGGGACTAATTTATAAATAAAAATGCATAGAACAGCTGAGTGATTCTAAAATTCATGATGGTACTTTCTAGCAGAAGGAAGTACAAGTACCTCTGTAAAGCTTGGTAAGCTTTTTTTTTTTTAACCGATCTGACCTTTTTTCTTCCAATCGAAACAACCAGACGTTGGCAATGTGGGCATTATCACTATCCAGTGCCCATACCCGCCCAGTCATTCATTGAGCCTGCTGATCCCTTTAGCAGGCTGACAGGCGGAAAGATGAACGACCTGTCATGCATGATTTGCCACACATTGTCCTGTGTGCATGCATGATTAGAGATGTGATATATGATTTGCAGTCATTAAACGTCCCATCTAAGCCAATGATCGTTTACTCAATTGTTCTGTGTGTGTGCATGATATTGTTTAGTGTGCACCTTACGTGTGGATTAATAGATTCAGTGGAATAGCAACACCCCCCCCCCCCCCCCAGGTCACACGGCGGCATGGAGTCGATGGAACTTTTTTGGGGGGCTAATTTGTGCTAAATTTTGGATTTTTACTTTTTTTCTGGCCAACCTCCTTAGCAACTTGAACTCTTGTGGGCTTGCCACACTCTGAGCTTGGTGGTTTTTCATCAGCTGCCACAGATTATTATTCCCAATAGATGTTCACTTGTATAGTGATCAAGAAGATGCTGAAAAATAAATGTATAAACCATTGAAACATATGTTGACCTTTTGAACCTGTTGATTTTTGCACCTTTGTATCTTAGCACTGTCGACCTTTGGTGGACATTCGGATACCCCCTGGAAGAGTTGGGAACCCTCCTGCGTAATGCTCATTTTGATATTGAGGGGGGGGGGGGTACCTGATGATGTGAATCGCTTCACCATAGCCATGACATTCATAATGCTGCACTGGGTGGTGGGATTTGCCAACTGCTCAGTAACAGTGGCCACCACCAGCTTGCCTCTGGGTTGTCAGAGACAAAGGGGTAAAGATAGGCAACTATTTTACAGCTTCATAACAGAGGTCCAGCGGGAGATTCTGCAAACATAAAAAACATAATTGTTTGTTAAAAAAAAACTTTAGAAAATAATATACAATACTTTTTCTCTTTCATCCATCCTGGTGACACAGCTAACCTTGGATGTAGGAGGGTCCGCAGGAGCCAAGGCACCTATGCTGAAGTCTTTGGACACCGACTCCTCCCTTCTGCATCCCATCATGCTTCAGTTCGTTTTAGGTGCCCACAGGAGTGGGTGCTATGCTGATCGGCTGCAAGGTGCAGCCTTTTTTTTCTTTGGATTTTTTAAAGATAGAGTAGCTAGGTGTTTATTATTTTATTAATTCACTAGTTAGTGCAGGTTTTTTCCAGTGTGTTACTTCTGACAAAAAGTTTGCACACACTGAGAGCGCAGCAGAGGCTGACAGAAGCGTGTCCTGTCAGCTCTCTGTGTGCAGAGGGACGCTGTCTGCTCCTTCTGCACAGTGCTTAACCTCAGGCTCTGTGAGGTTTTCCTGGGCTCTGGGGGTGTTCAGAACCAGCTCTCTGCTTAGGGTGGATCGTGGGGGACAGACTCGGGCAGGGGGGGAGTAGCTCTTCACCTAAGGTTGCAGGGTCTGTGGTCCAAGGAAAAATCCAAACTGCCGATCAACATATAGGAGCTCCGGGCGGTTTGGAATACTCTTCTGCAGGCAGAGGATTTTCTGAGGGGATCTCCTGTGCGGGTACAGTCGGACAATGCCATTGCTGTGGCTTACTTGAACCATCAAGATGGGACTCCCAGCAAGGTGGCGATGCAGGAAATTTTGCGAATTTTCAGGTGGGCAGAAGTAAACATCCCTGCCCTGTCGGCAGTGTTCATTCCAGGGATCCGGAATGTAGAAGCGGATTTCTTCAGCAGAGCAGATCTGCTGGGGGGAGAGTGGGCACTTCATCCGGAAGTTTTTCAGGAGATTGTGGATCGCTGGGGGCTCCCAGAAGTGGATTTAATGGCATCCAGGAACAACTGTCAGGTTTACAGGTTTTGTTCTCGGACCAGGAACCCGGCCGCTTGGGCAGTGGATGTCATGACAGTTCCATGGCAGTTCCAACTGGTCTATGTGCCCCCCCCCCCCCCCCCCCGCCGTTCCAATGATTCCGCGGGTGCTGAAGAGAGTAAGGTCTCAGAAGGTACAAGCTATTCTGATTGCACCGTATTGGCCCAGGAGGTCCTGGTATTCAGACCTACTGAGGTTGTCGATGGACTCTTGGCGTCTATCTCTTCGGCCGTATTTGCTAAGACAATGACAATTTCTACACCTGGACCTACCTTGTCTCAATTTGACAGCCTGGCTTATGAAACCTCCCTATTGAAGAAGAAGGGGTTTTCGGACGCAGTTATACAGATTATGCTAAGGGCTCGCAAGCCTGTGTCAGCTGCAAATTACCATCGGTCTGGAAGATTTATATCAGGTGGTGTATACTTCAAAGTGTAGTTTCTTCAGGATGGGTTTTCGGCCGGGCTGAGCCTGCAATCTTTAAAAGTGCAGCTCTCTGCGTTATCTATTTTCTTTCAGAAAATAGTTGCTCTGTTACCTGAAGTTCAGAACTTTTTACAGGGCATGATGAGACTTAAACCCCCGTATAGGCAGCCTCCGGCGCCTTGGGATTTGTCTTTGGTGTTGTCAGTTTTACAGAATCCTCCTTTGAACCGGTAAGGTCGACTGACCTTAAATTTTTTTTTTTTTGTGGAAACTTGCTTTTTTGTTAGCCATTGCTTCGGCTAGGCGTGTTTCGGAGTTGGGAACCTTGTCCTGCAGGTCTCCGTTTTTGATTTTGAATGAAGATAGGGCTGTGCTTCGAACAGTACCTAAGTTTCTACCCAAGGTAGTATCTTCTTTTTATTTGAACCAGGAGATTGTGCTCCCAGTGTTTTCACCCCCCCCCCCCCCGAAGGTGCTAGCCATAGGGACAAATTAAGAAAATTGGACGTTGTTTGCACCTTGCGGATATTCGTGGAAAGAGTAAAGGATATACGCAAAACTGATTTGCTGTTGGTGCTATATGATGTGCATACGATAGGGTGGCCTGCTTCAAAGCAGACCATTGCTAGATGGTTAAGGTCAGTGATTGCCTTTGCCTACACCAAGGTAGGTAGACCTATTCCTTCAGGGATCAATGCTCCTACCACCAGGTCAGTTGCTTCCTCTTGGGCTGCGCGTCATGGGGCTACAGCGGAGCAGTTGTGTAGGGCTGCCACTTGGTCCTCTGTTCATACCTTTACCAAATTTTACAGATTTCATAAGTTCACGTCGGAGGACGCTTCATTTGGGCAGGCAGTGATGAGACCTGTCAGTCTGAGCGTACCCTCCCAAAGGACCGGCTCGTGAACGTCCCAAGGTTAGCTGTGTCACCAGGATGGACGAAAGAGAAAAGGGGATTTTTGTAAGAACTTACCGATCAAAACCTTTATCTGAGTCAATTTCAACGCTCAGTAAGTTATACAGTTCATGTGATTGTCATGTTATGGTTATATGATTGTGCATGTAAGATGTTCAGGTATTTTACGAGTTATGTATCCTAGTGTGCTTTAGAAGTTGAACTGAAGCATGATGGGATGCAGAAGGGAGGAGCCTGCATCCAAAGACTTCAGCATAGGTGCCTTGGCTCCTGCGGACCCTCCTACATCCAAGGTTAGCTATGTCACCAGGATGGAGAAAGGGGTTCGAACGGTAAGTTCTTACAAAAATCCCCTTATTTCAATAATACATAATTTTTTATCTGAGTAGCGCCATCATAACATGGTTATACAATAGAATAGCCAAAGTTCATAGAAAATATGTGTGTACTGGCTCGCCTATAAAAATGGGAGGACATCGCAGAAGAGCCCAAGTAATGGAATACTGTCATTTTTGTGGATATCACCCAAAAATGAGTGTTTAAATCTCACAGATTTCCTTTAATAAATAGGCATAGGGAGAAAATGTTTTTTTTTTTTTTTTTTTTTTTTTTTTTAATTGGAGCCTAAAACATTGCCTTGAAGTGTATGATAATGCTTGTAGTCCCACAAAACCATAGTTTGATTTCCTTGGTGGAAGTTTTTTTGTGTTCTACATTGGAATTGGATATAAGGGGTAATATGTTAGTAGGTGTATCCTATATAATAATAGGCTAACAGTGCTTCTCACCTCTGTGGGGGGTATTCAAGTGTTTTTCACACCAGTACCCACTAGAGCAGTTCAAATGTTGTTCTGTTTGGGTACTGATATTACTGTTATGGTGTTCTGCAATTTTGATGGGCTAATAACCGGTACTCTATATTAATCTACTATCTGCTATATATAATGTGTGTTGTATGGGCAACATTATGCCCCGTACACATGGTTCGATGTGGTCTATTTTTGTATTTGATTTTGTTTATTTAAGCAAAATCAAAATTGATATTGAATCAAAATTGAGCGTATTTGATTTAATCCCGATATATTGCATTGAAATTGAATAGAAAAATAGACTGTGCAGGCAAGACTGTGGGCCGTATTCAACCCCCGCTCATCATATTCAATGTTCCAGGGAAACCCTCACTGTCAGATGATGGCGAAGATTTTCCCAAACAACAAGACTTGTGGCTAATGCAGGGAGCCCGCTGCATTTAGCCGCGAGCCTCGCTTTTTTGGACGGCCACACACCGTTTCCACGTCGCTGCAAAAACCCAGCGACTTGAAAATGGCATGTGCAGGGGCTCAGTTGTATACTGACCATGTGAGCTGTGACAGTGAGCAGGCAGCACTGCTCGCTGTCACAGCTCACAAAAACCATTGAATATACCCCGGTATAGTACAGATCTGTACTATATAATCCATCGATTCCGATTGAATAGCACCCTTTTCTGGGATATATCTGTGAGAGTATCCCATTCAAGTAGCTATTTAATTTAAGGCAAAATCAACTATTAAATATAACCGCTAAATCGCCAAAACATCTGCACTTTAGTCAACCCTCTGGCTATTAGATTTGGCCCTATATTTTTGTGAAAGCCCTCCTTTCTAATTTTTTATTTGGTACACAGTTTACATGTGGAGTACTTAATATATTTTATTGTGGTCATATTCTGAAGAATCCTACATGTATGTTATTCATGGGCCAAAAGCATATATGCACAGACTATTTCAGAATTGTAATATTATGACTTGATTTAACACCTCTTGTTAGCATGTTACAGAAAATCACATTAAGGATATTAAAAAAAAGTAATTTATTGGCACAACTCTGTTTAACAGTGGTTTTTCTTCATGTGAGTTTTAACAACAGTCATAAAAAAAAATATTTTACTAGTGATGTTTTAAAAACATAGAAGCATTTACCATTAATTGCAATGCTGTCTTCAGCATCATCATAATCATTGTTTATTTCTAAGACACCACAGACATTGTAGCAATGGACAATCATTGTACAGATATGTCATACCTTCATATAATAAACATAGCGACAGATAAATAAATACAATTAAGCATAATAATGCATACATGGATGGTCATGAGCTAGCATTTACACATAACACAAATGCAGCTATGAATTCCATGCATGTGTATGAACAAGCAGAGGAAAATTTTGCTTGACATGACATCAGGGTAATTTGAGCTGGACAGACATGAGACAGGGTAGAGAAGTCCCTGTTCATGGGAGTTTACATCTTAGATGGCTATAGAATCCCCATTATAATGAATGGTAAGGCAACCGGTGCTGGAATCCCAACAGTCAGCATCCCAAATGTAAGTATGCTGGGGAATGTTAGGGTTAGGCTGTGGGCAGTGGTGCAGGTAGAAAAAACGTCTTAGTGGTACTGTGCCGTGCTCTGAAGGCGCGTGCCAAAAATGGGTGTGGCCATATTATATGAGGAGGAGTGGCTACATGACCAAAGGGGTATAACCAAATTTACAGCCCCTTAACCTGTTAATTTTTTAAAACACATCCCTAAATGTTGCGTTTTGGGGACTATATTGCATTACCCAGGACTTCTGAGAAAATAGATACCAGTACACACACCACAATGTTATGTTACATTCGACACCGCTCCCCTTCCCCATATCACACCCAGTACACGTGACCGGTGGATGGCATGCCGGTGATCAGAAGACCGACAGAAGCTGAGTAAGTATACTTAGCCTCTCCCCCAAAGCACCATAGAACATTATACACATCCACACCACCCCCCCCTCATATAAAAACAAGTACACACAGCACTATATTATACACAGCCCTCCATCTCCATATTACACCCAGAACATTATACACAGCCCTCTTCCCAATATCATGCAGCACACAGAGCATTTTAGTATATTATACACAGCACCCCCCCACCCCCATATTATACCCAGTAACACATTATACACAGCCACCCTCCCCCAAGTACACAGAGCAATATAGCACATTATACACAGCACCCCCTATCCCCATATTACACCCAGTAGTACCACATTATGCACATCCCGCTCCCTCAGTGCATACAGCACTCACCCAACATTGTGTCTTCATCCTGGTATGTGCAAACAGCATACTGCAGATAGAGGAGCAGAGAGAGCAGGGCTATGCACGAAGCCCTCGTTGGCGGGGCCAGTCTGCCTAGTGCTGGCTGCCCGCTCTCTGTTCTTCCGAATGTTTCCGTGACAGAGTGCACTGCGCAGAACCGACCACCGCAGGGTTGTGGCTCTGAAGTGTTCCCTTCAAGCCCCGCCCTCAATATTTCTGCATGCGCAGTGAGTGCTTCCGGGTCATTTGTTATGGCGGTACAGGGTACCAGCACAATATGTTTTAGTGGTACACCGTACCACCACACTTGCACCACTGGCTGTGGGTTTGGCGGTTAGTTGAAGGAAGAAACAGACAGTTGGGCTGACGAAAAGGCAAGTTAGGTTTAGGCTGCAGGTGGGGATGGTTAGGGAGAGGGTAAGGAGGAGAGTTAGCACACATACTAAAATGTGTTGTGTTCAGACCATAGGGATGCCACTCTTGGTATGCTGCCCTTGGACATCCTAACGGTCGGGATCCCGTACCCAACACATTTTACATACACAGCAGATTTTACCACTTGCCATAAAAGCTTGCAGTTGACCATTGAGCAAATATGGACAATGTACAGTTTAATATTAATCACATTCTATATCTCAGCATTAGATAAGATTAGAAGCCACAGATCTGACCTTGATGAGCATCAAAATCATTAATCTTCTCAATTTGGACCAAATTATTATGCTTGCTCCTCCTTGCAAACAAAAAAACCCCACAGCTCTAGGCAATCTGCCCCCCAGAGACTATTAGTTCTTTGGTATAATGTACTGGACTCCTCCTCATACCTACTGCGCTGTTGTGGGGTAATGGGAAAGCTCATAACAACATTCCATGTTAAATAGAACTCCCATCTTAGTACATCCCCCCCTCCCCTCTGTATGTTGTGCTACTTAAGGGTGAGACAGAACTGTAACCATCATTCAGAATACTTTTGGTGAACACTTTTACAATAATTTCCCCCAAATAAAACATTTACTCCAGTATGTGACCAGTAGATGGAGCTTATACTTATCGACCTACATTTCTATTCCTCAATGTCAATCTCTTGCTACTCCTTTTATACCCCTTTCACACCAGAAAATGCAGGGACCCACCCGAGAATATGGCCCAGGAATCATGCTGGGCCATTCCCGGGTTGGCCCCTTTCACACCAGAAAAGTCCCTGCATTTTCTGGTGTGTGAAGGGGGCGGGGAGGAGGCAGGCAGTCGGTGGGATGGCGGTGGAGGCGGGCAGGAGGTGTGTAGAATACTCACCCCGGTTGCTGGTCCTCCGTGCAGGCTAGGGATCCACACAGGCGGCGGGCGCAAATGACGGGACAGCCGGCGGATGAAGATGACGCAGCTCTCCAGTGCCCTCACTGCTGCCGGAGAGCTGCGTCGTCTTCATCCGCCGCCTGTCCTGTCATGTGCGCCCCCGGCGCCTGTGTGTATCCCCTACCCCCATCACACTGGCCGAGAACAACCCTGCTCCATAGCAGGGTTGAAATCCCGGCAATTTTTTTGGCCCGGGAACCTTTCACACCTCTGCTAGTCAGTGAAATTATGCTGGTGTTAATGGATTATTACTTGTCTCATCTGATCAAGGGTAAAGAATATGGCCAGAGTCTTAATAAGCCACATACATGGAGATAGTGATTACAGTATATATTTGTGGATGGGTACAGGGGAGCACATGAAGTGCTGTGATCTTTGGGCCTTATTCAGACTTGATCAAAATCACCTTTTTTTCTCAAATGGACGAAACCATGTGTGCTGCAGGTGGGGCAAATTTTACATGTGCAAAAAGAGTTAAGGTGCCCATACACGGTACAATTATTTTATACAATATTGTATACAATATCGAATCTCATCACATTGCATAGGTTTTGCAATGCAATGAAATGAGATCTAGTACAAAAGTTTGTGCAGCACATACTTTATGAGCAGCATTCAATGTGAATAATCGCGATGTGCAGCGAATCCTGTTTAGGATTCGCTGCACAGTCGCCGTGTTCCAGAGGGCTGGAGCATTCCCTGCCAGCCCTCCCTGTAGCTCGCTGCCCTTGACTGCGAATTTTAAACTGCAGAGAGCCGGTGGACGGCGGCAGGCAGAGAGATGGAAGCCTCCCTGCCTGCGCCAGACACTATGGGGCAGAAGCAGGGCTCCAGAAGCAGTGTGAAGTGAATATATGAATATTTAATGAGTGGCTCCCAGCCCCCTGCTGGCTGTTATGTGTAAAAAAAAAAAATAATTAATATATATTCATGTGCAGTAAGCACATGAAAAAAATAGCATGCCCCTTCAGAGAAACAAAATACTGATTTTTTTTTTACACCAAATAATAAAAAAAAAACCTTTATTTTAAAAGATCACAGTTCAGTTCACCATAAAAAGATGGTGATTGCTACACAGTAACACACTGCAAAAATTACTTAGAAAGCAATTCGCCATCTGATCATTGAATACACTCACAGCGAATTACAGCGACTATCAGATGGCAAATTGTCCGTCATTCACTGTTCGCCATCGTTCTCTGCCCCAGTGGAGCTTACAATCTATGTTCCCTACCACAAGGACATGCACACACATTCACACAGCAGTAATGCTAACTATACACAATAGAATGTAATCCTTAGATACGGTAATGATCAGAGACTTTGGATTAGTTGACAGTTAAACTTTAATCAATTATGTAGTTAGTAAATCTGGAGCAATTAAAAGCCGTCAAATGAGAAGTCCAGGATGTTCAAATGCAGTAAAGTCGAGGAATTCAGAGGATTATTTGCTGTTCAAGGTCATTACACCTATAATCCCTTCAAAGGTATATTTGCCTTACTGTTGTGAGATAGGAGATTGCTGTATCACAGTATTGCAGTGACAGCTTGCCTCAATTTAGGTTATTTAGTCCTTTGGCTCATTCCAAAAAGTAGCCGGTGTGACTGAACATTGTATGAAATCTGTCTGCTGGGCAAAAGTACATAAAATATAACATATGTTTAAGTATGCAGCAAAACACATGATTATAAAAATATAAAGGCAAACACGTTGCAAATCTAAAAACGAATAAATAAATATAGTAAGTGGTGAAATGTATTAGGTGAAAATTTATGTTTAGCCACCCTGGATGTTTTACTGATTTACTGTGAGTCAAATTCCCTTCTTGGAGAAAACAATCAATTAGACAGAGTGTAGGTAATGTTTAACAGCATATAAGTATAATGTGACATTGAACTTTGATATAGTTTAATGCTTGGTAACATGCAAGCTTGAGGCACATGTACCTACAGGGGCAAACGCAGGATTTTCAGAAGGGGGTTTCCAGTGGGGCGGAGCAAAGCACGGCGATGGACACTTAGGTGACCCAGTATATGCCGGGTCAGTTAAAGTATTGGGGCCCCTACCGATCCTCCAGCGGTAGGGGTGGGGGAGGCTTTGATGTCCCGCGGGTGGTAGGGGGTATTATATCAACCGCTCAGCATGTAGGGCCTGGATCAGTAATTTCCACTTATTACCCCTTTACTGCACAGATGTTGGGAGATGGGGTGGGAGAAGGGGGCATTGGGCTGAATGAAGGGGCCCTGATATTTAACTTCCAGGGTGGTAGAGGATGTTTAATACGCAGAGGAGTGGTGTATAGTGGAGTGGGCTTATTATTCATAATTTTCTGGTGGGAGGACTAGAGAATCCCACCTACCAAATGATATTGGGGACTAGGGGATCAGAGTTCAGGAGGCAGAGCAATCTGCCAACGAGCAAATAAAACTACATACCAGGTGTGTGGAGCTGGAGCAGTAACCAGCTGCTGGAAGGCTGATATCTCTGGTTCTGGGAACAGTAGAGACAAGCTAATAGTATCCATCAAAGGGGGGGGAGTCTCAGCTTTTGGAATATACCCTCAGAAAAACTCTAAGTCAGACAGAACCTGAAATATCTGACTGGGAAGAGCAATTAACAGGCTTGGATGGGGACCACTCATTTAAGGTCAGATATCTCCAGTTCCCAAGGGCCGATTTTTAAAATTCTTGTACCCACGGAAAGAGGGGACCCTCAGCTTTAAGCCTAGGGTCCTTAGACTCCTGGGGGGGTTTCTGGGTACTCAGAAACCCCCCCTGCGTGCGCTACTGACCTACCCTAGGGGTGCATAGTAAATATGGCAAAAGGTTGGCTGATCAAAATTTTCACGATTGAAATTATCTAGCCTAATCTGTGCAACAAGGGTAGGCAACGGTTGGCGTGCGCATCAACTGTTGTGGAACTATATATCCCATGATGCATTGGTAACTATGCAGATACTGATGCCTTTTTTTTTGTATAGTGCAATAAAATGAATGCACTGTTATAGCTGGAGGTGATCACATTTCAATAGCTGGACAGAACTGTAGATATGATTTTAATAAACCTTTGACACAGAGCTGGTATTGAAAAGGGCTTTTTTTTTTAATATATTTAGAAATTGCATGCCAAAAATGCAGATTCATGACCATGACCCTTATTCTGGTTGAATCACTCGGGCGTGAATTTGCACTGGGACCGATGTTCTGCATATACACTGGGAACAGAGAAGGGGGTTTGCTATTCGCACAGGACCCTCTAATATATAGAGGAAAATGGGTGGACCCCCAATGTGTACACACGGGATGCGGTCATTTGGTCTACTGCATTATGGTAGAAAGTCATTAGGTCGAATTCATTAGGTCGACATGCTAAAAGGTCGACATGACTCTAGGTCGACATGGGAAAAGGTCGACATGATTCTAGTTCGAAAGGTCATTAGTTCGACAGGTCATTAGTTCGACAAGGTCATTAGTTCGACATTGTCTATGTCGACATTCACAAGGTCGACATGGAGTTTTTCACTGTTTTTTGAGCCAACATGTGCCGACAGGCGGTATTTCATGCCCTACCATCCACTAGGGCGTGGTGGGAGAATAAAATAGTGTGCCGAGCGTAGCGAGGCACCGTGCCCGACGCATCGCGAGCGCAGCGAGCGATGCGAGGGGATGCAGTGCACTTTAAACTGTGTCCATGTCGACTGTGTTGACATTCAGGTAAAAAAACAGTGAAAAACACCATGTCGACCTTGTGAATGTCGACATAGACAATGTCGAACTAATGACCTTGTCGAACTAATGACCTGTCGAACTAATGACCTTTCGACCTAGAATCATGTCGACCTTTTCCCATGTCGACCTAGAATCATGTCGACCTTTTAGCATGTCGACCTAATGGATTCGACCTAATGACTTTCTACCATAATGCAATAGACCAAATGATCCCAACCCGTACACACTGGATGTATTTCTTAAGTGGAACTTGGTAGGGGTGTGGTACCACTGGACATAAAGGTAAGGCAACTAGCAAGGAAGAGAAAAGTATGTCCTGGTGTGGTGCACCTGTTCAAACTCGGACGAATAAAAATTAACTTTTATTAATATCCTTTAATATAGCGAAATATAAAAACACACAAACAAAACATATACGCAAATGTGTTTAAAAACGGCGGCTCTCTGACTCTACACCTATATGGACTATAGGTAAGTATAAGTCTTGCTACAGGTATTGGCCGACACTCTTATTAATGATCATGTGTAATTACAATATATGTGTCTACTTGGCTCAACTCCCGTATTGTGTAAGTGCAAAAACCGACACTGCTACGGTGGTAGGTGTGTTTTTAACACATTATTGGTGCAGACCACATATACTAAGAGAGAAATGGTGGTGTTCCAGTGGCTGACTGAAAAAGCACCCTTCTGATTGAATGACACCCTGATACTGTTGATCTAATGAACAGACTCTTTTTAACGTTCAGTTGACACCGATGTCGACCAGTGTCAATGCCAATTCACCAAGTGGATTCCATGGCACCTGTCCTTGCATTTCACCAGAGATTCATAGATTATTGTGAAAAAGATCAACACATGTGTCGACCAGCATTAAAGAAGGAAAAATTTAGGTACTTATGAGTTATCCGGGCGCCCGATTTCTAAATCGGGTCGGATCGGGCACATCGCATCGCATCGCATGCGACCATCGGATGAGATGCGATGCGATGACCCGATTTTTCCATAGGAATCAATGTTAAAATGGACAGAGTCCATTTTAACATGGAATTCAATGGGAAAAAGGGGTCCTTTTCATACCCCTACTATCCAAGTGGGCATGGAGTTGGATATAAACCTGTGGCGAGCGTAGCGTGCCACCGAGCCCGAAGCGTGGCGAGCGTACATAGAATACCGTCCCCTCGCGGGGCTCGCTTCGCTCGCCACGCTTCGGGCTCGGTGGCTCGCTACGCTCGCCACAGGTTTATATCCAACTCCATGCCCACTTGGATAGTAGGGGTATGAAGAGGACCCCTTTTTCCCATTGAATTCCATGTTAAAATGGACTCTGTCCATTTTAACATTGATTCCTATGGAAAAATCGGGTCATCGCATCCGATGGTCGCATGCGATGCGATGCGATATCGCATCGCATCGCATCTGATTGTATGCCTTAACTTAAGGCATACAATCAAAAAATCGGGCGCCCAGATAACTCATAAGTACCAAAATTTATATGGGCTGGAATTGCACCACATTTGAAAAGATAATTGTGCGTTTGTTTCTTAAACCACTATTTATGGGCTGGAAATGCACCTAATGTGGAGAAACATCAATGTAACATTTTGACAATTTCAATGTTCATTGGCTGTGGCTGATATAGTTTGGTGAGCAAGAACATAGAGTCACTCCACCATGTCGACCTGTGTGTCAGTATCACTTTGAAATATTTGATGGTAGTTAGTCAGGGTGGGAGCATGCGAACTCGGCGAAAAGTCTGTCCGCCGAGTGCACGCTCTCGGCCTTTCGAGCAGGGGGCGCCGGGTGCCAGCCTGGGCCTGGGCCATTAGCATATGTGAACGCCTTGCGGTGCGCGCACTGTCCCTCTTTAGCGGGATAAACAGTCGGGAGGTATGCTATTCAATTCAATTCAATTAAAGTGATGATTTTTGCATGAAATTCCATGAGTTTTCACCCAAAAAAGGCTTGGGTCAAATGTCTAACAATAGTGGCAAAATAGTCCTGTTTTTAAAGTGGTATCAGGCCCAGGCAGAGAGCACAGTCCCATTTTACACACCTACACCGTATAGTCAGGGCTGGAAGAGCTTTCTGGTTCTTAGCCTCATTCCTATGTTGCCTTGTATTGAATTGTACCTATGATTATTATTACTGATTTAAAAAGACCCCACATCCACTGTGGGAAAAGGAACCAAATCATGCAAAGGTTAACTTTTTATTTATTATTAATACATCTGTTCTTGAAAGTTATGCAAGGTCATGTCTGCGCTGGGTAGTTGAATTGCCTTCCATATTGTTTGTGAATATTAAAGATCTGAAGTATGAGGCTGCTTTATCCTTCTGACTTGTATGTACCTCCTCACACCTTTTACTACATATAAAGTATGCTCTTGCTTCTCAACTTCTTTATGTGCATTACCTGTGTACTTAGGACTTGTATTTATGTTGACAGGTTGTATTTTGTTGCCCATAGATATGACTGTAAGGGGGTGTGGTATGGGACTTCGACAGTCGGGATCCCGACAGTCATTATCCCGACGTCGGGATCCCGACTGGCCAGAGTCAGACAGCATGGCGAGTGCAAAAAAGCCCCTTGCGGGCTCGGTGGCTCGCTACGCGAGCCACCTATTCTATTCTCCCTCTATGGGGGTCGTGGACCCCCACGAGGGAAAATAGCGGGTGGCCGTCGGGCACCCGGCTGTCAGCGTTTTGACAGTCGGGATTCCGACATCGGGTAAATGATTGTCGGGATCCCGACTGTCGGGAACCCGTCCGGCACCCCTGTAAGGGCCCTTTTCCCTCCCGTTCTCACAGTCCTCTTCCATTGCACTTCAGTTACATCTCTTACCCAGCTACCATCTATACCAGCATCTGTTCTCACTTGTGTTCATTCATCTCTACCAAAGACAACCTGCCCCTGGTAGCATGCGGATGACTCCTTTGCTTCCCTACTTTTCAGTTATATTGTGTACTAAGAATTTGTACTGCTAATTGTTACAGTTATGTTTAGTTCCGTGTGCCCTGTTTTGTTCTCATGTATGCAATATGTACGGCACTGCGAACCGCTTGTGGCCATAGGTGCCGATTTATGTTTTTGCTGGTGGGTGCTTAAGCCAAAAATATAGAGGAGTGTCTTCCTGGGGAAGGGGTGTGGCCACAAAATAATACCAATTTATATTATGGAGCACAGTTGTCTCCAATATTCAAATTACGGCAACAGAGTTCCACATCCATAAATGCCCCCACAGTGCAGGTACATAAATGCCCCCACAGTGCAGGTACATAAATGCAGGGCCGGCACCACCACTAGGCAGCTTCAGGCATTTGCCTAGGGCGCCGGCCACTGGAGGGCGGAAGCTGGAGCAGGTGTCGTCCCAGCAGCAGCACGGCCCCCGCAATCAGGAAGTGAGCGGACACTCTCCTTCAAGGGACCCCCCCCCCCCTTGAGCGACTTTGCGTCTGTCGCCGCTGCATCAAACTCCCCTCCCCCCCCCCAAGTCGGCAGCAGCAGCATGGGCCCCGGCAGCAGGAGGCGAGCAGACACTCTCCTCCCTCCCCCCTTCTCGGGCTGCCGCCGCCGTATCGCCCATCCCCCCGCCGACCCTTGGAGGAGAAGCAGCAACCCTGAGCCAGCGCAGCGCAGCAGAAGCCAACAGCCTCCCGCCAGCGCTATGTACAGGTGGGAACAGACTTGGGATATTTACACTAGCCATCTGCAGCACGAACGCTGCCCGTCCAGACACCTGTGTCATACTGTTTGTACTATACTATACATACTGTTTGCACTGCACTGTTCTGCTGAGGGGAGGGCACCCAAGGATTTACCACAGAGTGCAACAAGTGCTGGTTTGTCCACCAAGTATATACACACTGTAAATGAATGAATGTTTACCATCTGCCTACACATGTCACCCACCCTCAGAATCCAACCCTTCCCAGGTTGATGTTGCTATGTAATTGATTAGGGCTTTATAAAAATGGGAAAAAGCTCCTCAAATCTCTCTCTTTATGATTCTCACACCCTTCTCGGCATACTGTTTCCCAAGTGGCGGGTCCAGCAATGTGGGTGCTGCATCTGCAAATTAACAAGTTAATATGGCGGCCCAGCAGCGGGACTCGGGCCCGTGGGTGCTCAACAATTTCCGTGGGTGCTCAGGCCCTTGAGCACCCACAGAATCGGCACCTATGCTTGTGGCGCCTTATAAATGAAATGTAAAAATAATAATAAAAACAGCAGTTTTTTTTTGTTTAATAATTGCCTTCAATGCAGAGAATATGGCATATCGGATAAATAAGTTGTATTTCCTATTTAACACTTCTCATTATTCATATTATTTTTGGCAGGCATTTGAAGAAAGTCATCTATCTTCCCTTGATCCTATTGCTCAGTTTGGTGCTTGGTTTCAGGAAGTCTTAAATTGCCCACTGATTGCTGAGCCGAATGCTATGTGTCTGGCTACTGCCACCAGGTACTGACTTAGCTTTTCTCTCCAAAATAGATCATACCGTTAATCACTTCTTTCTTAATGATAATGAATGGGATGCTGCTAGGGAATTTCCATCTCTTGCAACCACCTCAATTAGGACACAACAAGTTAAACTATTTATTTTATACAAAACGTATTTGACTCCAATGCGTTTGGTCAAGTTTGGAGGTAGGGATTCAGCTGAAGGTCCAAAGTGTAATTGGGCTGACTGTAACTTTTGGCACCTTGTATGGGAATGTCCTGTAGTTCGTAATTTCTGGGATCAGATTAAGACTGCCTTGGTAGTCACAGGTATCCCATCGGACTATCTTGCCCCCAAGGTGTGTATATTGGGTGCTGGGGATACTGAATTGCTTTCAAGGGATGATAACCTGTATGTAACTAATATGTCAGCTTTAGCAAAGTTATGTATTGCGTGTAATTGGATGGCAAAGACGGGACCTTTTTTTTCAGATTGGAGATTGTTGGTCAATTCAATTATACAACATGAAAATATATATATATATATGACCAGGGACAAGTTGATCAGATATGAGAAGGTTTGGCACAGATGGTTTGACTCAGTATATTCCGTTACAGTTTGAAATATTATGAAGTCCATACAAAATTTGAGTTAATTATAATTAACTAAAGTCATTTTCTAAAGTGATTTTTTAAAATGTGAAGATGTAATTTAGTCAAGCTGTATTACCTTCAAAAAAAAGATTTCTTAATAACGAGATCTATTCAGCTTGGGAGTGGGACTGATATGGATAATTTACTTATAAAATAATTTTTATGTAATATATTTACTTAATAATTTTTTTTATTTATTTATATTGGTATTGTTTAAAGATAAAAAAAAAGTTTTATTGCATTGACTTCTGTAATGTAATTGCCTCTGATACCTTAATAAAATTACTCTATTTAAAAAAAAAAAAAAAGGTGATGATGCAGCCAGGTAAACAATGGGGTGGGATGGAGCTGCAGTACCAGGCCTCCACATAAAAATAGATCCATCATCATGGCAGCATAATGATTACCAGGAAGACATCAGCTGGCCACATGGTTGGCCATACATCATAAGTGTTACAATTGTATTTATATTTTACACATTTATGCAATTGTACTTTTATGTAAGGTGACATTGTGGCTATAGTGTATGGATTCTACATGCCTTGGCCTTTCCTCCATTTTCATTATAGGCCTTTGAACATTTTCAGCTCCAGGCCCATGAGACCCTTAAGGTGCCCACACCCAGATAAATATCAGATCCAATCAGATATCTATCCAATTTCTTTTGAAATCCAGAAGACCCCTGATCATTGCCACACACAGAACGATTGAGTAAACGATCAGAGGCAGGAGATTTCAAATCACCTATTCCTTTGAAAAAGGGCGTCCGCTGATTGGATGAGAGAGATCTCACATTCATTTAAATGTGAGTTTTAAAATCTTCTGTCTGCCGCTGGCCTCTATCTCCATTGGCCAGTGGCAGGGGAGCAGGAGATGCCGGGACAAGGCACACATGGTTCATCATGCCTACACATTGAAAGATGTAGCCATGTTCCTGCAGGACGGATTCTTCATCTTTCTGCCTGCTGAAGGGATCAACAGGCTCAATGAATGTCCCACAGGCACTCACATCGGATTGCCATCAAGCATGGTAATTTGGTAATTTAGATCGGTTGGAAATGCCTATATTGTTTAAAAAATCTTACTGTGTGTGGGCACCTTTTAGTCCGGCCTTGGCTTCAGCACAGTACAAAGTTTAAATAGGGGAGCCACACCAACTGCCATTCCAAACATTGCCACACATCTCTGACAAGGTATCACTGGCAATTGGTGTTGTTCCCCTGTTTGAATTTTGGACTGTGCTGCAGCCACACCCCTGCTTTTTTCTCTTCTTTAGTGTGGTGTATTGCATTTTCCCCACACTTACCTCACCTCTTATTCCTGTGAAGGGATGGAAAGCCTTCTGCCCGTATGGTTCTCCTGAAAGGATTTGGCTCAGATGGGTTCCGATTTTACACTAACCGGGAGAGCAGAAAAGGAAAAGAGTTGGTAATACACTGATACATATTGTTATATTTTTACAAATAAATACATGTACTGAAAATCGGTTCTGATATTATTAGGCATTCCAATCTGACTATATGAGGCAACACCTCGCATCAAAAGCGCTAGAAACAATATTTATCCCTAGTCAATGACATTTCTTCTTCTTTTTTTACTTTTTATTAACTATCAAAAATAAATTGCACATTAACATAGCTTGTATAAGGTCAATAAATAATATAAATTTATTTAAGCAGATATCAATACTATAAATATATCCTGACATAATAGTAAATTATTTTGCTGTAAACATTTAATTTAAAATGGGAGAAATAAAGATAAAGAAAGAAGGAAAAGGAAGAACAGAAATAATTATAGTCTAGAATCAAATCTCCAGTAAATGGTACACAAACATTTTGAAAACCATAAGTCAGACTATACAATGGTTAAAATCCAAATTTCAGATTTAACCTAGTAATTAACCATGATTACAGTAAATGCCCATTCAGAATCTGGTAAGAAATACCCTACCATTAAGTGACTTGCCTAACCAAAAACCATTTAGTTTGTTCAAAAACCTTCCAAATAGATACTGGGTTTGGGCCGAAAGACCTATGTATGCTCCCCATTTTTTTTCGAAAAGAGCTTTACCCCTGATTTGATGTTATAAATAGCCATACATCTCTCATTATATAATATCTCAGAAACCGCTAACTTCTGTTCTCCTAATGTAGGAGATGATTGGTAAATCCAGTGTTAACTATGAGATGCTTGGCTATAGTCATCATGGCAGCAAGGAGTGGTTTCCAGAGAGTTAAGGAAACACCCATTCCCCAATTAGAAAAATTTACAAATAGTAAAGGTGCTGCCTTTTTGGTGAGTTTGAGGTGGAAGTTAGAATTAAGATAAACGATGATTTTATTCCACAGTTTACTCACTTTACCACAATACCACAAATTATGAGACAGAGGCATTAGAATCACCACACTTAATACAGTCTCTTGTATCAGAGGGGACAAAATGTCTCATGTGTACCATAGAGATGTATGTCTCTGGAAAATTCAAGAGAAAGGATAACTTTGCCGAGAGGCAATAATAGAGAGTTAAAATGAGGTAAATCTGGCATTTCAAGCTGCCACATCTTAGTGTCCTTATACCAATTATTGGGAGAGTCATTCAGTAAGTGGCCGCATAGAAAACAAATGCTGAATTTTGTAGTCTTGCAAAGAGAGAATAGTGAAAATATCAGGGGTTTATGGACATTGGAGTGGCTTATTTAAGGATTGAATGTAGTGGCGAGATTGCAGATACATATAAAAGTTGTGTCAGTATATGGCCACCTGGGTTTTAATACATTTTTAATATAAAGGATACCTTTCCGACGCCATTCCTTATATTTCTAATTTTCCAGAGAGGGAGGAAAGGAGGGGTTTCCCCATAAGGATATATGAGGGGAAGAGTAAGGATCTTGCGGTAATGCCATATTTACATAGATCCATGGGCCTGTCCAAACCATTCTTAAATGTGATAAATAAATGCATAATTTTGTATGAAAGGGGTAGAATCCCCATTAACTTAATTTCTGTCCCTTCAAATCTTGATATATTTCTGCAGGACACCAACCCAGTTGCATCTCTTCTCTTTTTCTGGGAGCCCCTGAATCGTCAGGTCAGTGCTGTATGTGGGCTATGAACTGCGGAAGAACACATTTTCTTTTTGCGAATTATATTGTAAATGCAGGGTTATACTGACAGGTGTGCAGGGGAAATGCATGGGGGACCCCATTGCCTGAGAGCCCCTCCTCTAGGGGTTGTTTCAGACTGTGCATTGACATTATCAATTGTTATGGGCCCTACATGTGTAGCCATCCGTTGAGTTTTCTGAGCAAAGTTAGATCGCTCAGAACACTCAGCATGATCACTCAGCACACATCGATGTGTCAGCGATGTGTTGAGCGATCAGTCAGGGCCAGAGTTCTCCGCTGAGAACACTGGCCCCAACCGATTAATAACCTGTGTGCCAGTTATTAATCAACGTCAGATACAGACCTACAGGGCCGCACATTTAAATGCTATGTAGACTACACACTCAGCGATATTGAGGCATTTTCTGAGCTATTCAGTGAAATTATGTAAAATCACTCAGAAAATGCCTGAATATCGCTCTGTGTCTAGGGCCAATTATTCTACTAGGTGGTCAGTTAGTTTGTGGACTAGGACCATAGTTGAATTTTAGTGCTACATGTAAACTATACCAAGATTATCCCTCCTGACATTTAATATGGGTGGTCTTGACACCCAACCGTACACATCTTTATAAAGCGGTCCTGTTCTTGGATGCTTCATATGTCCTCTCTAATGATTGTCCAAGTCACGCTCAGTGGTGGTTGACCACACCCCATCTGGTGGCTGGCCACACCTATTATGTTTTAGGGGGGTATTCAATGTCAGAGTCACGGCAGTCGAGCTTGCTCGACCGCCGTGACCCAGTCCCGTTCTCGGTCAGCTCGACCGAGAACACGCAGGCGGGATTCAATGTCCCGCCTGCCAGGGAGCGAAAAGGGGGCGTGGCCGCGAGTTGCGGCCGAGAAGAGGCAAGCTGCAGCCGGCAGCTCGTCACTTCCTGGCTGTTCTCGGCAGAACGAGCCCGACAGCTAGTGATGTCGGGCTCTTTCTGCCGAGATACCCTGCTCAATGCTGTCAGGGAAGACAGCATTGAATATTGCCCGGCGGGCATCTCCCCGATGGGAGGTGCTCGCCGGAGATTGAATATCCCCCTTAGTCCCTACCACTGCATTCACCCAATGGGCCTTATATGCACTAGTCCAACATCGTGCAAATGTGAGTCTATACACATTTATCAACGAATGAAGCCATGATTATTTTTTCCAGCATGAAATAATATTCAAACTTTTTTCGTGAAAGTATCAAATAGGGAGACAATTTTGTTAACAGTATACAACTAAAATGTCGGCATGTACAGTAAAGTCATTGCTCAGGACTCCAGTTCCCATGTTTGTGTATGGAGCTATTCATTCATTCATTCATTGTTTTTTAAACTGGGAATAAAACAGTGCATCTTAAAACAACATAAGAACTGGAAAAGTTACTCTTATCACATTGAACCTCTCCCTATGATTCATGCAGTCTGTCACTGGCTGTTGTTGAGATGTAGAAGGGTTGATATGGCAACATCATAAAATCTTGTTCACTACTGCATAAACCTGTAGCAGATAATGTGTTTGATCATGGGTTTTTTAGTAGATTATATTTTCATTTTTATGATCTCTGTACAGTTGTATGCTTTCTGTTGTTTGTGTTTCCTTTGGGTACTCCGGTTTCCTCCCACAATCCAAAAACATACTGGTAAGTTAATTGACTCCTGAGAAAATTAACCCTAGTATGTGTGTGGAAGGTAAACTCCACTGTCTATTGTTGATCCATATTATAAATATGTCTAAGTAATATATCAGATCTATCTATATATCCTTCCTATCCTATCTTTCTTATATATCTACCTTGTATATGTAATCTATAAAATATATCTGTCGAATCTATCTATAAGATTCTAACATTTTGTGAAATGTCAGCTCTTCAGGATTAATGATGTTAAATAGAGATAATAGGGGTTATTCCGGTGGGTGTGGATCGTATTATCGACCACACTTAGGTCAACAGTCATTAGGTCGACACCGTTGCTTCGTCAGGCAGCAAGGTCGACAGGGTTCTAGGTCGACATGGATGAAGGTCCCCATGAGGGAATCGCTCAGCCTGCTGCCGCACCCATGCCCGCAATCCTGGGTGCCCCCTGTTTGCCGTGGCCGCACGCACCCTATATCTGCATATGCACAGAAACGCAAAACATTGCTCCCCCGTGCGAATGCATGGGGGAGCGAAGGGACAGAGACTGCCTAGCTGTCTTTTTATGTTAGATTCAGATTTTGTTCCTGTATAATTCTTAAAGCATTATTCATGTTTTTATTGGTATTGTAGTGTTTGTTTTGACATGACTTGTCCCTCTTAGGTGAGGATAGAGGGGTCTGTGGAAAGACTTTCAGACCAAGAATCTGATGATTATTTCCACTCCCGCCCCAAAAGTAGTCAGATTGGAGCAGCTGTGAGCCATCAGAGCCAAGTTATCCCAGACCGAGAGGTGAGTGGGGAGGAGACAGGTCCTGGCACTGGAATATAGGCAGAGTCTGAATCATGTCCGTATTCTGTTTCCTGGCAGTCTGACATCACTCATTTCGCCTGCTTCCACCCTGTCACAGACTCTCCTCCCTCTTGTGACATGTGAATTCTTTGATACTTGTTTGGCTAGCAAATAATATTTCCCATGGTATTGGTTATTCTGACAGGCACGGACACATTCTTTTTAGATTTGTCATATCAGTCACACACACCTCTATAATTATTGATACAGACTTGTGTGAGTGATCTGTTATACTGACAACACATAATATTGTGTATGGAAATCTATTGTATTTCTCAATGAATGCTTCTGACACCGATTGATTTAAACTGTTAGCAAATAGGCACATTTCTTTGCCCGTTATCTTTGGTACATATAGGCAACTACTTTTCTGTCACACTAATTAACTACTTAACCCACCCAACATTTAACACGCTTTGACAAATACAACCTCTGCTTCACAGTGATTGGCATGTGTGTTGCACATCTTAGCTCTGCCATTGATTCCCACAATCAATGGCAGAGCTAGTGACGGTGCAGCCGGTACACTGAAGGGGCCCAGGCTGCCGTCATTACTAACAGCCCAGCTATAGTGGCCAGCAGTCGTGTCACTGTCCAAGTCAATTGCAAAGGAAGGGGAGGCTGTTATTCTGGAGAAAGGGGCCGCTTCCCTCCACTGGTGTGATTGAATGGCTTCTGGTCATCATGGAGGCTACCCTTTTAGATGTGCTTGCAATTAATCAACCAGGGCTCACCTGTCTCTCTCCTGTTTGTTTGTTGCTTGCATCCCTCTTCAAGGCGGGAGACAGCAGTCGGGATCACTGACTGCCATGCCACCTGGGTGGACAGACCTGCAAGAAGACAGCAGGCTGCAATGCAAGTTAAATTACCGGGGCTGTCTGTCTCATCCATTGCTCACCCTGGGGGTGGGTTACAGACTATGTAGAGCAGTTAGTTGATTCCTAATTTATAAGGCTGCAACACGTATATACTGCTCTTATGTTCTGTTCTCTTAAAGAGAAAGATTGAAGTATTGTCCACAGCGCTCTCTCTCTGTATCTCTGGGCAGTGAGCAAATTATTATTATTAATTTTTTTTGGGGGGGGGGGGGGGAGATAATAAAGGTCAGCAAATATACGTCAACTGTAATTGGTTTTCTAGAATTTGACAAACAAATATTGCTCAAGAAAATCACATACAGGCTGCGATAAATCCCGTCTAATATTGTTGAGGGATACTCCACGTCCTCAGTATAGATAGAGTAAGAATGCATAGTACTCCTGGCACACTACCTAAATGTGCAGTACTAATCAATAGAAAATTGAGTAAATAGAAATAATGGGAGTTTTTTTTTTTTTAAAGGGGCAATCCCTAACACTGCAAAACCAGTTTGATTTTGAAGTGTAAATGATTGCTGCTTTAAAAAAAAGTGGAGATTGCTTGCCAAATCTCTCACTTTCTGAATCTCTCATCCTATGAACTTTCACCCAATATATCAGTAATCGGATAAGATCAAATAACCTTATAACACTTCAGGTGAGTATGAATCATAAGACAGACATGAACTAGGTCGACACCACAAGATTGACATGGGTTATAACGACAGGGTAATTAGATCGACACAAACATTAGGTCGATGTGGGAAAGGTTGACAGTCAAAAGGTCGACATGGGGTTTTTCACCTTTTTTGTCCTGAATGTCCACACAGTCGACATGGACACTGAGACATAGCACCGCATCCCCTCGCTGCTCTCGCCATGCTTCAGGCACGGTGCCTCGCTACGCTTGACACACTATTTTATTCTCCCACCACACCCTAGTGGATGGTAGGGCATGAAATACCGCCTGTCGGTACATGTCAGCTCAATATAAAAACCCACGCTCTCCCTGTTACCCTCCTGCTCTGCTTGTATGCCCATCACCCTCTGCCTTTGACTGTCACACTCTACTCGTCACCCTGTGTCACCTTTTCCTTGCCACCCTCTGCCACTTCCCTTCACCCTCTGTCTCTGCTCATTACATTTTGCTTGTCACCCTCTTCATGTTATCCTCTTCCTCTACTCATCAATTATACCTTTCACCCTCTTCCTGTGCTCATCAATTCTGCCCATCACCCTCTCTCTGTCACCATATGCCTGTCACTTTCGCTACATAATCCTTTGCCTCTGGCCTTCACCCTTTATGCTTCACATCTGCAACTGATCATCACCATATGCCCATCACACTCTAACTGCCACCCTCTACCACTCTCTATCACTAGGAGATCCATTTTTGGAACTATGAGTAGCATTGCCAGCCTCAGACAGTGGAGTTTAGAGGAGGCAAAGTTTTTTTTTTTTTTGAGTAAAGAGGGCACATATTATTAGATACTGGGATGCTGTCTTGTATTGTTTGGTGGTCACATGGTGCACTACCATGTGCCATATTATGAACTATTATATAAAATATTATGCCACCCCTCTAGGACTCACAGGTCCTAGAGGGGTGGCAGCCAAAAGAAAATCTTTGCACCTGGGCCTACAACTTGCAAGCTCCGCCACTTGCCGCAATAAGTTTAGCTTAAAACCATTTGTAGCCAATTTATACACTTTAAAGACTTCTAAAAGGAATGCTATCATAATGTATATAAATCTTGTGAAAAGAAGTTGGGAGTTATACATACTTGCCTACTTTTGAAAAGTAGTTTCAGGGAGATTACAGCTCACATTCTAATGTACTGCTCAGCGTCCAGTTAAAGGGGTGTGTCACATTACACCCAAGGGGCGTGTCTATCTGCACTAATGGGCGTATCTATGGGTTTTGCCCATTTCAAGAACAAATATGTCCAGCGATCTATACTCTATTAGGCCCAATGCCCACAGTATTAGTGTCACTTATGCATACACAATACTCTCTGTACTAGGGTCACTAAAGCACACAATGCCTATGGTTCCAGGGTCGCTTACACACAATATCCGCAGTACTAGTGTCGCTTACACATACAATACCCGCAGAACTAGGATCACTTACACAAACACAATGCCCACATAATAATATACATATAATGCCCACAGACTATAGTACTGCCCCTTAGACACATAGGGTGAAATTTAGTAGGATGAGCGATTCAGAAAGTGAGAGATTTTATGATAAATCTCCAGGTTTTTTTAAAAACCTGGAGATTTCTCACCAAATCTCTCACTTTCTGAATCTCTCATCCTATTAAATCTCACCCATAATGCCCACAGACTATAGTACTGCCCCTTAGACACATAATGCCCACAGAAAGAAAGAGACAGGCACATAAAGCAGGTGCAGAGATTTTAGAAGGAGGACATAAGTAAAATAAGCTATTAGTTAGAAATGAAGGGGAAACTTTCTGTAAAACAAACTTACCCACTCCATGCAGTGGGAGCCACGGACTGCAAGGGAGCAGGGCCTGCTGAGGGGTGGCGGAGCCTGGCCTTAAATCGTGTGCTGTAGATGTACTTCATGTCTACAGCAGCACCAGGGATCGGCAGGGAGAAGAGATGATGATGCTCAGCTGCTGCCTGTCAGTGTGACAGGAGGTTCAGCAGAGCGGAAGAGCGGCTTTGAAGTACGCGGCCTCTGGTGTCTGCTGACCTGACCCAGCACACCAGCGGCCGAACCTCCGCTCTCCGATCCTTGCGGGTGTGCCGTGTAGTGCATGCAGAACGGCCATCGCTACCCATAATAACCCCGCGGTGGCCGGCTTTTAATTATTGCAAGGTCGCGCACTGTGACTCATCCTGCCGTGCTTTTTACACACATGCGCAGTTCGGAATTTTGGTAAGGCACTAGCAAAATCCGGGAGGGTAAGGGGGCTTCGTGGGGCAGCGGGAGGTTCCGGTAAAAACCGGGAGCCTCCCTGGAGTTATACATGATGGACACCATTTCTTTTGTCTCATGGCACAAACTTATTATGGCCTCTGTTCTACAGTATCTGCGTAAGAAGAATGCTGAGCTTGAGGAGAAGTACAAGGAGAAGGAGGTGCCTAGACCACCTGAATGGTGAGCATTGGCTTGCGCTCAGATGGATAACTCAATACACACATGCTTGATTCAAGAATGTCTTCTACTCTTTTCACAGGGGTGGTTACATTGTCCATCCTTCAGTCATTGAATTTTGGCAAGGACAGACTAATCGCTTACATGACCGTATTGTATTCCGTCGCCCTGCAGGCGAAGAAGTCGAGAAAGGCCCCTGGACTCGCCTTGGTGAGGGTGGATGGATGTATGAGCGTCTAGCACCTTAGGTCCAGAGCCTCTGACCTATTATTGTGCCAAAATCTTTGTGGAAGAAAGAACAGTATTGTTATCTTAATCCATGAAGATGCACCTACCTCCAGGCTCTTGTATTCCACTGTGCCATATACCAATCACACCGGCATTGCTTTTAGCTGAGCTTATGTCCCTCATTGTCATTGGCTGTATGTCAGTCCTCCTTGTATTGATGAAACTTTACCTCTGCTATTGGGATGTTGTGAGTCTCTTGTGGAATAATTAAAATTGTAAATGTTATGTAAAACTAGAGATTCATTTGCACTGCAGATCATATATCAGCTAGGAAATGTATTACTAACTTAATAGTGTTATAGCACCATGATATGATGATATGTGTAGAAAGAAGGTCTCTATTGTTTTCGTAAAACATGTAAACTTGATCTATGTAGATAGATAGGTAGATATTTTTCCTTGTAAACAGGTATAGCATGAGATTAAATGTTCGTAAAACGATCAGGTGCCATCAACTGCAATCTTGGAGACTGAATGTGACAGGCACAGATAGAGTGAACATGTCACTCACGTGCCTAGAGCTGACTCACCAGGAACACCTTGTGCAAATATGAAGGAGGTAGAGTATGACAATTATAAAACTGAAGGAGCGGCTGCAGCAGTGACCCACAGAGAAATATGATGACCTGGGACATAACAGGTGTCAGACGTACAGAAACCACACGGAGCAGTGGGCTACTGCACTAAGAAATGCAGGTATACATGCAAATAAGTGTAGCAATAAATAAGTATATCACAGTAAGGGCATACAGAACCAAACATAAATAGGCACACACGTCTGTCTGTCACACAAAATAGAAAGACGGACATCACTAATACTTCTGAGGGAATGTGGAGCACAGAAATCTGATATGTTGAAGTAGGGCATAAATAATTCATGAATATTATATACAGCTAAGATATTCATGCGTCATTACATGGCTAACGTCTTGAGGTTCCTCATTTAAAATATAGAAAAGGCAAATGTGATTAAAGTGAGGATCATATAGGGTTTTTGACACATATGAAGTTAAACCATAAGCTTTACCATGATTATGGAATCCTTTTTCTTTAAAATATTAGGGATGTATTGTTCCCTATAATCCTTGTAAAAACCTCTGGTCGATCCCTGTTATGTCCACAGCCAATGCCTGTGTGCCAAATGTTAAAGTGCCTTTAGAGGTGTTTTTAGAGGTGACCCTCTAAATCAGTTTTGGGACTTCTAACAACATGAATATCAGTTATCTACAGTTAGAGATTTGTATACTATACTGGTGCAGATTCACTAAAATATTGGATTTTCAATGCTGACGATGATAATTGTCAGCTTTGACAGTTTTTCAAATGCTAATAATGATTGATTCTAAAGAAGCCTGCTTAGCATTAATTACTGTTCCCTTTTGAAATCCACCAGTGAAAGTCACTGATCACTGTAGGCTTTGAAAAGCTGATGGGTAGTCATTTGAAATATATATAGTTTAAAAACAAATATCATCATAGTATTTGAAAGTCTGAAGGGTAGGAACTCTACCTTCTGGTCGGTTATTAGTTATTTTTGTTGTATTCCTCAATTTCACAGGATATAATGACTTCATAATAACCAGAGCCATTATAAGGGCAGAAAGCTGTCCTTGGCATGGATTTCTGTTTTAGCCTCCTGAAGTTTGATCAAAAATCGGTGCTAAGTGCAGCCTGCAGGCTTATTGTGGGCTGCAATGGAATAGCCCCAGGAACTTCTTTGAGACTTAATTGAAGTTTTAAGCCTTATTAAATCTGTCCGAATAATATTTTAGTTTGGCTGTCTTGCATGCCACATTTATTGTCAGTATGGCTGGGTATATGCTATGAAATATATCTTTAGCTCAGGTGACAAACAAAATATCACTTAGTGCATCAGTGGGTATGTACAGCAAATATGTATGCGGACAACATCGTTGTGGCCACAAGATCAGCTGATATCACAATTGGGCCGGCAAATTTAAATGCCCATCCAGTTGTGATGTCTGGCCAGAAATATGAAGAGGTTGATCGGTAAGTGTCTATACCTTACTAAATATATGGCTTGATTGATGTTTTTTCGTCATCCAGTGGTTCGCTCAGGTTTTTACTGAGTATGAGACTGTATACTCTCTAGAGAGCAACAAAAGATGTGCATATATTTTACAGCCAGTTTAAGAGAGTAAACTTTGTAATGCTATGTTGTGTCAAATTAGCTAGTCATGGTTTCCACATGTGTACATGGAAATATGATTGTACTAAGAGTATGCACTCTTCAAATGTGCATATCATTGAGGGCATAGCACTTACAACATTCTGTAGATGTCAGCAAACACAGCTTGCCCTTTTTTACACATATTGTGCAATTTATTAACAAATGGATTAAATCCTTTGACAAATTAACCAGCTCAAGTTAAAAACAAAACAAAATTATATATACATACATTGTATGTAGGAAACAGCATGTTGTAATGATTTACTAAAATTAAGGCTAAACACGGCAATGTTTATAAATCAATGCAGCATGTGTTTTAACTACAGTACATACATGTATAGAACATAGGCCCTGTTCTGTGTATATGGAATATGTTTGCATACAGCCCAAACTGGGTAAAGGCATACTTGTTGATGTTTGTATATAATGTGGATACAAACACATAGTGACTAATGCCAGCACTTGAATAAATATAATTACATACGGCTCACAGTAGGTAATTCCCAACTGGTGTATGTGGCACATGTTCTGATACATATACAAGTAAACAGATATGACTGAATGTCTCTTCCTGAGATGTCATTGGATGCATTGTCTTGTAGTGTCCACAGCACTTATGTACAAAGTTGCTCGCACATGCATTCCTGTGAAATGATAATAGGGCATGTCAACACCCATATGTTTGCATGAATGTGTCTGTAAACACAGGGACAGGCCACATGATTTTGTGCCCCTTAATAACAAAATCAGGGGCATCTCTTGAGCAAAACCATTTTACACACTGATCATTGCAAAACATAATGGTCCCACCGTTGTCAGTTGTCATGCACTGAAGATGCCACTGCCATATATCCGTGCAAGGAATATCCGTGCAAGGAAAATGATGAACAATCCAGGTGTACAACTACTTTATTGTCCAGATGGGGGTTCTGGACACAGTGCAGGCGTCTCATTCAGTGAAGGACGGACTTTCTTTCTTTCCTTAAATCGTCCAGAGTTGGACACTTTTACGTGTTTGCCTTTTGTATTCTTGTCTACAATTTTCTCTAGGCGTGCTGTGTAGTTGCTATCTTCTGGGTTCTCCTCTGCTCCCTTCTCAGTGCCCGCATGTTCCACGACTGATTCATAAACAACTTTTGGGGTGGACTTCTTTTTTCTGAGAAAGGTGAGCTTCCACCAACTATGTGAGGGCTCAGCCATGGTTCTGGAAAATAGGTGGAAAATAAAGTTTGAAATAGAAGATGACAGCAGTACCAAAAGTACACGCTGATGTGGTCTGAATATCAGAACATTACTAGATAAGATTAGTTGCATATAGCCCCCTTATGACCGATCTTGGAGATGATAAAAAAAAATCTGAAAACCTATGAAAGCTATTTAAACCGTGTAGACAATGGACTCAGTCCTGACGATTTAGACTGAGCCCGTGTGTATCAAAGGGATGCAGTTAGTATTCCAGCGGTCGAAATCCCGGCACTTTGTCCTCTATGAGTGTCCACAAAATAAATTACTGTGCCAAGCGTAGCGAAGCACCGGGCCCGCTGTGTGGTGAGCGCAGCAAGCTCGCAAGGGGGGGGGGGGGGGGGGGCGATCCACGTCCGCCGGGATTCCATACCAATCCCGTATCAAAATGTAGTTAAGCCACCAAAGAGACAGCTAACTACATCCTGCTAGCTGTAGCCACATACACAATCTAGCAAGAATATTCTTGCATGACTGCGTTAGTGACCCTGCTGGGCTGCACATCTCTTTCTCCTGCTGTGTACACACGTGGTGATTCAGGCAAACCTTGCCGATTTTGTCAAAATCACTTAGAATAATTGCCCCATGTGTACACCCCTTAAGGTTGAAACTCAAAATATAACAGCTACAGATGTATTTATTTTTTACAATGTCACATATGGGACATTTCATGGAATGGCCCAAATGCTGATCTGCCTGCTAAGCAGTAATGGAGCATACACAAAGGGAGATTTGAGCAAGAATTGTGTTCTGAGCAATTTAGTGTGGGAGATTTCCCACAGTCTAGATCCTCCAACAAAGAGATTTGCAGAAGAGATTTGTGGTGAGCCATTTAGTATGGCAGATTTTATTTAAATAATGGGTAGGTATTACAGGAGTGAGGGTGATGTAGATCACTCAGATCGCTTCTTAAAACATGGGCAATTTGCAGTTTCTTGCTAAGCGATTTGACTAGATCTGAATGCTCTAGACCGGCGATAGTGATTCACCAAATCCTTCGAAATTAAGCAGAAATCTCTTGACGTGTTGAAGGCCCCATAAAACCAATCTGGACAGCATGGTGCATGTCATTATTTTCCATGTATAAGCCCCATACACACTGGGTAACCCCGCAGACGCTAATATTGTCGGTGACAGGAACCCAGCTAGGTGGCATACACCCTTGCCAATGCCGGCTCTGAAGTGAGCAACAGCGGGGGGAGTGACGGCCATGCTACCGCATGGCCACTGTTAACAAGGACCTCCCTCTCCTGAACATGCTAGACGAGGGTTGGGGTTGTTAATGATATTGAAGGTACACACTAGAAGATAAAGTGAAAGATAGCTTTCAGAAAGACCTTTCTGAAAGCTATCTTTCACTTTATCTTCTAGTGTGTATGAGGGTTATGTTGGCAATATCCTTATCTAATTTAAATTTGATCTTTAATCTAGTAATTTGATCTGATGACTATTGACTGAGAATATTTAGTTCGGACAAACTTATGCCTGTTTGCTATTGTTTGCAGATGAATTTATGTATAAGCCAAAAGGCAGCAAAAACATACCTCCCAACTGTCACGATTCCGTCGGGACAGTCCCGATTTTCGGGTCCTGTCCCGACGTCCCACCCGCGGCAGGCATTGTCCCGCTGCGGGGGGTGGCAGTTGGGAGACCCCCCAATGTAGTAGAATAGACGCTGTGCGCATGCGCACAGCGTCTATTCTCGTATGAAAATGAGGTCGCGGCTAATTAGCATAAGCCGCGCCCTCATTTGCATACGCCACGCCCCCTTTTCGGGCGGTCGCGCGGCTTCGCCGCGCGAGTGTCCCTATTTCTTAACATGAAAAGTTGGGAGGTATGGCAAAAAGGTAAAATATGGTTTAAATTGGTCAACAAAATCACTACAGTCACTTGTTGATTGGAAAAGTCTTATAACCACTGCATAGTGTTAATTAACAATTCGAAAAATGTCGCAAACAATGAATCTGTCACCAAATTATTGCACAGCTATTTCAGGAAAAAATAGTGCCTTTATAACATGACAAGAGCAATAGAAAAAGTAAGATGATAGGTAACACAGAGGACCCATGCTGTTTGAGTTTCAGTAGGTGGGATAAAATGGAACCTGTACAAAATGGAACCTCTACATCCAGCACACAACCTGCTTTCCACTATATCTTTTTACCACAAGTGATAGCACAGATTTAGCAAAGTAACTTAATATGAATACCCGTTTCATGTTTCAGGGTATGAAATCAGATTTTCAAACTTAAATTATGATCTGGTAAACACATGTTAAATGCATTTCAGACATGATTGTATATTTGGATGAATACAGTGTTGAGATGCTTTTCTGAGTCTGAAAATCTCTTTATGTTCTGTGATTATAATGATTTTCTGCCTCTGTGCTTTATTCTTATCTAAATGATGTCAGGATGATTAGCTGTTTGGGAACAACAAATCATTGACATCCCTTATTATGCTGGACACACGTCAGACCAACTTTCCTCCAAACATCCAACTAGTTGCTTGGATGGAATAAAATATGGTACTGGATGGGAGCAAATGTAATATTTACTTAAGAAATTTGCTCCCGAAATCTGGAAAAGGACAAAAACTGTCACTCAGACACGGTACTGTAGTTGAACCTGTTTGATTTAAACAATTAGATTGAATGTTTTGTCCATTTTCCTGAGTTTGTGAGCACATTTCTGATTGTCCTTTGCTCCCATCCAGTACCATATTTTTATTCCATCCAAGCAGCTAGTTGGATGGTTGGAGGAAAGTTGGTCTGTGGCCAGCATTAGTCCCAAGGTTCTCAAAGTCAGTCCTTAAATAATTAGTTCCAACTGTGGACCTTTTAAAATGTGTCAATGATTAATGAATGCACCTGTGCACCTGCCGGGTGACCTGGAAAACATGAACTGAATAGACAGTGCAGCAATGACTATATAGTGCAGATTGAATGTAGATAGTATGAATTGTATGTAAATAGCACACGAGTTAGCAATCGAAACTGAAGATGCCCATACACAGTACAATATTCCCATGCGTTTTGAACTAGATAGCATAGCATGTGATAAGATCGCATGCGATGCGATCGGGACCTAGTTCAAAAATCATGGGCTGCACAGACTTTATGTGTTATGTGATGGGATGCCCGCGGGAGTGCGCATCACTTTGCACAGCACCCTCACACCGTGTATGTGCACCTTGAGTCGAATAGCAAAGAAATCTCACCATGTATACACACCATTAGTCTGTATGGTTGATTTACATGATCCCGAGGTGTTGACTTGTACTGTCGTCCCTGCTGTGCGGCTAACTGGATGATAGTGCACTCGACCTGGTGTATGTTAAAGTTCTTTTTTTTTTATTAAATTGTGTGTAGTGTGTACTGGCAATCAGATTCAAGGGAAACCGCCTCTCTCTACAGTGTGTACCTGGCTTCATAACAATGACGAACATTGAATCAAAAATATTAAAGGATAACTCTTGACTATTCCTGATCCTTTTACAAGAAAATAATTGTGGTTTGCTGGACACCTGCTGCAGTTGGCCAGGGCTGATGGCCTGGAGAAATTAAAACCCTGAGATGAGAGATAAATTTACAGAATAAATTATATGGCTAAATGTGGTCAAGAGAGTAAAAATATATCAAATGAGATAGCATTGTTATGAAGAGGAGAGGGATAAATAAAATATGAGAACAGTATTCTGCAGACAGAAACCGGGCACGGCTGAAGATGAGATCGCACAAAAGGGAAGGTGGATGAAGATCAGAGGAGGTTTGTGAACCAAGATATACAGAGAATGTCCTCAAGCTTACCTGTTCCTCAGACAATGTCTTCTTGTCAAAGCACCAGGCGACCTGTCTGTGTGTAACAGGTGCTTCTCCGATCTTCACTGTTATAGAGTTTTTCTCTAAGATATAGAAGATATCTCTTCTATAGAGTGAGATATTGTTCTAGCACCCTCATGAATTAAGAAATTGCAGAGAAAGGTGTTTCCCTTTTCAAGGTACAAGTGGTTCTGAAAGATCTGTCTGCTTTCCAGTAAGAGCTTCTTGTCTAGAACAGTGGTGCCTAATGCTGTCAGACGCGTTAGTCTCACTAGCCTTGGTACAGGTGTCCCTGTTTCTCTCTCTCTCACTCTCTCTCTGAAGGTTAAACCTGACCCTCCCAGCTCAACAAACAGGAGAGAACAGGAACTGAAACATGAATATTTATAGGTAGGACACACCTGTCACATTGTAACAGAGTTCAGCAGGTGAGTGTGACACAAGTACTGTATATGACAATAGAAATCAGGACTGTGTATATCTGCACACCCTAGCCATCTACTGTAGGTAAAGGTGAAAGTATGCTGTTTAATACTTAGATAGGGTATGCAGAATAGGTTTCATTAACCCCATGCAACAAAACATTCTTATCCATCTTATGTAAATAAGCAGGTAGTGTCCTAAATCATAAAACTGATTAGAAAATATATCTTTTGTACTGACAATTTAACAGAAACGGTAAGACTTTTTACTTCTATATTAGTACCTGCTTGTAACTTTTCTTTGGTCACATTAGCTTTCTGTCTCCTATGGAAAATGCTTGGACCGGTTTTCTTCTTTCAACTATCAAAATAAAATGTATTATACTCGTACCTTATCCTCAGGTACTAAACCGTACTTACTTTTCCTCTCCTGACCCTATATGGTACTTGGTAGCTTTCATACAGTGTCCATAGTTATTTTTTCCATATTCATATTCCCCCTTCTCCATGTCATCTCTTAGCATCTACTGCCCTCTACTCCTAGGAGTGGGAGGCTCAAAATGCCTCTTTGCACCATTCCTCACGTTACCTAGTTATTATGTAAAATAGGAATACATATGTGAGCCCAGCGGACTGGATTCCAGCAGTCAGAAGACCAACAGCAGCACCCCGACCATCAGAATCCTGACAGGGGTGGGTAAGTCTACTAAGCCACTCTCCCTAACTTTCTCTACCAGATGCCCAACCCTACCTCCCCATTATTTGAACAGGGGCAAAGGAGGAATCAGTCACACAGGAGAGAATATTTCTAATGATTACTGATGTGGCCCTCCATATTGCATTTTTTTGTTGATATGCTATTATCGTGGTGGGGGTGTGCTACCACTGGACACTGGATAATGCAATTGAAAAGACAAGAAGAATGTCTCTTGTGGTGCACAAAGAAGAATAATTAAAATATAACCTTTATTGTATCCAATATTACAAAAAATTACGAAATAAAACCACATAAAGACACACAAATGTACACACAAACATGTGAATAAAAAGGATATGAATCCTCACTCAGTGGGGCCCCAAAATTGTGGTACAGTATGTTCTTCCTAAAATATGCTTTTATCTAATTAGCGGTGTGTAGTACCTGGAAACCTCTAATATCAATGTGCTCTCTTTGCATATGACAATACTAATTATATATATATATTTTATATTATGAAGATGGAGGAGCAGCTAGGGTTCCACAACATAAGCAGGCTAAATAAATTATACAGTGCTCAATGCTGTATGTGAAATCAGGGTTGAACCGTCCGTGCTACCATGAGCTACGGTAGGGTGTCGGCGTGTGTCCCACCCGTGGCTTACTACGGTGTGAACAGCGGTTCAATCACCGTGCATCCTCCAGGGATGTGGGTACTGACACAGACACAACGGGTGAAGGCGGAAGGCGGGGTGTGCATATACAGAACCGCTAGCCACTGGGTGCCTGTAGTTGTAGAGTGTGCGGTGGGGACGTCACTAGCCGCGACTCAGTGCAAGCGGACTCCGTATGTCAGAGAGCCGCCAATTCAACGCTAAGGTCTTGACGAAGCTCAAATGCGAAGCGTACGCTGACCAAACACACACTCAGTGTGTGCCCCTTATTCCCCTTCCCCGTGAATGTATTTTGATTGTGTATTCGTGTGATGCGGGTACTGACGTGTTGTGCCTGTGTCAGTACCCGCATCCATGGAGGATGCACGGTGATTGAACTGCTGTTCACACTGTGGTAAGCCACGGGTGGGACACACGCTGACACCAGCACCCGACCGTAGCTCACAGTAGCACGGACGGTTCAACCCTGATTTCACATACAGCATTGAGCACTGTATAATTTATTTAGCCTGCTTATGTTCTGGAACCCCAGCTGCTCCTCCATCTTCATAATATAAAACTACCTCCCCATTACCCTGCAGCCTAACCCTTCCAATTAGTGCCTAACCTCCCCCCATGGTCAAAATGGTCCAATGCTATCAGTCCTTTGCATTCTAACCATCAGGATGATGGGATTCCGGCGCCTATGTTGTGGCCACTGGGTGGGATTTCAGCATCAGTCAGGTAGAATCCTGATCACCAGCATGGTGACTGCATCCTGTAGAGTTTTCATTCTGCAAATTGTGAAGAATGTAGGGTTCATTGATTGAGGTAGAGGGTTATTTTACACAGGATCTTAAAAACAAAAAACACGCGTCATTAGGATTTCATGTAACATGTTACTAAGTTTCTGTACCTCCATTCTATAGCAGTCCCCCCCCCCCTCACTAATCAAACACACTACGGTAGTACAGTCAGTATATTTGACCGTGAGGTTAGACTCCAAATTTGAAGAGCTTATTGAAGTATACAATGAATATAAGAAAGGACTAAAAACACATCCTTGGGGAACACCTATGTTTAAACAAGTTCAGATGAGAATGTAGAACCCATCCTAACTGACTGCGGACAAACAGGCCCACGGACTCCGTAAGTTCACTGAAGTATTGGGTATATAGTATACATCATACCTCCTTAATAATGCCATTCATGGCACATTAAAATGCAACTCACGTGTTCTATTGCATTCAAATTTGTCAAAACAATAGGCCAACTCATGCTGCTGAACTCCGAAGACTGGTCCTCAAGTCATAATTTGGTGGCTATGGTTCTGTGTAGTGATGCACTATCATGCTGAAAGCAAGGCAGTAGAGAGCTTGTCAAGGTGTGCTGTTCAAGCTCTTTTGGAGAAGCACAAAGAACTTGAAAATGTTGTGGACCATAGATGCAGTTGTCGAACAAGAAACTTAGTGCATAGAATGAAAGACACATCATGCTTTCTGCCCTTCAGTATTGGAAGATGTCCAGCAGTGCCATCTGCTCAGAACTGGCAGAAACCAGTGGGATCCAGGTGCACCCATCCACTATTCTGAGAAGTCTGGCCAGAAGTGGAAAAAAGGCCAAGCGACTCAACTATGCTTGAAAACATATGCAGACAAATGATAGCAGATGCTCTAGATTGAGGAGTCTAAATCTGAAATATTTGTCTGTAACAGAAGGCTGTTTGTTTGTGGAATGGCTAGGGAGGCAACAGTGAAGCCGGGTACAGGTTCATTGCAGGTTTTAGACTGATTGCAGAAAACGGATGAGGAAATTTGGCCAGGAATAATGGTGTCCGCAATGCTGAGACATACAGGCAGGTACTTATCCATTATACAATACCACCAGGAAAGCATCTGATATGCTCCAAATACAGCAGGAGTACAGACCCAAACATAGGGCCTTGTAATTCAAAATTACCTTCAGCATAAAGAAGAATAAAGAGTATTGGAAGTGATGATAGGGCTCCCATAGAGCCCTGATCTCAACATTGAGTCTGTCTGGAATTACATGAAGAGACAGAAGGATATGAGCAAGTCCTACATCCACAAAAGATATGAGGCTAGTTCTTCAAGATGTTTGGAACAACCTCCCGGCCAAATTCCTTCAAAAACTGTTTGCAAGTGTACCTAGAATTCAGGGGCGGATTGGCCTGGCGGGAAACCGGGGCGTTTCCCGGTGGGCCGGTCCAAATCTGGCCGCTTTCCCCCCCTGGCTGGGCCGCGGACCGCGCTAACACAGCGGTTAGCGGCCGCGGCCTCTGACTCAGTGACCGACTCCTGCCTGCCCAAACTAAATATGGCCGTGGCCGGCTGCGGCTTTGACCGATTTAAAGATGGCCGCGGCCTTGTCACCTCAGCGGCCGCCCCATCACTCCTCTGCCAGGCCGCTGTCACTTCTGCAGCGCCGCCAACATTAATCAAGAGTTTCTGCTCATGCGCAGTTGGCGCACAGCAGCGGGGCTTCGACAGCGGCTCTATTAGCTTCTGTGCTGAAGGGGTTCCGACAGGTGCAGGCATGACATCTTCTAAGGGCTCAAGCTATCTCCGAGGCCCGCCGTTTCCTCTGCACGAGACATGCACAAGCAATATGGAATGGTGTGATGCCCCCATTGAAGGTAATATATGGTAATATGCATTGCACCCTGTGAACTGGCAGAGAGAGCTCTCCCAGCTGCTCTGCCTTCAAACAGATTAAAACCTGTCTCTTGTACACATGATGATGTCATGATTTTCCTCAGCTTATCCATTTCTGATGAGTATATTTTTCTTCTGGCCATTATAATGTATGTCACTTATGCCACTTATCCTGTCACCCCACACTTGCTACCCCCACCTTCCCGCTCACCGCTCATCACCCCCACCCATCACTCCACACCTATTTCCCCCACCTACTGCTCACAGCCCGTTGCACCACACCCATTGTCTCCACTAATCCTGTCACCCCCACGTCTGTTACCCCACCTTCCTTCTCACCACCCCCACCCATAATCTTGATTCCACACCCGTTACCCCCACCTTCCTGCTCACAGCCCTTTGCATCACACCCATTGTCTCTACTAATGATGTCATCTCCACGCCTGTTACCCCCATCCATTATCCCCACAGCCCATCACCCCACAGCCCATCAACCAGCACCCATCACAATTCCCCCATCATCAGGTCAGCCCACACCTGCTACTCCCACCTTCCAGACCATTGTTCCCAGTCTGGTTAGCACATTTGCGTTATGGGCGCACCATCCACATCCACCCCAATTGGCCACCTATTTCTCCATGTTCTCCGATGATGCTGCTGTGCGCTCTGCAGCATCCAGCACCCGGAGGTCCCAATCTCTGGGTGGGAGCAGCAGCCTCTGCGCAATCACAAGGCAGCATTAGCAAGAAAGATCTTCTCCCCCAGGGACTGCGAGGAGGACTACAACAGCAACAGACTTGGACTTCTAGGAGTATGACTCCCACAGCAATCGACCGCTGTATGAGAACACTGGGAGAAGAAGGACAATCACCTGGATACTACCAGAGACCCCAGCTTTCACACCCCACACACCTCTAAGGTAAGGATACCCGAATGTTACTGTCTGACACCAAGTGTGACACTCGAATGTTAATGCCTGACATCCGTTGTTACTACTGTACATAAAACCTGAAACTACTGCTGCTGTAAGATGTGCTGCTGGGTTATGAGTCCTGGGATAGGGGTGCGGGTCGGCGGCAAAACAAGCGGAGATTCAAGTGTGCACCAGGTAAAAACTTTCCTGGGGCATCAAATTGCTTAGGAACGGCTTTGTAATAGATATACATACTGATATAGTGCTCAGACTTGCACTTGAACTGTTTTTCTTCTTTGTTTTTTTTTTTGCTGTCTAAATCACCCCCTATCCCTATTCCACCCAGGGTTGTCTTTCCAGCCCTCCCTTTCCCACCCAACGGCTGTGTCTACCACCTTTAATTGGTGATAGTGACACTCAGATGGAAACAGACCCAGAGGCAGATATGCATAACTGCCTCTGGGTCTGTCTTTCTGAGTGCCGCCATGACCAAATACATATGAATGCTCTGCTTGTTGAAGCCACAGCTACAGAGGGCACCAGGTTGTATGCTTATTTACGCATTCAGTATGATTTGCCGGCAGCCAGGATCCTGGTAGTCACACTCCTGACAGAGGGAATCCGACTGCCGGTGGGAGCACAATGAGGCCTCTTGCTGCGCTTGCCATGCTGTGGGCATGGTGGCTCGCTTAGCTCGCCACAAGATTCTGTTCCCCCTCTATGGCAGTTTGGATCCTGATTACCGAGATCCCGACTGTCAGCGTAGTATCTACAACCTTTATTTACTATATGAATGACCCGATGGAGAGTGCTGCAGCCTCTATAAAAAAATAAAAATAATTAAATGAGGCAGGAAAGTGCCGCTGTCAGTGAGACAAGTGCCGCTGTCAGTGAGGCAGGGATGTGCTGGTGTCAGTGAGGCAGGGATCTGCCGTGTCAGTGAGGCAGGGATGTGCCGGTGTCAGAGAGGCGGTGATGCGCTGCTATTAGTGAGGCAGGGATGTGCCGGTGTCAGAGGTGGTGATGCGCTGCTATTAGTGAGGCAGGGATGTGCCGCTGTCTGTGAGGCAGAGCTGTGCCAACAATGTCTCTGTGAGTGATACTATATTTTATACTGTAGTTGGATTTGTGAACAGACGGTGCTGTAAAAGTTGGAAGTAGTGCATGTGTACAGTTATGCTGGAAAGTGCTTTTGCTTAGTGAAATATGATCTATGTTAGTGAGTTATTATTATTATTATTATTATTATTATTATTACATACCCTTTGAATGGCTATTGTGCCTATATATAAATATAGTATACAGTACATGACATGTACAGTATGCTGTAGCATGTGTGGTGTGATCGTCACCATAATGTCACACTAGCTAAGAAATCATTGGCAGCAGGAATCTTTAATTTATATATTTTTTTTTTCCGTTTGGTAATTGCTATTTCTATTTATTGCACCTTTAAATGTTTTTATAATGGGTGAGATCAGCACATAGTAGGGAGTGACATTATGTAGATATGCATGACCCTTTTGTAGTTATTTTATATAGCAAGCACCATTTGGTATAGTATAGAGCAGTGGTTCTCAACCTCGGTCCTCAGGACCCCCCCAAAAGTGCACATTTTTCAGGTCTTCACACAGAATCACAGGTGAAATAATTAGCTCCACCTGTGATCTTTTAAAATGTGTCAATGAATAATGAGTGCACCTGTGCTCCTGTCGGGTGACCTGGAAAACATGCACTGTTGGGGGTTCCTGAGGGCCGAGGTTGAGAACGACTGGTATAGAGCATTATGGGCCCAATCTGCGTCTGACCAGTGTTGATGTTGGATGCAAGGGAGAAATGTTTTGCACCTCAGTTGCCCATCCTGACAATGTTTGTGCGTGCATCTGAATCTGAACTGAAATGCAGATTCATTACTAGGCGGTTAAAGTGGTCATTACTAGGTGGTTAAAGTGGGGTGGCTAATCAGACACAGATTTTATGTAATATGGGTGTGTTTTGTATAGAGACGCTGATTTGCTCACATTGAAGGCCATACTCAGACTGATGATCTGCATCTAACATAGGTAGACACTGACAATGTCTCACTACTTGCACATGCGGATGCACAGATGTACTCCAGAGAAGGGTTGCGAAGCAACATTAGTATAAAGTTGCAGGCACATCTGCAGCGAAAGACACAAGGCAATGCTGCAACTGCGTCCAATTCAGTATTAGGGCCAGATTCTCTAAGTTTCAAAAGTGATAAAATGGAGAGTGATAAAGAGCCAGCCAATCAGCTCCTACCTGCCATGTCACAGACTGTGTTTGAAAAATGTCAGACAGGAGCTGATTGGCTGGTTGTTTATCACTCTCCATTTTATCACTTTTGAAGCTTAGAGAATCTGGCCCAGTGGCTCTAAGAGGATGGATTGTGCACCACTCTGCAGACCCCACCCCCTCAGACCACGCCCCTTTAAGGGCTGCTACAAGAAATTTCCCGGGCTGGTTTTCAAACCCAATCCGCCCCTGCTAGAATTATTGATGGTGTTTTGAAGGCAAAGGGTGGGCACGCCATATATTGATTTAATTTATATTTCTCTGCTGTTTATTTAAGTTGCATTTTGTTAATTGATACATATAAACTATTAACACTTGCATTTTCCCCATACCTGCCTAAAACTTTTGCACAGTACTGTACATTGAAAAAGATAAATCTACATGTATTGCACCCAAAAGTCCGATCTAAATACAATTAACAAAAAAAAGCCAGATACACACAATACTACTAAAGAGCCAGACAAATAAAATAAAATAAATCTACATACAAGGCACTGATCCAGAGATCTGGCTTGGAGGCACATGGAGACCTACATACTGGCGATTGGCGGAGGAAACATATAAAAGTAGTGACTGAAGGGGCAGAAAGACATATACACTTGTGCCTCAGGGGTGGGTCAAGGAGACATACACAATGGTGATGGAGGGGGGGGGATACAGGGGGAGAGAATAGAAACACACAATAGTGACTGGGGGAGAGGGGCCATGGAAACATATACCCCGCTGACTGAAGTGGGGGCTTAGAAACTTTGAAGACTGGTGCGGGGACACAGCCTGAGGGGGGGGGGGGGGGTTATGCATAATGCCCTGTACACCCTAGACGAACTGCAGGACTGCTGATAGCTCTCTGGGACCTCCACCTACACCAAACCCTTTGCCTGAAAGCAGCTAAATCAGCTTGCTTCAGATGTACCAAGCTTCCAAAAGTGATAAAATGGAGAGTGATAAACAGCCAGCCAATCAGCTCCTCACTGCCATGTTAAAGGCTGGGTTTGAAAAATGACAGGTAGGAGCTGATTGACTGTTTATCACTCTCCACTTTATCACTTTTTGAAACTAGATACATCTGGCCCAAGATGTCATCTTCCCTCACCCCCTATGCCTGCCCCCCAGGCACCGGTACTTTGAAAGGACCAATGGCCCAGCCAGAGCCGGCTCTAGCCTAAATGACGCCCAAGGCAAGATTTTGGCTGGTGCCCCCCTAGCACCGCCACTAGTTCCACCTCTGACCCTGCTCCCCTTTCCCACTACCATCAACCCTCATAATAGCAGTCATCATTTTGGTGCTCCTACCCACAATATTTTAAACAGAAACAGTGCACGCATTCGGTGCGCAGCCCAAACAGGGATGTGTCCTTGCTGGGAAGAGACATGGCCACACAATAGTACCCCCAATTCAAATTATGCCACACAGTAGTGCAACTTTATTCACATTATATCATGCAATGGTGTCCCACCCACATTATACCCTTAGAAAAAAATCCTGAGAATATATTTTATTTTAAACACCTCCATGACCACACTGCAACCCAGCACAAAGCAATGTGTGCTGGGCAGAGGAGAGAGCTACAGCTGCTGCTGTCACTTAAGGGGAGGGGGCCCCCACTGGGCCCTTTCATCAGACTTTGGCCTTGGTATACCACACAGTAATGCCCCACCTTACACATGACACACATTATTAATGTCCTTATAAACATAATGCCCCTTACATATTATGCCAACCTTTATTAATGCCCTTTATACAAATAATGCCTGTTACACATATGTCGCACATTATTAATGCATTTATACATGACACACATAATGCCCTTTACACATATGCAGAACACTATAGCACAACCAACCCACCCGCAGACAGCACTCGCACAGCCACTAACACTGTGACCTCTGCCTCTGCTTGGATACAGATGTTTCCTCACACATCTTGCCTCAATAGGCCATGCAGCTCCTGGCCAGTTCTGCTAACGTTGGGTGCCTTTTTTGACCATGACACACAAGGAGCTTCCGATGATTAAAATGATATGTGGCATGTGTGCGACTCTGGCTGTACCTGCAAACGGAATGCTATGTTACAGTGATTTCCATGAATATGCAGATACATCCTCACACACACACACACACACACACACACACACACACACACACACACACACACACACACACACACACACAATATAGGCATGCTGCATATCATTTTAATCAGCAGAAGCGGCTGGTGCCCCTGTGCATTCCAAGCGCCCTAGGCATTTGCCTAGTTTGCCTATGCCTAGGGCCGGCTCTGGGCCCAGCTGACAGGAGTTTCCGGATGCTGTTCCTGATAATGTCATCAAAATACCTTCAGAAATGGTGCTAAAAATATAGCCCTGCTCACAGGTATATAGATATGTCATCAGCTCAAGCAGAGACCAAATTAAATTCTCCCCATTCCATTATAATTTTATAAAATATATGTAACACAAAAAAAAAGGCTTAACAAGAGGTGGCTGAATGGTGGATATGTCCACTCCAAACATCTGCGTCGGTGTCTTTTTTTTTTTAATCAAGTCAATTTTAGTACGTTTTTGTCATTTCCTTTTGTCAAAACAAGACATTACAATAAAACAAAATTAAAGTGGTGCATTTTCTGGACATTGTTATAAATGTAATGTTCATGTTCAGCATTACAAATATCATTCAGAAACACTGTAAGAAATTTTCAGTGGTAGGCAGCGCGTGAGGGCAGGGAGGCGCCCAGTCAGGGCACCAACATCCAATAAATAATCTAGGATCAGTCATCTTGAATATAAAATCGAGAATCCTGCTAGAAGCCCCAAACTAACAAATTTTCTTTCACAGCAACGCTTAGTATGCATAAAGCGTTCATGGGACAGTGTGACATTTACCAGTGGCGTAACTATAAATTGAGCGCCCCCCACCGGAGATTGCGGCAGCGCCCCCCCCCCCCCGGTAAAATAAAGCCGCTGCTTACCACCGCCTCCCGGTCTGTGGCCGGGACCCGCAGATGTCTTGTCTGCGGTCCCGGCTCTCCTCCTGGCTGATGAAAATGACCCTCACACAAAGCCTGCCCCTAACAGCTGCCGCCTCCTCTAGCATCCTCAAAAAGTGTCTGTTGTAAGGGGCGGACATTTATGTGGGCTATTTTTCATTAATAGGAGCCCGCCAGGAGGAGAGCCGGGACAGCAGACACAGAGGCGTAACTACGGATTTTGAGCCCCCCCGCCGCAAATTTTTGGGGCGCCCCCACTCCCCCTCCCCTCGCCGCCCCCCGCTGCTGTCTCTGCCGGTACCTGCCTGCCGTGCCCAGTGCCATCATGGTCCCGTCTCTCCCAGCGCTGGCTAGTGGCTCCTGCTGCTATAATGAAAAGTCTCTTGGAAAATGGCAGAGACAGCAGCGGGTAACTATAGCCCCGCAGACCCCCCGGCGCACAAACTTTCTCTGCGCCTCCCCGCCACCGCGGGGGCTGCGGAGCTATAGTTACGCCACTGGGCAGACAAGTAGATCTGTGGGTCCTGGCAGCGACGAGCAGAGGGGTAAGGTTGGTCCCAGGCCCTGCAGACCCCGGCGCCCACACTTACTTAGTGCCTCCTCGCAACTGCGGGGTCTGCAGGGCTATTGTTTTGGCAATACAGAAACGTGACAGAGTGAGGAGGTTATTAAAATATAATCTAAGTTGGGAAAGGAAGGAGCAAAGACACAGATAGGAGGGGTCATGAGAGGAACCCGAATACCTGTGTCTCTGATACTTGTCAAAACCGCTTTCCAAAAAGTCAGAAATGACAGGGAAGGGGGGCACTTGCCCAGGTGCCCCCCGAATCCGCCCATGATGGCAGTCACAGAGGGGAGCAGCTGCCCGGAAATCACGACCATATCACTATGTGAAAAACCCCATGGGTACCAGAGAAACAAGAGAAGTAACTCGCGGATGGAAAGCATACTAGCTGGACATCCACTAGCCCCAGTTCAGCAATAAGGCAGACAAATGGCATGGCCCCTCCCTGCCCACCCACTAAGGCGGGTTGCCATCTATCCATAGAGTCATCCATAACAGCATTAAAATCCCCAACACATATAACCGGTACTAAGGGGAAGTCTTGCATAAACACACAAGCCTTAGAAATTACAGTAGGTTGGTAAGGGGGAGGATTATAAATGGTAAGCAACACAAAAGGGGAATTATGAAAGGAACTTGCCAAAAATACATAACAGCCTAATGGATCTGATAAGGAGAAACAGCTGATGACTCCGTGCCTTGGGGAATTGTGGACCGGACTTTTGGGAGTATGTATAGGTTTAACTTGTACTTAGCGGATAGGTAACTCCATGTCTGGAAATAGGCTTTCCCCGGATAGGGGTATAAATATAGGGATACATGCTATGCCTCCTTATGCCTTGAAAAAGAAGCCTGTATAAGCCTTCACGGTGACGTTACCGCCCCTTGAGGACACGCTAATTGTCTACCCTAAAAAAGTAGACCACCTTAAAGGGTACGAGTCCAGTCAAATTTAAAACTCGAAAAGGTGTTTTATTAGTGTGTCAAAGTGTACTACACTATTGTGTTCTCTCTTTATTTTCTCTCTCTCTTGGGTAAAATTGAGATAATCAGGAAAAGAGAACTTGGTCTGCGCCCAGGAATTGACAGTATTTTTTTAGCCTAATGGATCTGTTTGAACCTTTTGACAGACAAAACTCACATTTTTATTTAACAGCACGGAGACCCCTAGAGTTGGAATGAAAGGTGGAATGAAAGGCCCAGCCCACCCAGGGTTTTTTAAGGGCAAGAAAGCACTCTCCCACAGAATGGGTCTCTAAAAGACTCTAAGGGCTTTAATTTATTTAAATACTAAGGAGCATTTAATTCTACCACAGGGTTGCCTACTTGATCCTCTCCTTCAGGGAGAAAATGCTCTGTTTCTGGACTTCCCTGGTAATGTATGATTGCCAGCACCTGTAAGGAGCTAGGTAATTGATAAGAATGGCGTATCACCACAGATGATGACAATCATACAGTACATTACCAGGGAAGTCCAGGAACAGAGCATTTTCTCCCTGAAGGAGAGGGTCAGGTTGGCAACCCTGTTCTATCATTAAGGCCCCTAACATTCACCATACATATTGATGCGCGCTGTGTAGTGTGAATCAAATATAAAAGTAGACATGCCAGGCAAGACTACATAGTATAAATCGAATGTCAAAAAGTGAAAATTGAAAAGCAGTAGAGAAATCAAATAGTACAAATCGAATAGGCCAAATCTAAATAAAAAAACAGGTCTCACTGTGTACACATGGGCCCTCATTCTGAATGACACGAAAAGCTGCAAAATTTGCATGTCCTTTAAACACTGCCTGCATGAACGCCTGCCCGCTGCACGCACCGCAAATGTACCAGCAAACATACAGTCGCAGATTGTGTGCGGGTAACACCACGCCCCCACCCGCAGTGCTGTGTACAAGCAGCCAGCAAATAATCAATTTGCCACAGCTGCACGTGCATACCCTCCAACATGACCCATTGCATTTGGTACACAATGCTCTGTTCCTGGACTTCCCTCTTAATGTATGATTGCCCTCACCTGCAAATTTGCAACGATGAATAGGGTCCAGAATTACCTCAATTATCATAGAAAAAACATAAAAACACATTTTTAATGTGCAGTCCATAGGTAAAAACCTCCACTGATTGTCACAATATATTACCCATTTCAACATGTAATGGACTTATTTTCATTCTTTTGGTACAACTTAAATTAAACCTACATCAGTTAAATACTTAATCCTGCAAACTGACCATAATTAAACCTTTTAAAGTTTCCCTACCTATTTTGTGGTTCCTTGCCCCCGACCGCCTGTAATAGCTGTGACCCCTGCGGCCCCAGCCGTCTACTTGTGTGGCTGGCTGTGCTGCTAGGGTCTTCTGTTTCAAGTCCTGCCTGACCTATCTGCTCCTTCTCCTTGGTCTTTTGTGCAGCCGCAACAACCAGCATTGCTGCGGAGAGGGTTTTTTTTCTTCCTGAACTGGTGCAACAAGCATGTAATACCGCCCCTCCCCCCTCTTCCCCCAGCAATGAGCATGTAAATGCCCCCCCCCCCCCCCCCCCCCACCATGGCAATGAGAATGTAATTCCCCATGGCAACAAGAATAAGACCCCTGGCAAGAAGCATGCAATCCCTGTCAACGAGCAATATACCTCTGATAATGAGCATGTAGGTATGTGGCAGTTATGTGATATAATATGTAATAGGCATTATTGTGTGTAGTATTAGGTTTAATGGGCATTATGGTGTGTGACATTATGTGTAATTGGAATTACGGTGTGTGGCATTATGTGTAATTGTCATTATGCTGTGTGGCTTTTTTTGTAATGGGTATTATGGAGTTTGCTAAAATGTATAATGGGCATTACGGTGTGTGGTCTAATATGTAATACCACGCCTCCTTTCCATTAGGCCATGCCCCTTTTTTTGCTGCGCAGCTTTGCCACGCAAAGGTCCACCCTTCTTCATTGTCTGGATCTGGGACCACCCATTACCATATTTCCAGATTCGCCTATGGTCCCTAGTAATGGACACATCTCGGGTAATGTTCCTGTTTTTCAGTAATGACTAGAATATATTAAATTCATACAGGTTTCTCTGCTTATTTGCTGCACAGTACAAACTATCCTTATCCCATCCTGCATACGGGCTCGCCTCTGACACGCGGCGGTAGGGCAGCTGCAGAAAATAAATATTAAAATAATTTGCATTGTAACATATAAAGCAGGGATGGGGAACCTTTCGCCCTTCAGCTGTAGGTAAACTACATATCCCAGTATGCCTTGCTACAGTTTGGCTATTTGACCATACTAAAACTGTTGCAGAGCATGCTGGAAAGTGTAGTTCAACAACAGCTTGAGAGCCAAATGTTTTCTATCCCTGGAAGGGACTCCCAAAGGGTAACACTGCGTTCTAGGCAATTCATAATAAATTCACTGTATAGGTCTACCCGGTGCTGCTGCCAGTGCAGCGCCGTAATAGAGGAGCAGCAGGTCACACGTCACCGGGCATTGAATGCATAGGAAATGATACACTGTCACTGACTGGTCTCTGACGCCCCTATTGCCACTGCCAGGTAACACACGCACACAATTCACATGGTTAACTTTCGTCACAGAGCGCGCTACGCTCCTGTCATTGGCGACTTACATTTTGTGGGTGGGGTTAGAGCTGAGGGTTTCCTCCGTGATTGTGATTGGTGGCGGATGATGTGTCCGGGACACGTGTCCTAAGTGTTACCGGAGTCTCCGTGATGCAGCAGCAGGTGTGACCGGGAGCCAGGAGGTGGCGCCATGACTGTGAGCTTTGACACTGATATTGCGGCGCTTGTCTGCGCCACTGACCATTATATATTCGGGGATCTCAGCTAGGGGTAGGCAGCCTATGGCTCTCCAGCTGTTTGGAAAGTGCTCCGCGTCTGTGCATGCTGACACTTTGTCCAGACTCCATAACTTCAAACATGACCCTCTCCAGGAGGGACACAATGCTCTGTTTCTGGACATCCCGCTGAATGAATAACTGCCATCTCCTGTGTTACACCTTTCTTGTCAATTAGCCTGTTCGGCACAGGTGATGGCATTCATACATTCAGAGGAAAGACCAGAAACAGAGCATTCTGTCCCTCCTGGAGAGGGTCCTGTTGGGAGGTATGCTTTTAGGGGTATTCAATGCTGTGGGTGAGTGGTGACAGCGAGCAGAGCTTCCTGCTCGCTGTCACCACTCACCCTGACAGTATTCAACGCAGCCCCCTCATACGCCAATTTCCCCTCGCTCCGTTTTTTGATCGAGGGGAAATTGGCGTATGTTGCTCCAGAAGCAGCGAGACTCACGGCTAAATACAGCGAGTTTCCTGCATTAGCCGTGGGTCTCGCTGTTATGGGGAATTCTCACCGTCCTGTGACGGCGAGGATTTCCCTGGAACGTTGAATAGAGCGAGCGCCCGGCGAGGGGGTTAAACAGCGAGGATCGCTGGTTTTCTGCAATTCTCGCTGTTTAACCCCATCGCTGGCCGCTTGCCGCGGCATTGAATACACCCCTTTGTCCGGCCATAACACCTGGGGCAGCCCATTTTGTCTACCTTTAATTACTTCCCAACATGACCCTCTCCAGGAGGACGGGGTGCATGTATGATTGTCATCACCTGTGTTGAAACACCTTTCTTATCCCTTAACCTGTTCAAAGCAGGTGATGGCAACCATAAATTAAGGGGAAGTCCAGAAACAGAGCATTGTGTCCCTCCTGGAGAGGGGAAGACTCATGTTGGTAGGTATTTTTTGGCCTAGGTTGTATCATCTGTTTCTTGGTTGTGGGGAAATCGTTACACTGCTTGTAACTATATGGTCATGATAGGGTGATGTGGGAGCAGAATTACAATTGTTGAGGATTCAGGCTAGAGTCTGTACATCATAATGCTACACAATTGTCACATGCACCACAGACGTGGTAATCATGTTTACACTAATACGGTAATACCCCTTTCACACTAGCCACCCGGCAATTATCCAGTGTTTTTGAGTGCTGGGTCAATTTCCCGGGTGAAGCCTGGCCCCAATTCACACCAGAAGCAAATTCCCAGGTTAAAGCTTTTCAACCTGGGAATTTGCTGAAAAACCTGGGATTTTCTTTGGCGTGATTGGGTCAACACGGGTCTTAAATCCCTGCACTCTGACCCTGGTCATCGATGTGTGCTGAGCGATCTGTCAAGGCCTGTGTTCTCCTTTGAGAGCAATGGTCCTGAATGGCAATCTGACTAGATTTATCCTGCATGCAGGATCTTAATCTCCCAGCGATATCGATGCACATTGTTATCACTATGACCCCTACACATGGAGCGATGGGTCATTTTCTAAGATATCTAGTCCACCCTGTGTGTAGGCACGATTTGGGGCTGGGCAAGGGATCTGGTAATGAGTTACCAGAAAAGAGGCACAGGTTTTGAGGTGCTTCGTCAAGCTGTGGTGCACTTGGAAGGGTTTGTCACACCCGTACAGAAGCATTCAAAAAGGAAAGGTTTTTGTGCTCCGCGCTAACTTAAATGAATGTTTTTGATACTGATAAAGGAATTGTAAAAAATAGATATTTATTATGCAAGTATTACCCTTAAGTTAATTGTAATCATAATTACATTCGAATAAAATTAAAAAATGAAGAGAAATTAATGAAAAAGTTAATATTGTTAAAAACAACATTTGCCTAGGTGGGAGTATTGATGTATAGAGTCTATCTGGTACCGTATTTTGTTCTTCTGATCAGGTCCAGGTCTGTTCCTATATTGCCTCTTCACAATGGTCCATACCTTGGATTTGTATTCCAGTATACCGTATATACTCGAGTATAAGTCGACCCGAATATAAGCCGAGGCACCTAATTTTACCACAAAAAACTGGGAAAACTTATTGACTCGAGTATAAGCCTAGGGTGGGAAATGCCGCAGCTACTGGTAAATTTATTTGACACATCAGTAGGTTAAATGTTTCTGAATATTTATTTCACAGAAACACAGTAAACAAGCCAGCTCTTTCAGTGGAAAAGAGGGTCAACCAAAACAATTGGAGATTTATTAAGCTTGGTGTAGTGATAATGTGGCTGGTACTTTATCACCGACCAATCAGCTCCTAACGCTCATATTTCAAACCCAGCCTGTAACTTGGCAGTTAGTAGCTGATTGGCTGGTGAAAAATTACCAGCCACCTTTTCAGTTCACTGGGCTTTAGAAATCTGCCCCTGTGGACAGTCTGCTATATTTTATTTTCTTGGACACAAATCTTTATTTAAAATAAACTTACAGTACTTTTTTAAATATACCCGTGCACTTCAGTTAAGGAAGGTGGCTGGCTGCACTGGCACACTTCACGGAGTCACGAGCAACAAATCTCAGACTCCGCAAAGGCCCATGGGAAGAGCTGCTCTCTCTGGGCATGCTCAGCAGCACTCCTTAAGGACCGGCAGCCATCTTTGACAGTGGCAGCCAGCCTCCTCGCATCCACTGTAAGTACAGGCTGGACGCTGCACAGAATAAATATGATAGTGTGGTACTGTATTGCGCGGTCAGCTCAGTCATATGCAGAGCCTCTGCAGCGTGAGGGAGCGCTGGAGCGGGTACCTTCAGAGGGACAGGCGGCAGGACGCTGAACATAATAAATATGCTGGTGTAACGCTGGAGCGGGTACATGCAGAGGGACAGGCGGCTGGACGCTGCGCAGAATACATATGCTGGAGTGACGATGCGGCCGACCGCTGGCAGAGCTCACATACTGTAGCTACGGCAAACCGGATTACAAGCACAGTGTGCAGACTGGCCGCGCAGCGCGTGGCGCGTATATGCAGTCTGCACACTGTGCTTGTAATCCAGAATGCCGTAGCTACAGTATGTGAGCTCTGCCAGCGGTCGGCTGCATCGTCACTCCAGCATATGTATTCTGCGCAGCGTCCAGCCGCCTGTCCCTCTGCATGTACCCGCTCCAGCGTTACACCAGCATATTTATTATGTGCAGTGTCCTGCCGCCTGTCCCTCTGAAGGTACCCGCTCCCTCGCTGCAGAGGCTCAGCATATGTCTGAGCTGACCGCGCAATACCACAGCCTGTTTTCTGCCTTAACCCACCACTGTCTGTGACCCTCAGCCGGCCCATAGGCATTCCAGATGCCCCAGGCAAATGCCTGCCCAGACCCACACTCGAGTATAAGCCGAGTAGGGCTTTTTCAGCCAAAAAACAGGGCTGAAAAACTCGGCTTATACTCGAGTATATACGGTAGATATAAATTGATAAGTGGGGGGATTCCCTTTTGGGGGAAAGGGAGGTCCCAGATGTTGAAGAAGCAGGAGTTCCCTTAAGGGATGGCACTCCCAAGGTAGTCTGGGAACTCTACTCAACTGGTAACTCCAAGTTTTTGGTGGCTCCTGGTAAGGATTGGAGCAAGCAAACTGGCAAAGGTTTGAGGTGAGGCTGGTTCGGTCTCAGGAGCGCTGTTGAGTTGAGTGGGGTAAGATGGACACAAGCAATGTACTCCCACTGTTCCACCTACGCGTTTCCCCGGTTTACCGGCTTTATCAAGGTGTGGAGTGACTTGGTAGGTAGTTAATGTAGTTTAATGTTAACCTTTGCCAGTTTTCTTGCTCCAATCCTTACCAGGAGCCACCAAAAACCTGGACTTACCAGTGGAGTAGAGTTCCCGGGCTACCTTAGGAGTGCCATCGCTTAAGTGAACTCCTCCTTCTTCAACATCTGGACCTCCCTTTCCCCCAAAAGGGAATCCCCCCCCACTTTTCAATTTATATCTATACTGGAATACAAACCCAAGGTATGGACCATTGTGAAGATGCAATATAGGAACGGACCTGGATCTGATCAGAAGAACAAAATACGGTACCGGATGGACTCTATACATCAATACTCCCACCTAGGCAAATCTTGTTTTTAACAATATCAACTTTTTCATTCATTTCTCTTCATTTTTTAAATTTATTCGACTGTAATTATGATTACAATAATTTTAAGGGTAATACTTGCATAATAAATATCTATTTTTTACAATTCCTTTATCAATATCAAAAACATTCATTTAAGTTAGCGCGGAGCACAAAAACCTTTCCTTTTTGCACGATTACCGGCTGGTTGTTTTTCGCTCTCAATTATATCACTATTCAAGGGCATCACCCTCAGAATGGCCATTGCAACTTTGTTGCCAAAACTGGAAAATCTGTTTTGGAGATGCTCACGTTTCCGAGAATTAAGCTAGAGCTACATTGCAGGTTTTCCTGAAAACCTATCAGAGCCAAGGAGGAAAATCTGTGATGTGTGGTGTGCCAGACAAATGATCTGCACATGAGAGGTTGCAGCCTTCTTGCTTAGACAAAGGGGACATTTACTAAGATGGGAGTTCTAGTTCACATGGGATGTTGCTATGGTCAACCAATCAGAATCTGCTTCTTATTTTTTTAGCACCTTCTAAAAGATAGTAGATAGTATCTGATTGGTTGCCCAAAGCAACATCCCATCTGAAATAGAACTCCCATCTTAGTAAATTTCCCCCAAGTATCCGGGGGCATCGGAAGTAATAGTCCTCATATACAGTAGTAGCAGCAATTCCACCATCATTAAACATGCCAGATGAGGACATAGTAGGTAATGGTCATGCGTATGTACGGATTCGGCATGAAAAGCCGGCGTTCAAAATCCCGAACGCCGAAATCCCGACAAGGGGGGGACGTGGATCGCCCCCCCCTTGCGGGCTCGCTGCGCTCGTCACGCAGCGGGCCCGGTGCCTCGCTACGCTCATCACACACTAATTTATTCTCCCTCCGAGGGTGTCGTGGACACCCACGGGGGGAGAAAGTGTCGGGATTTCGGCGTTCGTGATTTTGAATGCAGGGATCCCGACCGCCGGGATTTAAACTGCATCCCGCATGTACAGTTGTCAGAGGAACTCGTGCATGTGCAAAGCTGCTGTCCTATATACACTCTTTCTGGGTGTCCACCTGAATTTAGGTAATTGGCATTGGAAGGAGGTGTGTAGTTATTATCTACCATTTCCAATCCAGCATGAAATGTGTAAACTATAGAGGGTTGCTATCCATCATCTTCCAGTGTCCATGACGATTTTCTGACAATATTACACTCAACACTTAAATATGACCATAAACCCATTACAACAACAAACTGATTTACTCAAAGTATCTTATGGGTCAAAGTTATAGAAATGCAGTTCCATAATGCTTCACTCTGTTTTACTCTATTGCAGGACATACAGAATGTTCCCATCGACATCCAGACCAGCAAACTGCTGGGTTAGTAGAAACAATAACACATGCAAAATAACATGTTTTTTTTTCTAGGTCTGGGCAAGCTGTAATCCATGCAGGTTTGCCCATCCTCATGGAATACTGGTGGAACCAAAATAGGTGCTGCCTCAGGGGAGACAATACTGAAGGATGCTAGAGGAGGTAGTAGCCATTTTGGGAGGGACATTTACTACACTCTAATGGAGGCAGACACTAACGGCAGTACCCAGAAGTGCTGGGAGTCCAGTCTCAGGACCGCTGACCATCGGGAGTCTCGGAGGAGTCAGTCAGATGCTGCAGCTAGAGTGGCTGCTGTGGCAATATGAAACACCTGACAAGGATCAGATAGTATGATCTAATAATATATACATTGCTGGGGATCATTTACCACACGTCGGGATCCCAACTGTTAAAATACCGACACACGGGATCCCGACGGCCACCGGCTATTCTCCCTCGTAGGGGCCCGCGACCCCCATAGAGGGAGAATAGAATAGGTAGCGAGCCACTGTGCCCGTAAGGGGTTTTGTTGCGCTTGCCACGATGTCTGAGTCTGGCCAGTCAGGATCCCGACGTCAGGCTAATGACTGTCGGAACCCTGTAGCACACCCGCTGTGGGGGACCATAATATGGTGTCAAGGGCATTACTGTGTGGGGCTTAATATGGTGTAAAGCTGGGTACACACTAGGGTTACCACCTCATTCCTTTAATTCCGGACACATATTAATTACACAGGTTCTGCGGCTGGCTGACTTCAAGACTCCATTTCATCTGTTTTTTTTTTAAACTGCCACAGAATCTGTGTAATTAATATGTTTCCGGAATTAAAGGGATGAGGTGGTCACCCTAGTACACACTATAAGATAATTCCTAATGATATGCACAATAACATTAAAATTATATTATCTTGCATATCATCTAGTGTGTAACCACCACATTGTTAACGATAAGAGGTAAACGTTATCGACACCCCCCCCTCCCCCCATTTGTACATGCATACATGCAGTAAATATTTGCCTATGGGGGAAATTTATTAAGATGGGTGTGCTATTTCAGAAGGGATGTTGCTATGGGCAACCAATCAGAATCGACTTCTTATTTATTTAGCCCCTTTTAGAAGATCATAAATAAATAAGTCGATTCGGATTGGTTGCCCGTGACCACATTCCATTTGAAATAAATTTCCCCTATGTCATTTATGAACGGGTGCATATCAATGTGTATGAACGATAAAGATAAAAATAAATTTTTCATGAAACAAGACGGTGACTGGTAAAGCAAAGCATCTTTATTCTGTGTCAAATCGTGTATGCACTATATATCATTCATTCTGGAGCTCTGGGGAGTTGAAGGGAAATTGTCAACTATATTGTTGACTGAGAATATGGAATAGTGGGTACCCAGCTTAAGGGACACTGTTGTCTTTTTCCTGCAAGGCCAGGCAAATCTTTTATTTTAACAATGTCTATGGAAGGTGGAGGGGAGAGCCAAATTGGCTATAAACATCCCTGCATAACAACATACACCTATATAAATATGGCAAATAGAATTCTAAATGAAAAACTTGTGTAGTTTCACGGCGCCCGATATATCGATGCGATTTTTGACCTGTTCATAACCCCACTATCCACTACACATGGAGTTGATTTTATATAGTGAGTGCAACGAGCCACCGAGCCCGAAGCGGATTACTGCGCTCGCCACACTATATAAAATCAACTCAATGCGTAGTGGATAGTGGGGTTATGAACAGGTCAAAAATCGCTTTGGATCGCATCCGATCTATCGGGCGCCGTGAAACGACACAAGTACCTGAAAATGCATGATGGCTCTGCCCTACCTTTTTATACGATGCTCTAATAATACATTTGTCACAGACTGCTTACCGAAATCAGTCATGGAACTATTCTCTTATCTTTTGTATTTGTAAAGATTTTGGATGTATTGACTTTGTTTCTAGAGTTGCTTTATTGTTGTGCGTCACTCGCTTTATTTTTTATTTTTCTCCTTATACTGACTCTTTGGAGTTTATTTTCAAAGATGAGAGTTCTATTGAAGATGTGATGTTGCGCATAGCAACCGATCACAATTTTTTGATTTATTTAGCACTTTCTAGAAGATAATATATAGAATCTGTTTGCCCATAGCAACATCCCATCTTCAATAGAACTTCCATCTTTGTAAATAAACCCATTTGAATATATTGTGTTATTGCTGTGTTACATTGTAATGTTTCTTTTTTTTTGTTTTTGTATGATGCTATGGACCTTTTTAAATAATAAAAATAATAGTATTAGGATTTTCATGCTCTAGTTTGACATGAGCTTAAAATGGCTACTCTGTGATGTAGTGGCATACAGCTTCTTACATCTGTTTGTGGATCCCCTCTTTGCATCATACCATTGCACTTGGCACGTATAGCCTTTCTTTTATAAACAATATAAAATAAAAATTTTGGATGTCTCCAAGTAGCCACATTCTACAGATATAAACAGACAACATGATGGCATTGTTTTCTACAATGGAAATTAATTATTGCCCCATAGCCTAATGGAATGGGATCATTTGGTCTACAACAAGTTGGTCGACAAGGGTCACGGTTGACAGGTCATTCGGTCGACACAAGCATTAGGTCGACACAAACATTAGGTCATCATGGTCTAGGTCGATAGTCAAAATGTCGACATGGGGTTTGTCACTGTTTTTTTTACCCGAATGTCGACGCAGTAGACACTGGTTAAAGTGCACCGCGTCCCCCCGCATGACTCGCTGCGCTCACCATGCTTTGGGCAACTATTTTATTCTCCTGTCACACCCTAGTGGATGGTAGGGCATGAAATACCACCTGTCGACACATGTCGGGTCCAAAATCAGTCAAAGACCCCATGTCGACTTAGACCATGTCGACCTATCGACTTAAAGCCATGTCGACCTAACGTTTGTCGTCCAATTTGCTGCTAGCCCCCTTTTTTGTTTATCTTTGTACCATTTAAGGTTACTCACTGGAGTTATATTGTTTAATTTACAATAATCCTGGAAAAGAAGGGGATGTTGTAAAACTTTTGCCTAGTAGTGTAACTGGCATGTAAAACTATATTCCCTATTTGCTGGGCAGCACTTTTTTTTTATAAAAAAAAATTTCAATATGTTTTAAAGCTGACTTTTTTTTTCCTTTGTAGATTGGTTGGTGGATCGGAGACATTGTACACTCAAGTGGCAGAGCAAGGTACTGCAGATTAGAGAGAAGATGAACCAAGCTCTGCAGGACATGCCAGAACATGAAGACATCAGGAATCTGCTGTCAGGAGCATGTGAGATACTGGATGGGGAGATAGACATGTGGTATATGGCAGGAAGTTAGGGAATTTGGGAAGACATGTGGGATGTGGAAAGGAAAATAGCACTTGTGGGATATATTAGGACAGTGGTTCTCAAACTGTGGGTCCTGAGTCCCAAAGTGGGTCCTGGCCTTCTCACCTTGGGGTCACGACTCAATGTTGCTGACCATCAGGCTGATGACTGCTCTAGTCTCAATCAGTTATTTAAGGAGTCTGAAAAATCTGTTGAATTGTCTGTTATTTTAGACTCCTCCCATCATTTTGTGCCTCCACAATGCTGCCATGCCTGTGCTGTCTGCTGACTACACATGTGATGTGATGACCTTCTGCAGTAACTTGCTGTGGTCCTGTCATTATTTTTATTGTCTGGTGGGGTCACAGAGCAAAATAGTATGAGGAGCCCTGTATTAGGATAATGAGTCACTTGAACAGTTAAAAGACAACTAAATAGTATTAATTCTATCATGAGATTAAGGTGCCCACACGTGGTGTATTTTGGGTTAGCACACTCCCACGCATATCACATCACAAAGTACAAAAAGGATGTGAGTGCAGTATTTTTTATTTATTTTTTTAACTAGATTACATTGCATTTAGTGCAAATCGCATGCTGTTGTAGCTTATCACATGTGTTTTGAACTAGATGCAATCTAGTTCAAAATACATGGAGCACATCGCTCTGTGTGTGGGCACCTTTAGCAGTGAGAATGCTGAGTAGTTTAATTTAGAATCAGTGACATCCTCAAGGCACATTATTGTTTTTGTGTTTCCATATTACTAAATATTGGTTCAGCAGAAAACACACATTGGGCCCAATTCAGCTTCAGTTGCAGTTTTGCAAAGAATTGCAAAACTGCAAAGCCAGCACAGGGTAAGGCTGCCTAGAATGCTGTGGCGCTTCCTGCAATGCGATTGCAAAATACTTGCAGTCACAGCTCAGAAATGCGAGTGATTCACAGATCTGGAAAGTGCTCTCATAATTAAGGTAGCCCCTTGCCTGCGCAGGCTGGTGTCAGGCTGTCTTGTTTGGGCTTGCAGTGACAGCTGCAATGAACCACCCCGAAAATGGTCTGGACACTTCTCTGTTGTCTGACCCACACTCACCCAACGGCACGTTGCCAACCCCCTGCCATCACTCAAACTGCCGTTGCATCATTCCGGTATGCAACCAGAGTTTAGGGCCCCTCCCCATTCGGTGGGCTAGCATGCATAGAAGTGTGGAAGTCACTGATTATCAATTTCGGCACTTTAGTGTTCTCTAGGTGAGTTGATCACTGGAAAAGATCCTAAGGGATGGATGATGTGAAGAAAGTGACAAATATATGCACCATTCAGTATGAAGACAGACAGCGGACAGACAGGCTCTGGTGGCCCCTTTGTCAAGGTGCCTGTACACATAAATATATATATATATATTTATCAGCCCGGCACTCACGTATGCTTGAGTGATTTGCGTGGGTGCCTCCTGGAAAAATATGCACCATTCAGTATGAAGACAGACAGCGGACAGACAGGCTCTGGTGGCCCCTTTGTCAAGGTGCCTGTACACATAAATATATATATATATATATATTTATCAGCCCGGCACTCACGTATGCTTGAGTGATTTGCGTGGGTGCCTCCTGGAAAAATATGCACCATTCAGTATGAAGACAGACAGTGGCACTCCACGACTTGAATATCAATCAACTTTATGTGAACCAACGTTTCGGGGTCTGGTGGCTCCTTTGTCAAGGTGTACAGGCACCTTGACAAAGGGGCCACCAGAGTCTGAAACGTTGGTTCACATAAAGTTGATTGATATTCAAGTCGTGGAGTGCCACTGTCTGTCTTCATACTGAATGGTGCATATTTTTCCAGGAGGCACCCACGCAAATCACTCAAGCATACGTGAGTGCCGGGCTGATATATATATATATATATATATATATATATATATATATATATATATATATATATATATATATATATATATATATATATATATATATATATATATATATATATACACACATACAGTATGACATGTGAATATTGGGTTCGTGCTGGGTATTTATATATTTTATTAATTATCACAGATATCAATTACTTCCACTGCTTAAAAATTGTGGACATTTTGAAGTCAACAGAAGCAGCTAGCAAAAACCTGTTTGGCCGATACTCCTCCCAGAGAATGAAGGTAATATATTTTTACTAGTGATAGTTTATTTGTTAACCTCTACTGTAAATTATAATGATATCACATGTCATCTAGAAGTTCCATGGCTATATAAATTCACAAGGCTGCTGACCCCAAGGTTATCTAAGATTTCTGCTTTGTTACATGCTGTAATGAGAAAGCCATGTCAATCATGTTGTAAAGTCTGTATCCTAAGCACAATGGCAGTGTGCAGTAAAGCTCACTTATTGCATTAGTCCTCCCAGACAAATGTAAAGCAATGTTTTGATTCTGTATGAACTTTCATCATCCTATGATATTTTGTTATAACAATCCAAGTTGACTTCTCATATTGTAATAATTAGCATTATGACGCACTGAAGTGTTGCCGTCACAACATATAGATATTATTTTTCGTATGGTAGCGTCACTTGTTTATTGTAAATGAATAAATCTCACTACTGAAATGGACTTTAAAAGAAATTAATACATTTTAGCATTTAAAGTAAATCATCTGCAAAAGTATTTTACAGTACTAAAATACATGAAGACCAATGCTGTGTACACACCGTACAATTTGACATTCGATTTTGACTGTACAGTCAAAATGAATCGGGATCGCATATACATCGTATGGAGATAGAACATGTTTTTAAGCTGTCGATCCCATTATGATGCCGATGCGCGCTCCCGTTCAGCTGAAATAAAAAAGCCGAAGTGCAGCAATGACTATATAGTGCAAATCGAATGTAGATAGTATGAATTGTATGTAAACAGCACATGAGTTAGCAAAGATTGCATAGCAATCAAATGTTATGGTGTGTACACAAGGTACAATCCAGCATGAGATTTTTACTATATAGTCAAAATCACATACAGATCGCACAGGTTTTTTACCTTGTGATCCCGATGAGTGCTCCTGGGACTGCAGGATATTACACCTGACCCAAGGGCACTTTTTTAGAGTATATAAACTGAGGTAATGTGTCACTGATATTTAAAGAGAGGTGGAACTCTAATCGGAAAGGCTTGAAAGAATTAAAAGTAAACACACACACATGCACAGTGAAAGGTTTGGGTTAGGCAGCAGAGGGGTAGAGGGGGGAGGTTTAGGCACCAAGAAAGGGGGGGGGGGTTTAGTCTGTGGGGCAATTAGATTTAGGCAGGAGGCTAAGGGGGTTAAGTGCAAGCGGGGAGGGTAAAAGGATAGGCTGCTAAAACAAATGGTTGGGGGGGGAGGGGGAGTGGCAAGTATTCTTACTGGATCATTGTTGGGATTCCCTCCATTGGGATGTTGGTGTTGGTATTCAGTAATAAGTTATGTAGATAGTGGTATTGTACAATTGGCTTTATATAGCAGTGTGCAGGTCTAAAATTAGGCCAATATGCCACAGCCTGCCCGAGGCTGGCATTCACTTATTGGTTCCAGGGTCACTGATTTTGGGGATCTGCCACTGATGGGTGGTCTCTAGTTCCTATTGTATTAACTCTTCTGGAAGCCTGTTCCTCCTTTGTTGTGGTTGGTCTCATTCTCTGTCCTACGTGGCTCTACTCCTAACAGTAAAGGTGCCCATACACTAGTAAGATTTATCTTCAGATCTGGCTGGTTGGAACAAAGACATGGTTATGGATGAGTGACAGTTTGTCAGTTTTCCAGCATTTACAAGCAAACGGTCAACTGTCATTTGCTCTCATCCATAACCATGTTTTTGTTCCAACCAGACAGATCTGCAGATAAATCTGTGTGTGTATGGCCACCTTTAGAGACGGCCACAGCCCCCATGGGGATGGGTGCGTTGCTCTATTAAAATTGGAACTCCAAAACATGGGGCAGATGTTTTAAGCCTGGTGAATAGATAAGTAGATAAAGTAGACGGTGATAATGCACCCGCTAATCAGCTGTGTTTGAAAAATGGCAGTTGGTAGTTGATTGGCTGGTGCATTATCACCTTCCAATTTATGTCTTCACCAGGTTTAATACACCTGCCTCATAATGTAATATTTGGAGCCAATTTTAATGCCCTTCCTCTATGGAAAATCTGTGCACACTACCCAGTGCCCACATAACCTTATCCAGAGTCCTAGCCTTGTGCTTCCTTGTGCGTCTCCAAGTGGATTACGTTCCTGATTCTTAAGGTCAATTTAATAAAGCTCTAAAAAATGAAAAGATGTGATGATGATTCGGTCTATCATTTTCTAGGATTCAATAGAATAATGCTAGAACTTGATTGGTTGCTATTGCACATTAGGATCCTTGTCTCTGTTCTGGGTCCCATCCAGAGGCGTAGCGAGCCCGGAGCCGGCGGAGCACACGCCTCGGGCGCAGGATGCTAGCCTGGCGCCGGAGCTGTGCCAGCTCCGCCAGCTCCGCCAGCTCGCTCGCCCGCCTCCGCCGTTGCCCTGCCCGCTCCCCCGTATGTAATGGGCATTACGGTGTGTTATATAGCATGTAATGGGCATTACGGTGTGTTATATAGTATGTAATGGGCATTACGGTGTGTTCTATAGTATGTCATGGGCATTGCGGAGTGTTATATAGTATGTCATGGGCATTGCGGAGTGTTATATAGTATGTCATGGGCATTGCGGAGTGTTATATAGTATGTCATGGGCATTACGGAGTGTTATATAGTATGTCATGGGCATCATGTGTGGGCTTATGTGTAATTGGAATTACAAAGTTCACTAAAATGTGCAATGGGCATTACGGTGTGTGGTATAATGTTTGTCCGTGCCAACTTTTCACTGCGCAGGAGCCTCACCTATGACATATTGGGGGGGCGCAAAACATGCCCTTGCTCCGGGCGCCGTGGCACCTAACTACACCACTGGTCCCATCCAATCCTAAATTATAGGTTAGTATTCCACTAATCCGTTAGGAGCTTTCGCCAAAATACCTGTTAGTAGGCTGATAAAAATGGATTCAGTTATTATGTGGAATATCGTTAAATTTCATTAAATCGTCCCCATCAACTCAGAAGAGGTGTCGCTGCTTGGCCCATGCACGGCAAGACACATAGCTGTCTAGTTTGGCCACCTCAGTATGCGACCATCTTTACTCACAGTGCGAGTGAAGTAACTTTTTACATATAAGGTTGGATGAATATTGTATAATCTACAGTGTGTTGAATGAACATTTTGTAATTTATATTGCTTTATCTAATGTTAATATTTCACTATACAGAGCTTGTCCTAACAATACGTTTCTCCCTACAGGACTGGCTGGAGGTGATATCTCTATACCAGGCTGATAACACCTATCTTGGTAAGAGCTTGAGCTTGTTTTCCCCATTGGGCCCCTATTCGATAAAAACAAAGATATTCTATCTGAACTAACAGCAATAATCTCACAGCTGCTTCTCTGCCATGGTCTGACAACCTTGTTTCAAGTGACATACCATTGGGACAGAAACTAGATTCTTGCTTTTCCTCCATCCTTAAGCCCCCCCCCCCCCCCCACCAACTCCACCTCCATGTCTCTCCATTTTTCCCACTAAGTAGCCAATACCAGTTTGCCGTAAAATGCTGTGCTGTCTCCCCTTGAATCTTATTTAATGGGGAGAATAATATCTTTTTTTACATGTAGGTGCATCCATTCTTTCAATAGGCTAATATAACATCACAGGAAATCTCAGTGGCATCCCAGCCCCCAGTAAGTGAGATATTTCATGCCTTTGTTTGTTTTGATAATTTTGATGATTACGGCTTACATTTTATGAAAACCCTAAAATTTCAGAAAATTTGAATATTACATGAAATCAATAAAAAAAAAAAAAAAAAGATTTTAAATATGCAAATGTTGGCCCTCTGAGAAGTATAATCATGCATATGTACTCAGTACTTGGTTTGGGCCGCCTTTGCATGTATTACTGCCCCATAGCGGCATGGCATGGATGCTATCAGCCTGTGGCACTGCTGAGGTGTTATGGAGGACCAGGATGCTTTAATTACGGCCTTCAGCTCTTTTGCGGTCTCATGTCTCTCCTCTTTCTCTTGGCAATGCCACAAAGATTCTCTATGAGGCTCAGGTCAGGCAAGTTTGCTGGCAATCCAGCACAGTAATCCCACGGTCATTGAACCAGGGTTTGGTACTTTTGGCATTGTGAGCAGGTGCCAAGTCCTACTGGAAAATGATGTCAGCATCTCCATAAAACTTGTCTGCTGAAGGAAGCATAAAGTGCTTTAAAATGTCCTGGTAGATGGCTGCATTGACTCTGGACTTAATATAGCACAGTGGACCAGCATCAGCAGATGACATGGCTTCCCAAATAAACACAGACTGTGAAATTTCACTCTGGACTTCAAGCATCTTGGATTGTGTGCCTCTCCATACTTCCTCCAGACTCTGGGACCTTGGTTTCCAAATGAGTTGCAAAATTTCCTCTCCTCAGAAAAGAGGACATTGGACCACTGAGCAACAGACCAGTTCTTTTTACTTTACCCTAGATAAGGCTAAAGAAAAAAGATGTTCTGATGTTGTTTATAGTTCAGTAGCGGCTTAATAAGAGGAATATAACATTTTAAGCCTATGTCCAGGATTCATCTGTGTGTGTGGTGGCTCTTGATGCACTAACTCAAGCCTCAGTCCACTCCTTGTGAAGCTCCCCCATATTTTTAAATGGGCTTTTTCTGACAATCGTCTCTAGGCTGCGGTCATCCCTGCTGCTTTTTAACCTTTTTCTTCCACACTTGGTATCCGTACCCTAGGTCGACCATGTCTAGTTCTATAGGTCAACACAAGCTTTAGTTAGACCATGGGAAGGTTGACAATCAAAAGGTCGACACAAGCTTTTCAATTCTTTTTTTTTTAGCCCACATGTGCCGACAGGCGGTATTTCATGCACTACCGTCCCCTAGGCTGGGGTGGGAGAATAAAATAATATGCCAAGCATAGCGAGGCACCGTGCCCGAAGCATGGAGAGCCATGCGACGGGATGCAGTGCACTTTTCTAGTGTCCATGACAACTGTGTCGACATTTGGGACAAAACCTTTGTGTCAACCTTTAGACCCTGTCGACCATGGGTATGTTGACCATTCATAGGTGTCGACCTAGACATGGTCTATATAACATACCATAACCCTTCCACTTAACTTTATATTAATGTGCTCTGATACAGCACTTTGAGAATGTCCAACTTTTGCAATTTCCTTTGAGGCTTCCCCTCCTTGTGGATGGTGTCAATAATGGTCTTCTGCACAACTGTCAGGTCAGCCGTCTTCCCCGCGATTGTAAATTCTACTGAACCAGACTGAGAGACCATTTAAATTCTCAGGAACCATTTGCAGGTGTTTTGGATTAATTAGCTGATTAGAGTGGGACACTTTGAGCCTACAATATTCTAATTTTGTAAGATTTTGTATTTCATAAGCTGTAAACCGTAATAATCAAAATGATAACAAATAAAAGCTTGAAATATCTCACTTTGCATGTAATGAGTCTATATAATATATTAGTTTCACCTTTTTAAGTTGAATTACTGAAATAAATGAACTTTTGCACGATATTCAGATTTCCGAGTTTCACATGTATAATAAAAGGCTATTACAGCACAGCCGCAATACTGACATTACTGTTATGTTTCTCCATAATTTTGATGGGCGGGTAACTAAATTCCTATATTTGGCAGAAATGTAGCCACATTTTACAACATTTTTCTGACCTTGCTTTAATGTGCAAAAGTAATTATGGGGAAAAAAATCTATATTTGTATATTTTTTCAATGTGGTTCCAAAATAAACCCTTAAATGTCTAGAAGATATCATAAAATCTGCTTGGTCGGAATAGGTTCTAAAAGTAAATTCTTGAAAAAATAAGTTAACCTATCTACTGTATGGCAGGATTTTCTTATCACCTTTAGAACCCCAACTAGTTTACCTTTCTCTCTTTCCTAGCGGAGAGTGGCAGTTTGTTGGTGCGCAGTGTGAACTACGAGATCCCAGCTTTGAAGAAACAGATGAGCCGGTGTCAGCAATTAGTAGTAGAGAGTGAGCGTCGAGCAGAAGAGTGTGTTCATGGGGCAGCGGAGCAGCGTGAGCAGTATTATAGCAGCTGTAAACGCTATGGAATCAGTGTGAGTAATCCTGCCAACCTTTCTGTAATTCACCCTTCACAAGGAATCCTTCACTGCGGAGACTGACAATACCTGGACAGATCTTGATGATTATCTTGGTAGTATTCACTCGCGGAAAACAATACCAATTTATGCTGGCTGGTCAGAATAAAAAAATAAATGTAAGAAACTGATCTGTAGGGTTGTTGCTGGTTGACCCAGGTTTTTGTGCAGTGTGAAAGCGCCGTTTGGAAAAACCAGGGTCCAGCAACCGAGACGGACCCGGGTTGATGGGCAGTCTAAACAGGTAACCCGAGTCGAGACACCCGGGTCCTGTTTACACTATAGGGAGCAGGCAACGTCAGCTCCAAGTGCTGCCCCTGCCGCCGATGACGCTCCGCCCCTTGTGACATCAGCCCATGTCCAAATCCCGGGTGCGACCCGGCATTTGTGATGTGGGAAGAGTATTAGTGGTTAGTAACCCTTGTGTTAGATTACAAATATTCAGCCTGACAAATGAACAACCAGTTCTATTTTGCCCTCACTTTTTGTGGCAATATTGCCTCACTCTGCAGCTTAACTGTGAATGGCCAGACTGAGTCAAAACTAGTCAAATGGATTGTAAATCTTTGGTTATTTCATATATTTGTGTGTGTGTGTGTGTGTGTGTGTATAATATCATTTTTGTCACTTCTGTCTGTCTGCCCCTCCCCTTTAGAATGTAAGCTCTCACAAGCAGGGCCCTCTCTCCTCATGCACATTTCTTGCAAAAAAAAAATATATATATATATATATATATATATATATATATATATATATATATATATATATATATATATATATATATATATATATAATCTTCCACTCTAATTATTGTTTCAGTGTCCTGTCCCCTGATGGAAGTATCTTTAGTTACCATGTACCTTTCCTAAATTGCTTTGTACTGCAATTTTTTTTTTTTACTCATTTATGTATTGTTAGGCGCTATGGAACCCTTGTGGCTCCATATAAATAAAGGCTAATAATAATAATAATTTATTAGATATCTGCACAAGAAAACCTGTGCATATATTGCAAAAGGCTTTTTAATGCAATACTGCAGAGTAGATCTTCGGATAAAACCAATACGATCCAACTTCAATTAGCCCCTTTGTCACCTTACAGTGCATTTTTGGGCAGAAGCAATGTTACTCCGTGACTGCAGTCTGTCAATCACGTATTCGTGTTACTTTATGTGGGTTGCCCAAAAAAATAAAAAGAGATTGTGTCCAATAGACAAAGGGTGAAATTTAATAGGATGAGAGATTCAGAAAGTGAGAGATTTGGTAAGAAATCTCCAGGTTTTTTAAAGCGGCAATCATGTACACTGCAGAACCAGTTTGATTTTGCAGTGTAAATGATTGCCGCTTTAGAAAAAAATGGAGATTTCTTGCCAAATCTCTCACTTTCTGAATCTCTCATCCTATTACATTTCACCCAAAGTCTCTTAAATGATTTCTAAACTTTTTTTGTTTATATGTCTTCACATGGTTAATCCTTATCTCTTATCACTAAAACTGAAAGGGTTACAAATACTGTATTCATCCCACATAATAATCCCATTAACTGTATCCCAAATAACACATTTCGCAGATACTGCATGCTTGTTGACCCAAGAGTTCTCTGAATGAAGTTACCTGTTTTTCCCATTTCTCTTCTGCACAGGGAGAGGATATACACAAGGAACTTCAGATGTTGGTTTGTGATGTCCCAGCAGTGCTAAGACAGGTTGCAGTAGACACTGCTACACTCTTACCAGCAATCCAGTTGTATCAGGCCTGTGTGACATTTGTCTGTGACAGGTAAGGACAGAAGGAGCATGAACCCTTGGGAAACATTTACAATTTTTTTTCTATGTCCATGTGTTTTTATCATGTTTTATACACTTGTCACTATGTGTTTGAAATATGTTTTGGGTTTTCTTTGGAATGTTGCAATGTATGGGGTCATTAAAAGGAACCATTCACATTTAGTAAACAAAACTGGGCTTTTCTACAATAATTGTATCATGGAACTATTGCTACAAATGCAAAGTGAGGAGCTACTGGTTGCACCAACAGTTGTGTACCAAAAAGTGTGCTGCCTTCCATAAAATCAGATTCCCCATCCGCAGACTGGTCTTAGGGCCAGCTTTATTCCTGATCGCTGGGCTGCGAATCAGAAGGGCAGCTACAGCATGTGCGCTGAGTAAGTGCCTCGCTTTCACAAGCTGCACAAAGATGGCCCGTCCCCCTATAACCTTGAAGGGAGTTGAGAAAGTATAATGCTGCTCAGGTTTAGGATGTCCATCTCCCTTTGACCTTCCAGCACTGCGCTGACTGGAAGAGGAAGCTCCATGTCGCGGCACTTTGTAAAAACATAAAATAAAAATGTGTTGCTTCTGCATTATCGATGGTGGGAAACCATTTGTTTCTCTCCCCATTGATGGCAAATGCCTTCAGGATTGGTCATAGACCATCAGTAATTTTGAAGCATCAATGGTCCATGGCCATTCCTATTTATTTCCTACTTGGCTTCCCTCTAAACCCACAGCCTGCAGTGTTCCCCAAATGAGATGATAGCAGAATACTACAGATATGAGCATATATTGTATGATTAAGAGACTTGGGGATAATTTCTCTTACTTACTTGAGCTCCCCAGAACAGGCCCTTGCCCTTCTCCGGTATGTGCAGGAACGTGGAGACACCACTATGTATGAGTGGCGCACCGGTGTGGCCCCAGAGACAGTAGAGCGTCCCGAGGTGAAGAAAGTTGAGGAAGATTCCCAGTGCTCTGGGGACGCAGATGTAAGTGAAACAGAGTGGTATGCATGCTTGTGGAAGAAGTCCCCATAATCTTTTTTAACATTTATTTATTTTTGTCTCTCAGATTGACTGGGGAGACATGGGCTTGTCTGCTCAACAGACTACAGAGGAGATCGACTGGGGCATTGTTTCACAGTCTGAAGTAAGCTGTTTCTAATTTGAATGAAGTATGTATAAGATACTGGGTGAGATTTAATGGGATGAGAGATCCAGAAAGTGAGAGATTTGGTGAGAAATCTCCAGTTTTTTTAAAGCGGCAATCCTTTACACTGCAAAATCAAACTGGTTTTGCAGTGTAAAGGATTGCCGCTTTAAAAAAACTGGAGATTTCTCACCAAATCTCTCACTTTCTGAATCTCTCATCCCATTAAATCTCACCCAATGTTCGTTACAGATGTGGCATACAGCTAACTACTACCAGGTCCTGTGGAACTCTGCTAGCGTCTGGCATTTTTTTTTTTTTGCTGAAAATGCACCTTTCTTGCTGATTGATTTGATATATGATACTTGTATATCTGTGAATGAATGAGACTGTATATGAGGCACAAGAGAACTTTTCACAAAAAAAAGCCACGGCCCATGTATTGTAGCACTTATAGAGACTCTGGGTGGAATGTAATAGGATGAGAGACTCAGAAAGTGAGAGATTTGGTAAGAAATCTCCAGTTTTTTTCAATAATTTGCGCTGCAAAGCCAGTTTGATTTTGTAGTGTAAATGATTGCCGCTATAGAAAAACTGGAGATTTCTTACCAAATCTCTATCCTGTTACATTTCCCCCATAGAGACTCAGTTGTACGCAGATATGTAAGTGTCACTAATCAGATGAATCATTAGTGTCTCCTGGTGCGTCCTAGTTGCATCGCATTGCGACTAAGACCCATTTATATTTCATATGTAAGTGCCCCATCTACTCATTATTATTCCTATATAACTTTATAGCAGTTTTTGTCTGATGTAAAATATTTATCATATATCTGCAAGATGTGCTAGTTTATTTATACTTCTGTTTGCTCACATTCCTCACCAGGGTTGGTGACCATCTTCTCATGAATGACAGCAATGCAGAGGAGTTTGGCTAGGTAATAATGTTTTGTGTTTTCAGGCTGTAGAAGCAGACGGTATAATCTGGGACACTGAAGAGACGGGGCCTGTGGAAATCACTGTACTGAAAGATGGCCTTGATGGTGAGATACAGGAGTGGAGGCAATTGCAGGCGGACAGTTTTTACATTGATTTTTTTTATTTTTGGTAACATAATGTTATCCCGAGAATAGTGCACAATATTGAAAAGTCCATATAAGCTCTTTTGGGAATACAGCATGGATTATAGCTATTATTATTATCCTTTGTGTAGTGCCAAATGGGAGCCGCTGCACCCAGGTAAAGAGCATATAAACAAATTAACAAAACAAGAAAATGTAATTTACCGTTCAAGACAGTACTGGGTATATAAACGTAGGTGCGTCAGCAGACAATGCTGAAATAAGTGTGGGATGGCAGAGAAACCAAGGGCTTTGGGCCCGGATTTTGGCTTGCTTGGAAAGCAGCGAACTACCGCCATGTAATGCTGGTCACCTGCCCTGCGAATGCCCATCCCCCGCTACACACCAAATGTCCCTGCAGCACTACAAATGGATGTTTTGCATAAACATCCATTCGCATGCTTGCATGCGGGCCCAAAATCATTCAACCGTCGCCGACCATCAAATGATTTCTGCAGAGCTTCATCATCGAACTCCCCGTGTAAATGTATGGGTGAGGTTGCTAACCTGAATGAGGGCCCTGGTGTGGAGTAGAAGACCATTTGACTAAAAAAAGAAAGGGCACATGAGGGAAGAGGGCCCTGTCTGTGAGAGCTTATTGGGCCTTTACACGTGGCGATTTCGGTGGTGTTTTCAAAGCGATCTGACTTAATTTGACTAGAACGCTTAGGAAATGCCTCTACTTTGCTCTGTGTGTAGGGGCCATAGCGATAGCGATGCTGGGTAAATGTAGTTAGATCTCTGGTCAGGGCCAGTGTTCTCACGAGAGAGCACTGGCCCTGACAGATCGCTCAGCACACATCGCTGACATGTCGCTGTGTGCTGAGTGATCTAGCATCGCTCAGATCGCTCAGGAGAATCTCTATGTATGTAGGCCCCATTGTATGGTTTGTTGTCAGTTTAAGGGGAATGCATGTTTTATTTCCCGTTCTGCTGTGGGATACTGAAAACTCGGATGTCGGTTTTATTTTGAATATCCAATGGTATACTGACATTACTTTAATAACGATTGAATGCTTTAGTATTTGTCTTCTCAGTCCCTCAAGGTGTGGCACGGGGATCTGATGCGCTCACTGTTTTGGAAAACACAGAAACTCGAAATCAATTTGTTGATGAGTTAATGGAGGTAACTGCTTTCATTTTTGTATTTTCTGTACTTTTTTTTAATTGGCAAATTTGTAATTCAGTTTTTGCTATCTAAAACTAACCATTGGATATGCAGGTCTAATTTGTGTATTTTTTGCTGTACTTTTATATTCTGTATTCCTTTCCCTCATACTAATTTAGTGTTTGTGTAATTTTCTGCCTCTCATTAATCTCTGTAATATATTTCTCATTCCCAGTTGGAGCTTTTCCTATATCAGTGGCTTCAGGATCTGGATGGTGATACTGACATTGTTACAGTCACACAGTTCCAAGCAGCTCCATCCATTTTGCAGGGACAAAACCGGGACAAGGTGGCTTCCATGCTATTGCAGGTTCGGAATCTTATCAGCCGCCTGACCGATGTCAGAATGCGCCATCTTTTCCTGATTCTTGCATCACCACGGTTAGTAAATGAACTATATATAATAATTTCTAAGTTGCCTAATTCGTTAGATCAGGTTGGTCATAGAGAAGCAGTTATATGTCAGGCGACATTTGTTCCAGGTATGTGGATCGTGTAACTGATCTTCTACGACAACGTCTAAAACAGGCTGAACTCTTGGAGAAGAAGAGGGAGGCCTGGTTGGAGAGAGGAAAATTGGCAGAGGAGGAGAGAGAGAGCCTACAGCCGAAGTTGTTGCTTCTTCAAGAGAGAAGTCATGAACTTCAGAAGCAGGTGAGTGGTGGAACAGATTTCAGGATCAGGGAAGAATATGGATATCAGATTCAAAGACAGATTAGGCATTAGGTTGGATCATAAATAGGAGCTGTATAGAGGCAGGATCCTTGGTCTATGGAACTGCATGATGTAGGCTGGCATGGAATGCAGAAGATGAGGGTAGTACAACTAAGCTGCAAATGTGGGTAAAATCAGTTCTTCACATGCCTCCTATTTGTTGCAGATTGAAGCAGACCTATCTCAGAGGTATAACAACCGCCCTGTGAAACTAATTGGTACTGGACTGTGATCTTCATCACGTGACTTTGGGACCGGTTTATACAATAAAGCATTGTGTCTAAAAAGTGTATGAGAGTGTTATTCTGCCTTTTGTAGTGACATTACAAAGAACTGACAGTAGACCCCCTTCTCTCTCAATTCTGTGTAATTTTTTTTTTTTTCCTGTGGCTGACGCATTCCATATCCCCCCTTACACTCTCCCTGATATTGCCACACTGTGTGATGCACGCCTATACCTTCGTCCTGACTCCCTAATTACATCCCATCAGAATGACGAGTGACCTGTCACTGCTCATTATTCTGGCTGCTCGTTATCTCAGTACTTGGGGGGGAAGCTGCACCCTCCAGCTGGACACTGAGTGATGGCATCTATTAATCAGCAGGCTCATGGAGCAATACCTGTAAGCACAGCTTGCTACAGTGCGTGCAGCTCTGCCAGTGGGCGGGATGCCATGCTTTGTCAGCTTCTGGCTGCTTTGGTTATAAGACTGACATTGCAGGATTTGGCTGAAAACAGTTTATGGAAGCATCACCTTACATGTCTGTGACTGAGCATTGTTTATGGGGATACAGCTTTGTAGATCTAGAGAATAAAGGGTTTAAGCGATTTCTTTAATGTTTTTCTGGTGTGAAAAAAAAAAAAACCACTGCATGTTTAGCACACACACGTACGTACGTTGAAAAAGGGAATACTCTGCACTGTACCAGAATGTAATCTAGTATTTCATTCTAGACTAGATGGGCCAAGTGGTTCTTATCTGCCGTCACATGTTATGTTTACATCAGTAACCACATATGTTTGCTCAATTAAGGTTTTCCAGTTAAAACAGACATCATCCCTATTTGTAAAGGTATTGCAAATATAGACTGCATTTGTAGTCTACTAGACCTCAGTAGCAAATGGCAAAATATGCCTCTTTAGTCATTGAGAAAAATATCAGAAATCTGTGCTATTACCTTTTCAAATATCCTTATTATTTAAAGCATGGATTCCTTAGTTCAGATAATATACCTCGCGCTGCAGGCTTGTTTAACTTTTACTTGCTTACATACATGACCATAAAGCAAATTAATTGCAATGTCTATAACCCCAGAATCTGCCCAGCAGGCCAGATAAGAAGCTGCCCAATTTTGATCGGAATCCTGGAAAACTCACCTGGTTGATACCCACTGTGTGTGTTCACTGATAGATGCCAACATGTTTCTGCCACAGGCGTTCAAAATCCCGACGCCGAAATCCCGACAAGGGCCCTTGTGGGCTTGCTGCACCCTAGCCCCCCCCCCCCCCCCCCCCCCCCCAAAGAGGGAGAAAGTGTCGGGATTTTGAACGCCGGGATTTAAACTGCATCCCACATGGAGACAAGCCAAGTTCTTATATATGTCTTGTAGTGATAATCGCCATTACCTGATGCAAACCCTCTAGTAGTAATAATGTGTGTGTATAGGCTTCTGCAAATAATGGGACTGATTTATGTTGGCTCGCTAAGCAGTGTAAATTTGCAGCTTAGCGAGCCATTTAACGCTGCCCACCCCCTGCCACCATGGGAACATTCCCGCTGCATTGTTTAACATAAAAATCCATACGCACGGGAGCGAACCATCTTATGATTTTTCCCCTAATACGCAAATATAAGTCAATCTTCACTGACCTATATTTGCGGAGTGTGGCTCTGAGAACCAAGCGGGCAGCTGACGTCCTGTGACTTCAACCACCCTCCCCTGGCAGGCATGGACACCCGCGTACCCATAGAAACGACCAGTGTTTTCATGTGGACGCTGGGTGTACCTTGCACCATCCCCGGACCGCCTCGGCAACTGTGCAAGTCGCCAAAGGCATCTGACCAGCGGCCCTGCACATGCGTATATTAGCATATAAACAAGCAGAAGTCTGGCACTACCTGGGAGCCAATGGCTATGTATCTTATGTATCCCGCCCGGGTGCCCGCCCATACAGGGGAAATCCTCTGTCATGTGTATGTGGCAAAGCAGAACGTCACCCCGGGACTTGAAAGTGCAAAAAACTTTTACTGTTTCAGGACAGGAACTATATTCGCATATATGCATGCGCAGAGTGAAAACATTGGACCCCGGTGCGAATACACAGGGGACCACTTCAGTGTTTGTTAGAAATATACTGTATGTGCATAATAATATATCACAAGCCCCCTGTTAATTTCCGGGGATATTAGAATTTATCTTGGATGTCTCTGTACAAGTACCAACCCTACAGATCTGTGCCACAGAACTCCTTGGTGTTCCATATAATTTTCAGTACACTACAAAACACATCTGTCAGCTATTGAAAATATGACATCACTGATATATTTACCATAAGATGCACATACACCATACATACATGTGTATTATATGCAGATAAAATACCTGGAATACAAATTCTCTTACCAAAGTTCTTTTCTCTTGTCCTCGTTGTTAATGCTGACATCTTTCTTACACCCAGCACTTTCCCCTCTCTTATGTATCATTCATGAACATGCAAAAGTTTGTGGAAAAGCTGCTTTTGTTAACTTTAACGCCTGCTTTTGCATAAATGTACACATGTAATAACATACAACGCACACACAGTTTTGTGTCAGAATCGACCCTGCCTGAACAAATTTTAAGCATTTGTACTTAATACACAATGATGCAGGGACAGTGTAAGACGTCACTTTTTGTGATAGTGAACCATCTGCAGTTTTTGATGAGTACTGGTAAGAAGTGTGCATGCTCTGCTCTTATTTATGTCTGTGTTCACAAGTGATCCGATTTTACCCAACAGGCCAAATCTTTACTAGTAGCTTAACGTGCTGCTGAGAGAGTGGACCTTTAGTAGGCGGTAGAGTCTAAGGCAGGCCTGTCCAACGTTGGCCCTCCAGATGTTGTGAAACTACACATCCCAGCATGCTTTGCCACAGTTTTGCTATTAGAGAATGCTAAAATTATTGCAAAGCATGTTGGGATGTGTAGTTTCACAACATCTGGAGGGCCAACGTTGGACATGCCTGATCTAAGGGGTTAATTTAATCAGGATGGGCAACCAATCAGAATATACTTTGTATTTATTTAGCACCTTTTAGAAGGTAATAGATAGAATCTGATTGGTTGTGAATAGCAACATCCAATGTGAAATAGAACAGATCTTATAAATAAGTGCCTAAGGGCCTGTTCCCATGTGCGCAGTTAGCCAATGTTTTCTGTCTGCATGTGTCCCAATTGTTAGCATTTATAGACGTAGGACAGAATGTAATGCAGACTGTGTGCTTCAGTGGGCTATCCTGGGGGTAGGTGGCCAAAGAAGCCCAGCCACTTGCAAAGTAGGTCATAGTTATGCACCAAAAAAAGGAAATACACCTGTGTCTCCGTATTAACTCTTTGAGTGCCAGCGTTGCTGTGAGAGATGTGCAGAATATCCGCTAAAAAAGGCAGCCTCGCTCACAGCGACTGTTCTTGTTTTTGTGCAATCTTTAACAAAACTTCAATTAATTGACTTCAGGTCATTTGCCAGCAATAAATAAAGTGATTCATATTCCTCAACCTCGACCCTGGAATTTTCGCAAATATTTAGCACATTTCTCATAGCAAGGTTGGCACTCAAAGGGTTAATGAAATTGGCCGTGGTATTAACATAAGATGCAGACACGACTGTAGCAAAGGACACAATTGTGTGTGACTCCGCCCCTTAGACTGTAAGCTGCGATGGAAATGGGGCTGATGTGAATGATGAAATGATCTCTGTAAAGCTATGTGTAATATGGTGCTGCTATATAAATAAATTATAATAAAGGATTTTGTACCATTCACAGAAATTGATGCCATCATCCAAGTTCTAATATTTTATAGTAGGAGGTATTTTTTTTTTTTACTCACACGTTTCTAATGTGTCCTGAATACAAAGTTTTAACGTACAGTAGCAATATTTTTTAATAATCAGCTTGTGTTTTGTCCTTGCAGGGACATCTCACAGAGCCAGGGACTGTTATTCTGTGTTGTAGCTTCTGTCCTGGGTTTCTTCTTTTGCACATGATCGTATCTCCTCCCCCACATAAGGGTCCTCCATTCTGTAGTCTGAGTACCTAGCATCCGTCTGTTTCCTGGTTTTTGTCACGTCAGTTGTGGCAGGCTGTGTCCCCTCTGCATAGGATGCAGTATCTTCTCAGCTGGCAGTCACAAGATAATTACCAATTAGGGCCCAGTCCATCTGCTCCTGTGTGACACCGGGTTTCCCTTCCCTTTAATTAAACGTCTACTGTGCTGTTCAATCAATTAGCTGAAGAGCGGCCCTCACTAGAGATCCCTGACTGTGTGTTAGCTGAAGAGTGGCACACACGAGAGACCCCTGCACTACATATGTGTGTGTGTACCGACTGTGTAGATTGTCTCATTGTGTTGATGACCGTCATTTAGCCTTGTTGTTACAGCGTATCATAGACCCCCGTTTATGTGGTACTGTATTACTCCGACTGCCTATAAACTGTATGTGCTTTCATATCTCTGTCCATTTACTTAACTGACATAATAATGATTTTTCGATATAGCGCATATCTCCAGCAGGGATTAGTGGCTTTATAGCACAGAGGTTTAGTATTACAGAAAGAAGACGACAAATCAAAAAACAATAAAATCAATTAACACAATTCGCACAGTGGACATAGAGTTAGTGTAGCCAATTTGGGTAATAAATTCCAAAGGTTATATATGCCACCCACAAAAGGTACCAGGCAAGGCAGCCATTTAAGAAATGCTACATATGTGGACTAGGCAACGTCTAGCAAAAATAACCCCAATTCAGGAAGTTGCCGCTACTAAAGCTAGGAGTGGAACCCTGTCTTTGGTTCCCTGGACCAGTGGTTCCCAAACTGTGTGCCGTGGCTCCCAGGGGTGCCCCAGGACACATACAGGGGTGCCCTGGGTAGGTGGTCCCGGACCAACTCAAATTATTAATGGTTAGTTATTGTTGAGCAAAACCAGTGCTTGCGGCTGCCAATCATAAAATGTGTACAAACAGAAGCAAATCCTACCCTTTACCACATAACTGACCATAAGGATCACATTTAAACACAATCTAATTATTATTTTTTTGGCGTAGGGGTCCGCCGAAAAAATTCTGATACTCTAGGGTGCCGTGATTCAAAAAAGATTGGGAACCCCTGCCCTGGACTGTAACTGCAGATACAGTGGGGTGCAGTGAAGTGACTGCATGCTGGTCCTTCCTCTATTCTCTTATCTGTGAATGGGGCTTTATCCTGCAAGAGACATTATAATATTGGACATTAATATTACTAACTTATGTAGACATAACATTAAGCTTTTAATGGCATCTAACTTATGATGTCTGTGCCTGATACTGAAATGATTGAGTTGCTGAAAATACTGCCACTTGAATTAGAAGACCGGCTTGATCGTCTATTGTTCTCTTTTGAGCTAGCTTTAACCCCTTATCTGACCATTCTGTCAGGTTGACTGCACAAGACTTAGGAGTTTTCTCTCTCCCCTATATCCACTGCTACACGCAGTTCTTTCTTCCCTTTGATTTGTGAGCTTTTCCTGTGGTTCTGGGGAAGGTTCAGTCCCCTTTCTCTCTATATTGCCAAGCTCTGGGTATTCAGATATGTGGTGGGAGATCAAGAAACATTTCTTACCCAATGGAAGGGAGGAAGGCCATGAAAGTCCTAGCCTGATTCAGATTCATTTTTCTGTTGGCCTTGTTCCTTATTACACTTTTTTAACCCTGTGCAAATGTAGTAGTAGTACGTTTATTTATAAGGCACTGCAAAGTGTCCGCAGCGCCGTACATAGCAAACAAAAACGTACAGGATGTTTTGAAAAATACAGTATAAATAGGGGTATAACTGGTAGAAATAAAATCAGCTTCAGTTCAGAAGTAGGTGTCAAAATTGTCAAGGAGACTGAAGATGAAGTAGAGGAAGGGAAGAACAGGACAGGAGGACAGGTGAGGTAAAGAGGTCAAGTGGTCAAGTGGCACTTGCCTTTTACAGGCCTCTTCTCTCTTGAACTCTTAGTTATATACCATTCACTGTCTACTATTATTTATCACATGACTGTGCTAATGGTTTAAACTCAGATTTTTTGCTTAGCCTTCAGAATGTCTATTGCTAATTTAACTCTGCGTACAAAGTAGCTTTTTTTTTTTTTAAAGAAACTCAGGGAACCCAAAGTGTGCTCCCAACACCCAGTGCAGTGACCTATGTTGTGCAAAAGGGACATAAGTACTTATGGACCCTGTCCCAAAGAAGAAGGGCCCCGTTACTCCCCTGACCCCTCTCATCCATTAGGCCGAAAAGGGGAAAATTCCGGATTGGGGCATCCTCGCCGAAGCTCGGCGACCCTCTTCCCTCAACCCCCAGAAGGGTTAGGGCAGTGGGTCCTCCGCACCAAAGTTTGGAGGAACCTTCAGCAGGCTTCCCTCCGCCTTGCGGCTCAAGTCGCCCTCAGGGGACCACAGCTCTCCCCAAAAGGATGAGAGCTTTGGTACAGGAGTGGATAGCCCTTAAGGGTCATACACACAGCCCAAAAAAAAAGTGACACACTACGAAAAACAGAAAACGTGAAAAGGGACGAACGTGGAGAAGGAAGAGAAATAAATAATAAAGAGACCCCAGCCAAAAGGCCCAGGGTAAGGACCTGAAGCGCTAACCTAAAGGAAGAGTGCGCAGTGCAAGTGCCATACTTGTGCATAGTGACATGGGGATCACCAGTGCATGTTCAGGCAACCCCGAGTTTCCCTGGGGGCACAGTGCAGCCTCGGGCTCCAGGCAGCCAGCCAGTCAGTCAGCGTCCAACCAAGTGTTTCTCCATTCCTACCTATTGCACTTTCCAACCCCTGGCATGGGAATGGTTACTCCACTGAGCTTATATCTATGCTCCCCCTTTTAGGCTATTTTTATACTGCTTTCACATTGCACAACCTGCTCTGACCCGTTTTTTTAAACGTTTCTTTAGAGCTACAATACCGGCAGTAGGCAGAGCGGGTTCAGGGGGTGACCCGGGGGCGGCAGCCCCTACCCTGAAATGTCAGTACCTACCTCCCTCCCCTTCCCCGGGCAGAAGCCCCGCTCACGCGCCTGCAGCAGCATCCCCAGCATCGGCAGCAGTGCACAGTGTAATCACGGCAGGAGCAGCGGCTCGCCATTTCTCCGCACACAGCCATCACCTCCCTCCCCTTCCTCGGGCAGCAGCCCCACTCACCCGCCTGCAGGAGCAGCGGCTCGCCGGGTCACCAGGAGCACCCACTCTCGCGTGTCTGCCTGCCGCAGCAGGGTCCGCGCACACAGCCCACACAAGGGACCCGCTGCCTCCCAAGCAATGGACCGCGCTTGCCAGGTACCTGGGGAGCGTGTGGGAGACAGAGACCCTGCATCTCTGGGGGAAGGGGGGTGGTGGAAACCCCGCTCACCTGGTTCCAGGAGATGGGGGACCCCGCTTGGTTCGAGGGGGGGGGGGAGGAGGGGGTCGAGATCCCGCTGGCCAGGTACCAGGGGAGGGGGGTCCAGTGTAGGGTACAAAATACCGGTTCAGACCCGTTCACACTGCAGAAATAACGGGTCTGAACCGTGTAGGACCCTTCTTTTTAACCGTTTTGAATTACCGGTTCACTTGAACCGGTAATTTAAAACTAGCACTTTCACACTGCAGCTATAACCGTTTTGAAACGGTTAAAAATCTGCAATTTACCGTGTTATAGCTGCAGTGTGAAAGGGGTATTAGTCACATTCACCTAAGCAGCACTTTTGTAACCATTTACTATCATTGAGAAACTGAAGTTCTTTAGTTGGATAATTTTTACGTTATGGCTTATTGCGTTTTTTTCTAGCCAGTTGGGATGTATAACTGACGCTGGGTGCACACTGAGGGATATGCCATCCGTTTGGGCAAATTAAACCTGAATATTGCTCAGCATGTATGCAGCTTTGATGTGCTGGACTCAAAGTCACACGGAGGTAAAATAAATATTGGTGCCCCCTACAGAGATACACACACGTGACCACTATAACCTATAGCATGTACCTTTTTCCCCATAGTCTCACACAAACCTATGGGTTATGGTCAGTCTTGGAGTGGGTTCTAGGTTTAGACTTAGGGGGGGTTGTTAAATTAGGGATAGACTGCTGTGGGGAGGGTTAGGCACCAAAAAAGGTGTTATGGTTAGGTTGTGGGGCAGGGGGCTATATTTAGGTGTCAGAGTTAGCTGCGGGGTGGGTGGGTAAGGCATGTCAGAGGGCAGTATTCAATGAGAAAAGTTCTCCGTGTTTTATGGAGAATTTGTGCTTTGTTCGCCTTGGATGGAGCATTTTGCTCTCCAAAAGCGAGCAACCCTATTCAATGTGAAATATTCTCCGTCTTTCTAAGTGATTTTCTCCGTCTCTCTCCGTGTAGCAGTTCTCCATCTTTTGATGGAGAGCTGGAATGTGAACTTTTAAAATAAAAGGTTTTTTTTTTTAATTTTGGTGTAAAAAAATCAGTTTTTTTTTTCTGTGAAGGGGCATGTTATTTTTATTCATGTGCTTATAGCACATGAATATATATTTTTTTTTTTTTTTTTTTACACAGTGCAGCCAGCAGGGGGCCGGAGCACTCGAGCCGCTCATTACATATTCATATATTCACTGCACCCGATCGTTAATATGCACGATCGGGTGCATATTAACGATCGGGAGCCCCCCTCATCTCCACATTCCTCTGGAGCAGCCAGGGAGACTATAATCTCTCTGGCTGCTTCCGTCCCCCGGCTCCCTGAAAGCTCCCTGCCGCGGACGCTCGTCCGCAGCAGGGGTTAAGACTCGCCGCGAGTGGCGGTGAGTCTTAACCACATTGAATAGAGGGAGCAGGAGTGGCAGAGAGCCCTCCGGAACACGGAGAGTGCATGGAGATCGAAATAAAACGCTCTCCATGCACGGAGAACTTTGTCATTGAATACTGCCCAGAGAGGGATAATGGTTAGGCTGTGGGGCAGGGGAGTAGAAAGTTCCGTGGTGCAATCAGGAGGGAAGGAGAAGCACGGACCCAGCGCTCCATGCAGACCCCGCTGCGGGGACTGCACACACATTGTTCCACCACTGCCTCTTGCAAACTCCCTCCCAGTCCCTGCAGCCTGTGTGTCGTCCAGTCATCACAGGCTGCAGATGCCATTGCACAGCCGCCGGAAGTACAGGTCTGCGGTGGCTGTCAGTCACTGCCTGTGTTTCAGTCAGCAGCACTGCGGATCGGAAATAAAGATCCGATCCACGGTGAGTGATGGGGTACCTTTCCCCCCTAAGCTTAACCCAGCCAGCTTCAGAGAAAGGAGCAGAGCAGAAATGCCCCCTTTAAGGCTTTTTCGGCAGGAGCCTCCTTTATCTCCCGAAGTTCCACCACTGACACTATGTATGTTAATGAAGGACAGAACAGCGATCATTATTATTGTTTCAGTGTTTATGGACCATCTGGGTTGATGGATTTGTTACGATGTCGGAATGAATCCCTATCGCTCCAGTGTGTACCCAGCTTGAGACACCATCAGTGTTATATTTTGCATTGTCTTTCCTTGCCTCATGTCCAGTTTATATGTATGTTGTACTTGTGCTGTAGATTTATATTAATTGCTTGTTCAAAATAGGTTTTTCCTTCTTTAGCTTCCATCTTAGAAGTGTTTAGTTCATTTATGCCCCATACCGACTAGAAGATATCGTCCATGATTTTCCTTGAACTCCCAGTAGAACGATATATTGCATGCACACTGAACGATATAGTTCCCCACTATGTACATGCAGTTGTTGACCATTTAGACAAAATTGAGCTACAAGTACAGATGATGGAGAACATTTCTAACAATATTGAGTGTACACACTGATCTCGCTCAGCGGGGCAAACTGGTCAATATAGTTTACTAGCAACCCGCCCCGGCTTCGCACGGGAAGCACTAATTATCTATAGCCAGATGACGTGACAAAGTTTTAGCAGATATCTATAGGTACAGTGCCGATGGTCAATCTGGTTCCGTTGCACAACTTTGGTGCGTTTAAGTTGCGAATAAGCATCACTGGGGATCCAACCTTCAATGTTGATACGTGCAGTGGCATTTCAGGTGGCTCCAATGAATTCAAAAATTCAATCGGATAATTGGCGGCTTGTTATTCGTCCATTACTTTGTCGATCGATTTGTATTTGACTGTTTTGCTGAGCAGTTTAAATTGAATTGCTCATTGAGCTTGATGACATCATCCTTTTTTGGTGCCAAAATTGCACGTTCGCAAAGCCAATCCGGATTTTTGTAGATGGTTGTTAGATTTGGGAATACGTTGTCGACAACGGCTTGAATATTCAGTTGCATTTGACAGAAGTTCGGTGGGAACGAAATCTCATTCGTGGCGCGATAAATTAATTGCCAAAAAAAACCCTTAAAAAAATTCTGTTCATCCGATCGCTACCAAACTTCATAGTATCACCCGCTGGGCTAATCTGAAGATTGCCTGAAAATTTCATCAAAATCGGTCAGGCTGTTATGGAGTCCATAGGGACACACATACACACATCGATTTATTTATATATATATATATATATATATATATATGGTACTTATGTAGTATCTGGGCGTCCGATTTAGAAATCGGATCGGATCGCATCGCATGCGACCAAATCGTATGCGATGCGATGGTCAAGATTTTTCCATAGGATTCAATGTTAAAATGGTCTGAGTCCATTTTAACATAGAATTCAATGGGAAAAAGGGGTCCTTTTCCTTTCCCCACTATCCAAGTGGGCATGGAGTTGGATATAAACCTGTAGCGAGCCACCGAGCCCGAAGCGTGGCGAGTGGACACAGAATACTTTTTAAGAAATATGCGTTCGCTCGCCACGCTTCGGGCTCAGTGGCTCGCTGCGCTCGCCACGCTATATAAAATCAACTCTATGCCCACTTGGATAGTGGGGAAATGAACAGGACCTTCTTAACATTGAATCCTATGCAAAATCGCATCGCATCGCATCTGATTGTATGCCTTAAGGTAAGGCATACAATCACAAAATCGGCAGCCCAGATACTACATAAGTACCATATATATATATATAATTTGGTACTTGTGTATTATCACGGGGCCCACCTTTTCCATTGTAGGGCATTGTACAACCAAAAAAATCGCATTGCATGCGATGCGACGCGATTGGGCACCCGATTTTTAATCGTACAGGCACCCAAATGCCTGATTCCTATGTTAAATGCCCCCCCAGACCCGATTTTTAATTGTATACCCACCCTGATGGGTAATGACTATGTTAAATGCCCCCCATTGTTAACGCCACCCCACTATCAACGCCAACCCGAAGCGTGGCGAGCGCAGCGGTACGCGTCCTCCGACCTTTTCATACCCCCACTATCCACATTGGCGTGGAGTTCATTTTATACAGTGTGGCGAGCCCCGCCAGGGGACGCGGATGACTTCACATATATTCTGCGGCCCCTCGCGGGGCTCGCCACACTATATAAAGTCAACTCCACACTGACGTGGATAGTTGGGGGTATGAAAAGGTTGGAGGACGCGTACCGCCACCCCTCGCGGGCACGCTGTGCTTGCCACGCTTCGGGTTGGCGTTGATAGTGGGGTGGCGTTAACAATGGGGGGCATTTAACATAGTCATTACCCATCAGGGTGGGTATACAATTAAAAATTGGGTCTGGGAGGGCATTTAACATGGGAATAAGCCCAAATCGGGCATGATCGCGTTGCATCGCATGCCATTATAATGGCATGCGATGCGACGCGATATTAAAATTGTATGCTCACGCCCGGGGAAAGGCTCAAATCGGGTCCCATCGCATGCCATAGCATACCTTAATTAGTGGCATGCGATGCGATGGGCGCCGTGATAATACACAAGTACCGAAAATTTTGCTTCGTATAGGGCTCTAGAACTTTTCAATATTGTCTCTCCTTATGGGCCAAATGCACTAAGCTAAGTGATAAAGTGGAGTGTCATAAACAACCAGCTAATCCGCTCCTAACTGTCACTATTCAAACACTGCCTGTAACATGTCAGTTAGGCTCAGCTGAACCATTGGGGCACCATATAAATCAACAATAATAATAATAGGAGCTGATTGGCGGTTTATCACTCTCCACTTTATCACTTTTTGAAGCTTAGTGCATCTGGCCCAATGTCTTATGATGCCATTTTCTGGATTTTTGTCTTTTTGACATAATTATTTCTCTTTCTATAACTATATTGTTATTATGCTTTTATAAAGAGATATTTAAACAAAAATAAGTTTTGGGTCCATCAAAGGTAGTAAGTATCGTATCACAGTGTTTCATGGGCGTTCCCATGAAAACGCTGGGTGTTTCCATTCAAATGGGCCGGTGACATGGGTGTGGGGGGCGGGCAGCTAACGTCAGAGGTGTGTCAGATCTGGGAGAGCTGGAGAAATCATTCGATGGACATTGACCATTGAATGATTTCCCTGTGGGTGGCGTTTAGTCCGCACGCACGCTGCGAAATTCAAAGTGTTGTGTGTGAACCAGAATAATGTCCTATGTGCAGAACAGCCACGGTCTGAGGGGCTGAATTCAGAATGTATGAATGTATGAATGAATGTGCGAACAGTTTTGAATCTGATTTTTGCTTTAAATAAATTGTCACTTTAAATCTAGAAGCTGTTTTTCTGGAATCTCTCAATTGAGGCATTATACTGTATAAGTGTTTTTGCTGTTGTCAATTGCAAATGAATTCCACAACATATATTTCCTCTTTACATGAAACTCTCCTTTCTGTTGTCTCTTCTAGTGTGTGATCACTGTGTTCTACACTTCCTTGGCTTAAAGCTTCCTATGTCCTGACTGGTGTTTGTTCTACTGTTTTCAGTGTCAGTTTATTGGTCCCCTGGTATATGACTCGTATATCTCTGGCTTGTGTTCAGTTCTCATGTTGATCATTTATGGTATCTGTGAAACCAAAGCAACATCTGAAGCTGTGGCAAGGCTGTCACCAGCACCTCCTGACCTGGGCTGACAGCTGGCACCTCTCCTATTGGGGGATTGTTGGCATGTCAGTCACTGCATGTATGGGGAACAATGAAAGTGTCATAGAACAAAACTGAGCCGCAGACAGACTGTTAAAACTCCCTGTCCCTTCCACCCCCCTCTATTGACTCAGTCTGCTACCCTGTCTATCTTATGTTCATGTATGTGTGCATGAGTGCATTGTATATACATTTGGAAAGGACACCCCATCTTACACAGTATTACAAATAGTATGCATCATATACATGTATTTGCAACACAAACACATACACATAGTGGTGCTTTTAGTGTATATAGCTAGCTTTGTCTTTGCTTCCTTATACTTTATAGGGGTTATATGATAATTCCTTATTTTATTTATTGGTAGCTTCTGTGTCTCATTGCTAACAGTTGCTGTATCAAACTTTTACTTGTCACTCATTTAATTTGCTCATACATTTATCATGACTGACATTTGCTGTACGTGTTGTCTGTGCCAGTAGTGGTAATCTATTATCCTGCATGTTGTCCTTCTCTACTTTCTTTTTATGTCATTGTTTTACGCTTTCTTTACCCTTTTGTATGAACTTTGCTTTAACTTTTATTGTGTAGATAGACTAAATCTTCCCCAGCCTCTGACCCTTCCCATGACATCATAATGTACTGATCATAAAGCCGTGCAAGCCCAGCAGCCAATGAGAATCTTGTGTATTGTTTTGCAAGGTCCATGATGTGAAATAGGATAAGGGAGAGCACAGTTTGAAGATTATTTTTGTTTGGGGAGTGGAAGAAAATTAGCAATAGCACATTCTTATAAGGCTAAAATGAAAATCAATAAAAAAAAATTGGTGGAAATGATGTGGTTAAATAATACAGAACCAGCAGCACTGCAGTAAATATAGTAGATGTTCTGGACCACACACAATAGAGCTTCATTATATATAATACCACTTTTACACCAGAATGCCGAGTAGGACCCGGGAAATTGAACACAGGAAATTGCCAGGGCATGCCTGGCTCAGACCCCATTTACACTGAACTTCAATCCGGGTTATTCCCATGTAATGCCCTTTTACACTGAAAACGGATCAGCCCTGTCTTTCCTTGCTGGTGTCGTTAAAAAGGGACCTTTTGGGCTGTTTGAGATGAGGTCACAAGAAAGGGAAAAGGGAGGGGGTGGGGTCTGCTCACAGCATTGCAGCAAAGCTGGCAGACGGAGTAGCTGTGTTTCACTTAGTGCTGTACTTTTCAGCAATAGAGATGAGATGAGGCTATGGGGAGAGTGCCTCCAGCACAGGCTGTTGCTGTAGTGTAGGGTACAGGCTGCAAACAGCGTGGTAACGCTGCTCCATGTGCGGTTCTCCAGCAGATGACATCATCAAATCCCCCTTTTTCTTATCATCTGCCAGAGCCGCAAAAGCACCAATCAGCTCTTCGCGGCCTTCTCCCTGCCAAATAACCTGGATAATGACCATTTACACCACCCTGAGCCCCGTGTCCAACCCTGAACATTTGCCGGGTTAGATTCCCGGTGAACAGTACCCCCGTTATTTTTCTTCAGCCCATTTACACCGTGCCCGGCCCCAGACTGGAGCGGCAATATCCCGGGTCCAACCTCTGGTGTAAAAGGGGTATGAGCTTCAAGTATAAGTTACATATTAAAATTGTATGTTCAGGCCCGGGGAAAGGCTCAAATCGGGTCCCATCGCATGCCATAGCATACCTTAATTAGTGGCATGCGATGCGATGGGCGCCGTGATAATACACAAGTACCGATAATTTTGCTTTGTATAGGGCTCTAGAACTTTTCAATATTGTCTCTCCTTATGGGCCAAATGCACTAAGCTAAGTGATAAAGTGGAGTGTCATAAACAACCAGCTAATCTGCTCCTAACTGTCACTATTCAAACACTGCCTGTAACATGTCAGTTAGGCTCAGCTGAACCATTGGGGCACCATATAAATCAACAATAATAATAATAGGAGCTGATTGTCTGTTTATCACTCTCCCTCTTTCATCCAGGACACTGGGTACAATGGAAATTAGTCATCAAAATTGGTCAAAAAATTGTACAGTGTGTATGCACCTTTAGTAACTTGACCCCCTAGTTGGCACAGTCTCCTTTTTTTCTGTATGGTCAACAGTGACCTATTTATATACCAAAGTCGAATTTGACAGCAGATAAGAGTCACTTGGCCCATCTAGTTTGCCTAAACACATGCACACACACTTCCTAAATATGATGTAATCTAATTAGTTTATTAATAACCATACATGCATCAGTGCAGGAGAGCAAATGGAAACCATAGCAAAGGGTTAAATACATAAGCATAACACAAAACCTACCATATTACACAGCTGAATATTTAGTCATTCACAGCAGTCCCTTCCACACAAACACGCAATATGTTATATTTTTGTCAGTCGTTTCTATGTTCTCCAATTGTTCCATAGTTTTACCTCTGGGTGATCCAATTGCTTATGATTGGCCATAAAAATTACAGCTAGGTGTATTCACCATTCATAGGCACCTTGAACACCCAGAAGGAAACCATGCACACAATGAGAGAACATACAAACCTCACACCAATGCAGCCATGCTTAAAATTAAACAAAAGGACTTGGATGTGAGGCAGAAATGCTAACTATAGATTAACTCAAACCATTACTAAAATGCTGTAATGTCAAAACTGCTTTTGGTCCAATTGCCTACCGCTCATGTGACTTGAGCAGCAATACTGCATTTTTTTCTTTGTGAAAGTTATTAGTACTGGGTGATGGTAAATCTACTTCCAGTGCTGTAGCATTTTGCATATAGTAGACTTCCAGCAATTTTATTTTTATTTTTTCTTCCAAATGAAGCCCCTAGCTTTCTTTTAACCCAATATTCCATTCAATATTTGTCTCCAAAGAACCTTTTTTTTAGGCAGATTTTCATTGGGATTTACCATTTTCTTCAACTACTTTCTTATTTCTATCTAGGCATATAATAGAAAGCATACACATAACTTATAAAACAATATAGTTCACATTTTACAATGATAACCTATGAGAAAAGAAACAATGAAGGGGATGAACAATGCTATAGTAGAATGCATTTTGAGCGGCTTTTCATAATAATCATACAAAGCATCTGTAGATGGGATAGGAGATAGTGATTATTAAAATTCTTGCAATTATGTATAAAGTTCTATCCCCTGTATCTCCTAATGCAAACCGCCGGAAAGATGAAAGATCGACTCTTTTTCCTAAGTTCAGAAGCCAATAAATTCATACATTGATGTGAAGAGTGAATGAGACATTAGGGGAGGGGAAGCCGCAGCAGCCGTAAATCTGGTATCAGTCCATTGCAGAGCACTCAAGGAAGGAAGCAGCCTGCAGCAGCTGGAGCCTGGTATCAATCCATTGTAAAGAAGACCATGGAAAGCGGAGCCTATAGTGTTATGGCTTTATTGAATTCTAAGGCTGTTTAGGAAGTTCTACACAAAGACCGAGATCACATGGAAGCAGAATGCAGCTCAGATAGGGCTCTCAAATAGGATCATTGATCTTTGGGGATTGCAATGATCACTTTGGAGTAATAGGGGGATAGGTCTTCTTTTTTTAAAGATGCAGCTTGTAGCCTAACTAAGCAATCAAGCATAATTACCTATGCAAATGTATCATTAATTCTCCATGTACGTTATATGCAATGCAGCTCCGGCAAGAGGGTGATTGCCTAATGAGCATACGAGAGGTGTCTGTGATGTGATGATAAAATATAATAGTCTCCAACCACAGAAGTTAATATTGGGGTTATTGCATGTAAGCTGCAATATAGGGGTTATTGTGTGTAGGCTGCAATATTGGGGTTATTGCGTGTAGGCTGCAATATTGCGCTTATTGCGTGTAGGCTGCAATATTGCGCTTATTGCGTGTAGGCTGCAATATTGCGCTTATTGCGTGTAAGCTGCATACATGCTAAAAGCAGATTAATAAAACAATTACAATAAATAGGGGTGAGAGATCAAATGCTCTCACAAGCCATAAATAGCCAACAAACCCAACTTCTCAGTCTCCGCCGCATCAGCCGCCGGTACGCGATGGACTTTGAGAGGTGCAGAGATGTTTCATCTTCAGCGCCTCTCATCCGTATGATTCTATTGGCCGACTTTCTCTGCTCCTGATTGGCCGCTAGGCGGCCAATAGAATCATTTGGATGAAAGGCGCGGAAGATGAAACATCTCTGCGCCTTTCATTCCAAGCGTGTACCGGCGGCTGAGACGGAGAAGATGAGTAGATCGTCGCCAGAGGACCTGGTGAGTTGGATTTCCTTCCACAGGTCCCCCATGGATTTCTTCGGATCCTGGACCCTGGACTCTTCAGCCCTGGAGCCCCGGACCAGCCCCGGAACCAAGGCCCCGGACCGGACCCAGGGACCTACTGACAGGCTCAAGATAGGTAAGTATCAGTATGTATGGGCTTTGGATGTATTAAAGTTTTATTTTTTCGTGTGTGTCAGTGTGTTTATTTGACTAATTTTTTCTGTGGAACTACAAGTGCCAGCGGACCCTTTACTGCCCGCATTCTGGGACTTGTGGTTCTCCAAGTCCCAGCTTGCGGGGGAGGCTTGCTGGGACTCATAGTTCCACAGTAAAAGACAATAGTTTTTCTTTTTTTTTACACTGAATCAGCCCGGTGGCCACCGGGGACAGCACCAGGCTTCAGCCTGCTCAGGTAAGTCCTGGAGAGGGGGGGACCCCTTTACTAGGGGGGGGGTCCCCACTTCCCCAGGACCCCTGGCCAGGCTGACCGGTCAGAGGGCTGAATGCTTTGGCCGTGGGACCTTATATAATAAGTGTCCCCCGGCTGTGGCATTACCCTGCTGGCTGGTTTGGCCTGGTGTAGCTAGGTGCCACGGTGCCCGGAGCAAGGTCATATTTCGCCCCCCCGGTAATGAATTGGGGGCGTGGCTAACATGTGTTGGCATGTTACATTTGAAATATATGACGCTGTGGCAGAATCTGCTGCGCTATATAAGACACTGTAACGGAATCTGCTGCGCTATGTAAGACGCTGTAACGGAATCTGCTGCGCTATATAAGACCCTGTAACATAATCTGCTGCGCTATATAAGACACTGTAACGGAATGTGCTGCGCTATATAAGACCCTGTAGCTCAGGGAAAAGGGGCAGGGGATGGAGGCCAAGGGCACAGGACTAATTGGCTATGAAGTAAGAAGGTTATCTCCAATCAACATATGAGTAAATAATAATAATATATAATATTATTGTGGAGGTGCTCCCAGGGAGTAAGGTAAGTACAATTGCAAAAGGGTTGATATTCAAGGGAGAATATCAGAAAAGAAACTCCCGGGTGGGGCACAACCTTCTATAGTGTAGTATATATCAGTCTAAAAATATCAACTTTATTAATACTAAAATTGATCCTTTAAGTGGATCAAATGACAAACATGAGACAAGAACATACAGATAACATGAAAAGTAGTATACAAATGAGAAAAGTCGTGAAAATATAGTGTAATAGTCTGAAAAGTGGGGGGCTAAATTGCCTCTATATTGTATGTCACAGGAATGTCAATATCTTTCTGTGAAGAAATTGTTTCAGACAAAGCACGTCTTCACTTGACCAACGATTGGTTTACATATCTTAACATCACAAAATGTGGTATATTATCAAGAAGGCTCACTGTCGAACAGCACACGTTTATCTAGCAATTATGTTCAAACTGAAATTAGACTGCAAGATCAGAGAAAGAATGAAGAAGTGGTGAAGTACCTGAGCTATGGGTACTCGCGGGGTGGCTGCTATCTGTGCTTACGGTAGCAATCGGATAGTTGCACAGTTGAGCGGACTCAGCGAGTGTCACAGGTACAGGAGTGTAGCACAAGGGGGTTTCTGCTGTCTCCAGGGGCGACCAACCTGGCCCTGTTATACAGAGACAGCGCAGGGTCAGGTAATGGGTCCCCTGGAGATGAGAGAACCCTGATTGGAGGGGGTGTGAGTAAAGAGAGCACCTTCACTTGAATCCCTGGCATACGCTACTATCCAGTGTGTGCGTCCAAAGACGTAGTGAACACTGGTTGAGCGGTATGTCTGGGTGGTGAATTGCAGAAGAAAGTATAGTATGCACTTTGGTACTATGGTTCTTAGGCTTGTGAGTCGCTGTTGTACCATGCAAAAGGTGGTAATGAGAAAGAATTTTCAAAGAAGTACATAGTCTGTGCTACCACAATGGGGATGTAGTGCCCTATGATGTGTTGGCACTGAGAAAAAAACTGGGCTAGTAATATAAAGGGTCACCCTAAATTTAAAGAACCTATTGACCAATTAGTATATATATAATATAACCTATGGAACGGTGTTAACGTAGATTATTGGTCTATTGTCCTATGATAGAGAAACACTATATTATTGATTCCAAAGTTTACTGAGTGTTTGTTCTGTTATTTCCTGTACATTAATTTCTTGTTCAGGATATGATCCTGCACATAAAGCAGAGTGCAGGAGATGGAGAAAAAGATTTCTTGTGCGGTGCAGACACACAGTTTTATACGACAAATCACCAGCAAATGTATTTAAATATAATGCAACATTCTATCTAAGTGCGTTATAGGGTCACAATTTTGTACATTGAAGTAGCAATCCACTGTGATTAAATATGGTGCGACATAGTATATGCAATAGATTGGTAATAAGTAACAAGCCGCTGTAATTAAATATAATGCAACAAGGTATGAGTAATAGATTATTATCTAGTGACCCTGTGGTTAGAATCACAGCCCAGTTTTTTTCTCAGGGCCAACACATCATAGGGCACTACATCCCCATTGTGGTAGCACAGACTACAGATAGCGCAGGGCTTGTCGTTGCTGGGGATGGCGGAGGACTCGCCACCCGCCATCCCCCGCCCCTCGCCATCTGTATGTCGGAAGGGGACGCGCGTGCACGAGGTGCACGCGCGTCCCGTTCCGACGGTGCCTTTCCCCGGGTCCCCGCCGGCTTCCCCGGGTCCCCGCCGGTCCACACCGCCCCCCCGCAGCCCCCCGCAGCCCTGCCCGTCTCCCTGAAGCTGGAGACGGGCAGGACTGCACCCGCCGCGCCGCCTCGCCGCCCGGCTATTGAGACGCTCGTGCGTGGGAGACGCACGAGCGTCTCATTCAGCCAGAGCGCCAGATTGCTGGCGGATCGCCAGGGACACGGTCCTGGCGCTCCGCCAGCAATAATAAGGCCAGCTCCATCTGTATGTACTTCTTTGAAAATTCTTTCTCATTACCACCTTTTGCATGGTACAACAGCGACTCACAAGCCTAAGAACCATAGTACCAAAGTGCATACTATACTTTCTTCTGCAATTCACCACCCAGACATACCGCTCAACCAGTGTTCACTACGTCTTTGGACGCACACACTGGATAGTAGCGTATGCCAGGGATTCAAGTGAAGGTGCTCTCTTTACTCACACCCCCTCCAATCAGGGTTCTCTCATCTCCAGGGGACCCATTACCTGACCCTGCGCTGTCTCTGTATAACAGGGCCAGGTTGGTCGCCCCTGGAGACAGCAGAAACCCCCTTGTGCTACACTCCTGTACCTGTGACTTTCGCTGAGTCCGCTCAACTGTGCAACTATCCGATTGCTACCGTAAGCACAGATAGCAGCCACCCCGCGAGTACCCATAGCTCAGGTACTTCACCACTTCTTCATTCTTTCTCTGATCTTGCAGTCTAATTTCAGTTTGAACATAATTGCTAGATAAACGTGTGCTGTTCGACAGTGAGCCTTCTTGATAATATACCACATTTTGTGATGTTAAGATATGTAAACCAATCGTTGGTCAAGTGAAGACGTGCTTTGTCTGAAACAATTTCTTCACAGAAAGATATTGACATTCCTGTGACATACAATATAGAGGCAATTTAGCCCCCCACTTTTCAGACTATTACACTATATTTTCACGACTTTTCTCATTTGTATACTACTTTTCATGTTATCTGTATGTTCTTGTCTCATGTTTGTCATTTGATCCACTTAAAGGATCAATTTTAGTATTAATAAAGTTGATATTTTAGACTGATATATACTACACTATAGAAGGTTGTGCCCCACCCGGGAGTTTCTTTTCTGATATTCTCCCTTGAATATCAACCCTTTTGCTATATAAGACCCTGTAACGGAATCTGCTGCGCTATATAAAAGACTGTAACGGAATATGCTGCGCTATATAAGAGACTGTAACGGAATCTGCTGCGCTATATATGACACTGTAACGGAATCTGCTGCGCTGTATAAGACACTGTAACGGAATCTGCTGCGCTGTATAAGACACTGTAACGGAATCTGCTGCGCTGTATGAGACACTGTAACGGAATCTGGTGCGCTATATAAGACACTGTAACGGAATCTGCTGCGCTATGTAAGACTGTAACAGAATCTGCTGCACTATATAAGACACTGTAACGGAATCTGCTGCGCTATATAAGACCCTGTAACATAATCTGCTGCGCTATATAAGAGACTGTAACGGAATCTGCTGCGCTATATAAAAGACTGTAACGGAATCTGCTGCGCTATATAAGAGACTGTAACGGAATCTGCTGCGCTATATAAGAGACTGTAACGGAATCTGCTGCGCTATATATGACACTGTAACGGAATCTGCTGCGCTGTATGAGACACTAACGGAATCTGCTGCGCTATATATGACACTGTAACGGAATCTGCTGCGCTATATAAGACACTGTAACGGAATCTGCTGCACTATATAAGACGCTGTAACAGAATCTGCTGCGCTATATAAGACACTGTAACGGAATCTGCTGCGCTATATAAGACCCTGTAACATAATCTGCTGCGGTATATAAGACACTGTAACGGAATGTGCTGCGCTATATAAGAGACTGTAACGGAATCTGCTGCGCTATATAAGAGACTGTAACGGAATCTGCTGCGATATATAAGACGCTGTAACGGAATCTGCTGCACTATATAAGTCGCTGTAACGGAATCTGCTGCGCTATATAAGACACTGTAACGGAATCTGCTGCGCTATATAAAACACATATAAGAGAGATTAACCCCACCCCCACAAATCCCCCAAACCCCATGATTATTGGCATAATTATTTATCTTTAGTAAAAAACTAAAATCCACCTTGAGAAGAGCAGGGTGGCAGCATAAACCAGAGAGACCCAACCCCCCGGACCCCACCAAACCACCAGACCCCATGATTATTCTCTTAATTCTTTATTTAAAAAAAAAAAAAAAAAACGAAAAAAATCTACCTTGAGGAGCACAGACAGGGGACTTCCTTATTCCTGCTGCTCAGCGCTGCCCGGGAGCCGGCCCGAGCAGCAGCAGCAGCTTGGTTAGGGACTGGAGTGAGACACGTGACCCCATCACGTCGCGGCCGGGACCAGGTGAGCTGGGCAGACGGGGCAGGCGCTGGGCAGGGCAGCCACTGGCGCAGGCTGCCCTGCGTGTGTAGGGCAGCAGGACTCTCATTTGCGGAGGGGGGCGGTGCCCTGCGACCCAACTGCGCCCGGAGCGTGTGCTACGGTGGCTCCGCCCTCCCTACGCCTCTGCCTGGGGCTGGTTCTTAAAATACGGGGGACCCCTAGTCATTTTGTCCCCCGTATTTTGGGAACCGGACCTGGAGCCTGGGGCTGGGTTTAAAAAATCAGGGAACCCCTATTTGTCGGGTTTCCTGATTTTTTTATTACCGGCCCTGGCTCTTTCAGCCTGGTGCTGGTTACGGCAGTGGGGGGGACCCCAAGCCGTTTTTTTTTTATTAGTCATCCTGCCGAGAGATTATGCAGCTATGGAATGGCCACATGGGCGTTCTAGCTTTGGCAGTATAGTCGCAAGGACGGCAGCATATCGGTCGAACTTGCGTACACACTACACTTTTGTTCCGATATGGGGCCGTCCTGTCGGATGAAAATTAAACAGCAAAGAACCGTCGACCGACCGAGAATGGACGGACAAGACAGTTTTTTGCCATTTATCGGTCGTACGGGACAGCGTACACACCTATAGAATGGCCGTCCGACCCAGAACGGAAGAACGGCCCGACAATTGTATATATGTGTACCCAGCTTTATCCGGACGGTCTTCCTTGTTGGTGTAGAGAGTCTCTGACATAATCTACTTTCCTTTTGATTCGTTCCAGTGTAACTCAAGTTTGATCCATTTTAGAAAGATTGTTTTTTTATTCAACTTTTCACTATTTGGTCATTTGGAATTTCAAGATAAAGATACCCAGATGTGTTTGAAAACCTTCCTGTGAATTGTGAGTTATTGAATTGGAGAAGGACAATCTGATACAGACTGCGCTCTGGATATATCCTAAAACATTTTTTCTTGTATTGTATTGTCTCTACTTGTTTTTGGGTTGAACAAGTTTTTGGATATTATTGAGCCGCTTCCCTGTTTCCATTGCGCCTTGAAACCCCCCAGTGTTTTTCATTTGATATACTGGCTAGTAATACATAAAACAAGGCATATAAAATTAGTAACTGTTATGCATGCAATTAAAAATAACTTTTAGAAAAAAGTCCAAGTTGTTAGTACTATTCAGACAAGCTTGTAAACATCAGGGATGTAGGCTTTGAGGGATAGCACACCTGACCCTAGTCACGCTAAAATGCGGCATGATGTCAAAATCATCTTCAACATCCTCCACCCCAAACGACTCCGCCTAGGAGTCCCTGAAGCTACGTGTTCTTGGATTGTCAACTTTCTGAATGATAGAAAACAAGTTGTGAAAGCAGGGGAATTCACCTCCCAAGTGCGGTCCATCAGCACAGGAGCCCCCCAGGGCTGTGTACTCTCACCCCTGCTCTTCTCCCTGTACACCAACAACTGCACCTCAGAGGTGCAATCAGTAAAGATAATCAAATTTGCCGATGACACTACTGGTCTTACGCTGGGGGGCATAGCACTAAAAAACTCTGATCATGTGCGGAATCTTGGCCTTGTCCTGGATAGTGGGCTGACACTTAAACATCAGGTGTCAGCCACAATCAAATCCTCATTCTTTCATCTGAGAAACATAGCCAGAATCAAGCACTTAATTCCCTCAGAAGACCTGCCTAAAGTCATACATGCATTTATATCATCACGCCTAGACTACTGCAATGCTCTCTACCTGGGTCTTCCAGCAAAAGAATTGCACCGCTTGCAAATGGTACAAAATGCAGCTGCCAGACTATTAACTGACCAGTCCCGCTCTAGCCACATAACACCCATTCTCTACTCCCTTCACTGGCTACCTGTAAAATGGCGAATTGTTTTCAAGATTGGATTACTCACTTTCAAGGCCCTACATGAAGGCCCAAGGTACCTGCAGCAGCTGCTGATTCCTTACTCTCCTACTCGATTACTACGATCCGCTGAAGAAGGACTACTAACCAGAATTTCCCTGAATTCATCTGGGGGTCGAGTTTTCCAACTTTGCTGCTCCAAATCTGTGGAACTCTCTTCCTCACACAGTGTGAGAAGCCCCCACTGTAGAATCCTTTAAAAATAGACTAAAGACGTATCTATTTACTCAAGCATTTCACTGACCTCTACTGTTAAGCTTGTTTTGTATTTTGAGTTTTAAAAACAATGGTAAAGCACTTTTAGTCCTATTGGGAGAAAAGCGCTATATAAATATCATCATTATTATTATTATTATTATTATTAATAAAACCGTTGAGATGGTAGTGGACTTTAGGAAGAAGGCTGTTGGTGTTCCTCCGCTAACAATTGCTGACATTATGGTGTCGCTAGTGGATTCCTTCAAGTTCCTAGGGACCACAATCTCCTGGGACCTTAAATGGGGGCCCAAAACTGATACTATTGTTGGAAAAGCGCAGCAGAAGCTATTTTCCTTAGGCAACTGAGGAAGTTCAACATCCCACATAAGCTTCTGCTCCTCTTCTACTCTGCAATTATGGCGTCTGTACTATGCTCCTCAATACTGCCAGCGAGAGAGACAAATGTAGACTCCAAAAGGTAGTCAGAACTGCGGAGAAGATAATCGGGACAGACCTTCCCTCTGTCCAGGACCTGTACCTGTCCAGAGCAAAAAAACAGGCAACAAAGATAGTCAAGGACCAACTACATCCTGACCATGGCTTGTTTAACCTGCTGCCATCAGGCAGACACTACAGGGCTATTCCCTCCAGGTCCACCAGAAGCCTAAAAAGTTTTGGTACTTAATGTTAGGATCCGTGGAGTCCCCGCCAACCCTAACTGCGTTGCCTCCGGATAGAATTGACGGACGCGTGCAAGGGCTAAGGCTTCACCTAAAATAGCCGCGTTCGACAGAGCCCGTTAGTCAGGCTCTGCCCCCGATGCCACCAGGTCTTACGTGTGACAACGCGGCCATCAAGGCTAACGGAGGACAAGGGGAACCACTGACTACAATACACAGACGAGGACTCACACAGCTAGAAGATGGTAGTACTTGCCACAAATGGCACCGGGAGTAACAATACTCTAGAGATGGTACTTTTAACAATAAATGGCATACAGGAGTAACAATACTCAACGGATGGTACTTAACAATAAATGGCATACAGGAGTAACAATACTCAAAGGATGGTACTTAAACAATAAATGGAATACAGGAGCTGGAAAGATAGGGATAATCTCCCACTTATCTGAAAGATGACGATATAGACAAGAAGGAATATCCCTCAGCAACCGAACAGGAAAAGGCACTGGAATGCTGGAAGCAGGGCAGGAACCAAAACCAACAGGAACCAGGAAACCAGGAACACTCTGACCAACAAGGTAGGAACTATCACCGGCGTCAGAGTATCCTGCCCAGGACCTTAAATAGGGCGCCAAAAGGCGTCCCCCACAGCTGCTGCTAATCAGCTGTGAGGGGCCTGCTGACTGCCCCCACCTCCCCGTGGCCGCCAGGCGTCCCCTGTCGCCTAGGCAACCGCTGCGGCAGGGGAAGAAGGAATTGTGTGAGCGCTGCCAGGCGCGCATCAGCGTCCGGCGGAAGTGCGGGGCTGATGATGCGGCGGCGTCCCGGCTGCCTAGCAACAGGCGGGGCGCGTCGTCTGAGGACTGCCGGGGCGGCGCTGCCCGAGCAGCTCCTAACAGTACCCCCCCCCTTGAGGAGGGGTCACCAAACCCTTAGAACCGGGTTTGGACGGAAACTTCTTAAAGAATTCAGCCTTTAACCTGGGCGCATGAAGAAACCTATCAGGCACCCAAGACCTCTCTTCATCCCTGAAGCCCTTCCAATAAACCAAAAACTTTAGTTTCCCCCGGACCACTTTGGAATCCAAGATACGTTCAACAATAAATTCCTTGTGTCCCTGAACAAAAATGGGTTTGCGACTTTGAAGGGGCAGGACCGGGAAGTAAGTGTGACTGGTCTGAGTAAAGAACAATGAAAGACACTATTAATTCTCAATGATCTGGGTAGCCGCAACCTGAACGCCACTGGATTGATTTGTTCGGTAATCAGAAAGGGCCCGATAAATTTGGGCCCCAGTTTGGGGCATCTCTGGCGAAGTTTGACATGTCGAGTTGACAGCCAGACTCTTTGACCGACCTTAAAAGAACACGGTCTCCTGTGTCTGTCAAAAAAGATCTTGGAGCGCGCTGCGGACTGTCTGAGGGCGAGGTGCACCTTCTTCCAAGCCCTTTGAAGAAGAGCAACCGCAGAAGAAGAAGACCACGAGGAATCCATGGGGACATCAAAAGAATTACCCTTGGGATGAAACGCGAAGTTGCACAAAAAAGGAGACTTCTTGGATGCCACATGATAGGCGTTGTTATAGGCGAACTCAGCCAATGGTAACAGCTCCGCCCAATTACTCTGGCATTTAGATATGAAACAACGCAAATACTGTTCTAACGCCTGGTTTACCCTCTCGGTCTGCCCATTGGACTGCGGGTGATACCCAGAGGAGAGCTTGAGCTGTATCCCTAACATGGAGCAAAATCGTCTCCAAAATGTGGCCACGAACTGCGTACCCCTATCTGAGACGATATTCTCGGGGAGGCCATGCAGCCTGAAAATATGTGTAACAAACAACTGAGCTAAGTCCCTGGCTGTGGGAAGCTTGCGCAAGGGAACAAAGTGTGCCATTTTACTAAAGTGATCCACCGTGACCCAAATGGTAGTGTAGTGGGCAGAAGGAGGAAGATCCACAATGAAGTCCATAGCAATATGAGACCATGGCCTTTTTGGAATGGACAATGGCAGAAGCTGACCCACAGGTGACAGTCGTGAAGATTTATGTCTGGCACAAGTCTGACCAGAAGAAACAAAACGAGAGACATCCTGTTTCATGGCAGGCCACCAGACTGCTCGGGACAGATGTTCTAGGGTCTTGGTAATGCCAGGGTGTCCGGCGAGTCTGCTAGAATGGAAGTCCTTGATGACCAATTCACGCAGTTCCTTGGGAACAAAGAGACGACCTTGCGGGGAGTTCTGGGGAGCTAACGACTGGGAGGCGATGACACGAGAGGCCAAATCCTGGGTTAAACCGGCATGGATGATGGAAGACGGGAGAATGGGAGATTCACTGGAATTGGTAACAAGACTGGTTAAAAAACTCCGGGAAAGAGCGTCTGCTTTAATGTTTTTCGGCCCGGGTCTGAAGGTGATGAGAAAACGAAACCTGGTAAAAAATAATGCCCATCGCGCCTGACGCGGATTAAGTCTTTTGGCTGACTCGATATAGGCCAGGTTTTTATGATCGGTGATCACCGTGATGACATGTTTTGCGCCTTCCAGCCAATGGCGCCACTCCTCAAACGCCCACTTAATAGCCAGCAACTCCCGGTTCCCCACATCATAATTCCTCTCGGCCGAGGAAAACTTGCGGGAGAAGTAGGCACAAGGGTGGATCTTTTGATCGAGATTATTTTTCTGAGAAAGAACGGCCCCAGCCCCAATATCCGAGGCATCCACCTCAACCACAAATGGGAATCTGGGATCCGGATGGTGTAAAATGGGAGCAGAGCAAAAGGCCTTTTTTAACAATTCGAAAGATTTGATCGCCCGTGGGGGCCAATGACCGGGATCGGCATCCTTACGGGTAAGCTCGACGATGGGAGCAACAATCTGAGAAAAAGACAGAATAAATTTACGATAATAATTAGCAAAGCCTAAGAATCTTTGGACTGCTTTGAGGTTGGTAGGACGAGCCCAAGATAAGATAGCCTGAACCTTACATGGATCCATAGAGAAGCCCTTGGGTGAGATATGTACCCTAAAAAGGAGATTTGACAGACTTCAAATTCACACTTTTCTAATTTAGCGTACAACTGGTTCTCCCGCAGTTTTTGGAGGACCATGCAAACATGTTGGCGGTGTTTGGAAAGACTCTTGGAGAAAATTAAAATGTCGTCCAGGTAGACCACAGCGAAAATTCCTAAGAATGGCCGTAACACCTCGTTGATGAAGTCCTGGAAGACCGCGGGCGCGTTGGCTAGTCCAAACGGCATCACCAGGTATTCGTAGTGGCCGGAATGGGTATTGAACGCGGTCTTCCACTCATCTCCCTGGCGAATTCTGATGAGGTTATATGCTCCCCTTAAATCGATCTTAGAAAAGATGACTGCTTCACGAATCTGATCAAATAAGACCGAAATGAGGGGTAATGGGTAAGAATTTTTTATAGTTATCTTGTTAAGGGCCCGAAAATCAATACAAGGACGCAGTGACCCGCCTTTTTTTTCGGCAAAGAAAAAACCTGCGCCCACCGGTGACTTGGAGGGATGAATAAACCCTTTCTCGAGACTCTCCTTGATATATAGGTCCATGGCCTGGGATTCAGGAACCGATAAGGCATAAAGCCTCCCCTTGGGCAACCGGGGATTAGGGACAAGATCAATGGCACAGTCAAAAGCACGGTGAGGGGGTAAAGTATCGGCTTCTTTTTTCGAAAATACGTCGGCAAATTCCCTATAGGGAAGAGGCAGGGAAGAGACGACCAAGTGCATGGCCCGGAGAGGAAGCGTGAGGCAGTTGTTGGAACAAGATGACCCCCACCGCGTGATCTCCCCTGTTACCCAGTCAATATTGGGATTATGTTTCTTTAACCATGGTAAACCTAGTACCAGAGGAGCCCACGGACAGTAAAAAATGTAGAAAGAGATCTCTTCCGAATGAAGAGCTCCCACGGACAAACGAATACAAGGAGTGCATGAAGAGATGCTGCCGTTGGAGAGCGGAAGGCTGTCCAACCCACAGACTGACAAGGTATTAACTAAGGGTACGGGCTCGAGCCCTAATGCGTGGACTAACCCTATATCTATGAAATTGCCGGCCGCCCCGCAATCCACAAAGGCAGAGACCTCCGACGACATTTTACCACTAGCGACAATGACCTGCAACAATATCGAGCCTAGGAGAGAGAAACTAGATAGGCCTAAATGAACCCCCCCCCGAATTCACCTAGGCCCTGTCTTTTACTGACTTCAATGGGCAAGCTACTGCGCGGTGACCCTGACCCCCACAGTAGAGACATAAACCCCGGGTCCTCCTACAGTTCTTCTCAGCAGTGGACAGGCGAGTAGCCCCTATTTGCATGGGCTCTTCATCCAAATTCTCCAGGGCATCCCCAGACGACTGTGAGGGCAGCACCCCTGAGTCTCTCTCCCTCTGGCGTTCGCGAAAACGCCGGTCTACCTTGATGGCCAACTGTATGATCCCATCAAGGGATGTGGGAGTGGGGTAATGAACCAGGTCGTCCTTAAGAACCTCAGACAAGCCTATCCTGAACTGACTACGGAGGGCTGGGTCATTCCACCCGGAATCTATAGCCCATCTCCGGAACTGGGTGCAGTATGCCTCCGCAGTTCCTTTACCCTGCCGTAGAGCTCAAAGATTTGCTTCGGCGGAGGCAGCCCGGTCTGGGTCATCATATAACAATCCCATGGCAGTGAAAAAAGAATCAACAGACGTGAGAGCCACATCCCCAGCAGGGAGCCCAAAGGCCCAGGACTGAGGATCACCCTGGAGAAGTGAGATGATGATTCCCACTTTTTGAGACTCCGTACCTGAGGATACCGGCCGGAGCTTGAAATACAATTTGCAAGCCTCCCTAAAGTTAAAAAACTGGGAGCGATCCCCAGAGAAACGATCAGGGAGGTTTACTTTAGGCTCAGGGTTTCTATCCGAGGATAAGGCCCCATGCACCCGCTCCTCCTGTGTATTAACCCTGAGAGTAAGCTCCTGGAGCCTCTGGGTGAGAGTATGCATCTGCCCTGCAAGCGCGTGGCCTGCGGCCTGTTGAGCAGGATCCATGATAAGAGAGCGGATCCCCTAAGAATAGCAATAAGCTTCTCCTTTTTTGGCGGCCGGTGATAATGTTAGGATCCGTAGAGTCCCCGCCAACCCTAACATCGTTGCCTCCGGATAGAATTGACGGACGCGTGCAAGGGCTAAGGCTTCACCTAAAATAGCCGCGTTCGACAGAGCCCGTTAGTCAGGCTCCGCCCCCGATGCCACCAGGTCTTACGTGTGACAACGCGGCCGTCAAGGCTAACGGAGGACAAGGGGAACCACTGACTACAGTACACAGGCGAGGACTCACACAGCTAGAAGATGGTAGTACTTGCCACAAATGGCACCGGGAGTAACAATACTCAACGGATGGTACTTAACAATAAATGGCATACAGGAGTAACAATACTCAAAGGATGGTACTTAAACAATAAATGGAATACAGGAGCTGGAAAGATAGGGATAATCTCCCACTTATCTGAAAGATGATGATATAGACAAGAAGGAATATCCCTCAGCAACCGAACAGGAAAAGGCACTGGAATGCTGGAAGCAGGGCAGGAACCAAAACCAACAGGAACCAGGAAACCGGGAACACTAGGTAGGAACTATCACCGGCGTCAGAGTATCCTGCCCAGGACCTTAAATAGGGCGCCAAAAGGCGTCCCCCACAACTGCTGCTAATCAGCTGTGAGGGGCCTGCTGACTGCCCCGTCCTCCCCGCGGCCGCCAGGCGTCCCCCGTCGCCTAGGCAACCGCTGCGGCAGGGGAGGAAGGAATTGTGTGAGCGCTGCCGGGCGCGCCTCAGCGTCCGGCGGAAGTGCGGGGCTGATGACTTGGCGGCGTCCCGGGTGATGACGCGGCGGCCTAGCAACAGCCGGGGCGCGTCGTCTGAGGACTGCCGGGGCGGCGCTGCCCGAGCAGCTCCTAACACTTATTTCCTAGCACGGCGCCTAGGATCAAGATTGTATCCATCGGGTCCAAAAAAATCGCGTCCATCGCATGCAACCAAATCGCATGCGATGCGATTAACGCGATTTTTACATTGGAATCAATGTGAAATGGTCCCTGAGACCCGATTTTACATTGGCCCCGATGTTAAATGGCCCCCAGACCCCAATTTTTATTGTTTCCCAACCCTGATGGGTCAAATGCCCCCCCATTTTTAACGCGACCTCACGATCAACGCCAACCCGAAGCGTGGCGAGGGGCGGCGGTACGCGTCCTCCGACCTTTTCATACCTCCACTATCCATGTCAGTGTTTATATAGTCTGGCGAGCACAGCGAGCCACCGAGCCTGAAGCGTGGTGAGCGGACGCGCATTACTTCACAGGTATTACGCGTCCCCGCCACGCTTCGGGCTCGGTGGCTTGCTGTGCTCGCCAGGCTATATAAACACAGACGTGGATAGTGGGGGTATGAAAAGGTCGGAGGACGCGTACCGCCACCCCTCGCCACGCCGACGTGGATATTGGGGGTATGAAAAGGTCGGAGGACGCGTACCGCCGCCCCTCGCGGGCTCGCCGCGCTTCGGGTTGTGACACACCTAGTGTGTCTAATACCCCACTTTCCCCTCCCCACTTACAAACTGTTTATATATTTGTTGTTGGCTACATTGGGGTTTCCGTTGGACACGGTCCCCAATCAGTACACTGACACGGTCTCTGGCGCCAGAGCCGTGTGTGTCCCTGCCTGTTCTAGATCCACATGAGCGAGGGAGTGCACACAGGCACACCTCAGACTCAGCTCTGCGGTTGGAACGCAGGTTGTGGAACTACTGGCTCCAGCAAGCCTAACAGCAGCGCTGAAACGGCATCACATCCGTGTTCAAGCACGTGCTGGTGGCTGCACTAAGTGAGCCTCAGGACTATTGTGATACATTGTATATGATAAAGTTACAAACCTGACTTATCCACATTACATGACTTTGGTAATATAAACAAGTCTTCCGTGCCACACTATATCTATTATAAATAATAACGGTGATAACGGGTAGTGGGGTCCTGCTAGGTGAGGATTCTTATCCTTTTTAAAAATCACTATTTGTTGTCTTACGTGTTGTCCAGTCCTTTTTATATCTTCGCAACTATTTTAAATGAACTCAATAAAAGTGATGTTTTACTAAGTATTATTTCTCTAGGTGCACCAAGAAAAGGCACTCTTTTCTGTCCTCCTTAAAATATCCTGTCTGTGCCTCTGCTAGCACACCCTCGCATTTACATATATTCAATTAATCAATTATGCTATGAGGGTCCACCCGTTTGTTACAATAAATCTACCTCTGTGCGACTGACAAACCTTTCTCTAAACGAAGTACCAAAGTTTCTTTCCTCAAGCGGTTCACCTGTTGACACGTGAACTCATGAACACCTCACTGTCTAGTCGCGCCATAACCCTTTGCACATAATCTAACACGATGTCCCCTCGTAATAACTTTCTGTATGACTGTAGATGTCCCCCCACCTGTTTTTATTGTTTATTGATTATACTGTATGCTGTTTACTTGTCACCCACCTGGCTGCTGCACAGCAAACCGAAAACAAATTCCTAGTATACGCAAGTATACCTGGCCAATAAAGCTCATTCTGATTCTGACTGCTTTGTTTCCTGAATGCCTATTTTTATTGAAGGGTTTAGAGCTGCAGCTCTTCTCGCCCCATTGTGAATCCAGCCCTGACAAGTCTAGCCTTGTTTTTTAGTCTGTCCAAATCTCTCTTGCAGAAGGGATAAAGTCCATTTTGCATACTCTTCTCATGCAGTTCTGTCTCTAGCAAGCTGCCTTCTTTATATAGCTGAAATAGTGGTCAGGAAATACTAATCCAATTTAATAAATCCATTCACCTATACATTATAAGATGAATAGTCAGGACGTATTCTCTGTTGGGTGAAAAAACTGTTTATGACGACATAACTAGTAAAGGTTTCCTGGCTTTTAGTTGTAAGTGTGCTGTGTGATAATTGTGTGCCCCCTGCTGGCCATGCTTTTCTTAACAGCTACTTCTTAAAATTGTTACCTATTGATCATCTGTTGTGCTTGGCTATACTTTTGTCACATTTGTTTTGTAATATTGAAAAGTTGAAAATTTTTATTTGTTTGACTTTAAAATGGGCCAAATGGTACATGATCAGAACAGCTAGTAGTAGGTAGTCAATTAGAATGGAACTGAAGATACTTGGTATTACACTTATTATGCAGCTGATAGTTTGTTTTCAGCTATGGCTAAAGATGGCCATCAACCATCGATGGCACAGAAAAACCGATGTTGTGCTTTTGTTTTGATTTATTAAAGTGCTGGGACATGGAGCATAGCTCCAACCCCTGACACACACAAAGCAGCGCCCCTGTGTTTTGATTGGCCCCCAGGCCAACAGCCAAAAAAATGGATGACCATTGATAGGTAAAAATATTGATGGTCATCCATTGCATAGTTTAACGCTATTTAATAGTCGCACTATTACCATCAGGCTTAATACATCTGCCCCATTGTCCATTCAGTTGTTGATGATGATAATAATAATTGTGAATGGTACTTGTGTATTAGCCGGGCGCCCGGAACATAGTTAGCGTAGCGGCGCTGTCAGAATCAGCGTAGTGTTCCCGCGGCCAGCGTAGTCAGTCAGAGCCATCGTAGTTAGCTTAGTCAGTTATAAGTAGCGTAGTGTTCCCGCGAGCATCCCTGTCAGAATCAGCATAGTGTTCCTGCGGCTGCGTAGCCAGTGTCTCTGTCAAAATCAGAGTAGTGTTCTCGCTGTGATCTTTTCTCCTTTATTATTAACTAAAATCCAGTTAACAGTTAACACATGTTGTCTTTACTGTCTCAGATGTATGAAACACCCCCACTATCCACGCCAGCCCGAAGCATGGCGAGCAGACGCATTACGCGTCCTCCCGACCTGTGCATACCCCCACTATCCACGTCGGCGTGGAGTTAATTTTAAAAAGTGTGGCGAGTGCTGCGAGGTGACGTGGATTACTTCACATGTGTTCCGCGTCCCTCACGGGTCTCGCTGCCTTCGCCATGCTTCGGGCTCGCCACACTTTATAAAATCAACTCCTCGCCGGTGTGGATAGTGGGGGTATGAACAGGTCGGGAGGACACGTAACGCGCCCCCTCGCGGGGCTCTCTACGCTCGCCACGCTTCGGGCTGGCATGGATAGTGGGGGTTTCAATATGCCTCCTTTATTGTGCATAGGACACACTTTCAAGGTATCCCCTTTATGCATGAGGTGCATGTGCTAATAATTAATGAGACGCAGGAGTGTCTGAGATGCACCTGCATCTCAGACAGCTGGAGCGCCTCTCCGCCGTCGCTCACATGATCCCCTCTCCGCCGGCGTCCGCCAGCACAGGGGATCTGGCGGTTACAGGCGCTGTGTGAGAGGCGCTCACTAGACTTGGCATGGACGCCGGGGACAGATACATGGACACTGGGGACAGAGCCAGGCTGCCGTGGAGTGACTACGCTAGGCAGCCGTTGGACTACACTGACAACACAGCTAGCCTACGCCTGCGTACGTATGCTAATTGGGCACCCTGGCTAATACACAAGTAACTTGTGAAATGTCAGCTTAAAAAGAATAGCACACATTCACAGGCTGCCTCTTAAGCATGACGCTCTCCCTGAACCCCTAACCCCCAGACAGAACGGTCACAGAGGATGTGGTGGTGGGGCACATGGCGCCTAGTATTACCCCAAATCTAATTCTCTCTGCACAAGTAACATCTGCCCCACCGGCAGTGCACATGGTTTTGTCCATCTAAGAAGGAATTTGTCAGAAATAGTGACCCAAAATAACCCCCAAGGTCTCTATCCCTCTGACTCTATCTCTTTCCATAACACTGTCTCGCTCCTTCTGAGACTGTCTCCCTGACTGTGTCTCTCTCACACACTATCTCTCCATCTTTCTCTTTCTGACTCTCTCCCTTTCTCTTTTTCCCTAACAGTGTCTCGCTTTCTGTTTGACACTGTTACTATCTCTCTCCCCCTCCCTCTCTCTTGCACTTTCTCTCTTTCTCTGACATAGTCTTGCGCCCTCTCTTCCTGGCATGATCCATCCCTCTCTCCCTGATAGTGTCTCTCCCTCACTGTCTCTGACACTGTCTCCTCTATCTGGCACTGTCCCCCTAGCTCTCTTCCTGTCAATCTCTCTCTCTGTATCTCATTACATCATGGCAGTCGCTTTCGCTCTCTCTGACACTGTTTAGCTCTCTGACTGACATTGTCTCGCTCTCCATGACACTCTCTCTTCCTGACATGGTCTCTATCTGAAAGTGTTTCTCTCTCCCGGACACTGTCTCTCCATTCACTCTATCATTGACACTGTCTCTCTTTGACTGACACGTATCCTCTCATTTTGTCTGTCTCTCTCTTTCTCTCATTGACTCTCTCGCTCTCTCTTGTACAATATGTTTTGTCTCTCCCTCCATTCCTGTCACTCACTCATGATTGATACCCTCCCTCTCTCTCTTTTTATGACACCCTCCCTCTCTCCATGATGCCCTCTCTCTATCTCTAGCCTCATCACTTTATCTCTCTTTCTCCCTCATACATTCTCTCTCTCTCATTCCCTCTTTTACCATGAAACCCTCTCTATCCATCTTTCTCCCCCTATTTCTCACTCCTCTCTCTCTCTCTCTCTGTTTGTCTCTCTCTCTCTCTCCGTGATGCCTTTTATGTCTCCTCTCATCACTTTCTTCCTGACACCCACTCTCCCTCTTTCTCTTATTCCCTTCTTTTTTTCTTTATGAAACACTCTCTCACTCTTCCACTCCATTTTCTTTATCTCCTACTCCCCTCACTCTCTTTCTTGTATTGACTAAAGGGGGGGGGGGGGGGTTAAGATTTTGCTATGGGCCCAAAACATTATAGTTATGCCCCTGTACTGTACTGAGTGTTGCAGCTGTCAATTACCCACCCATACAATTTCTGGAAGCTTTTTCTGCCTGGCTCCCTCACTTCCTATAGTCTGACATATCCACCATCATCATAGGTGATTTCTGTATTGCTATTGATAGTCCAAAATCTGCCTCCAAACTACTCTCTCCTTTTTTGGCCTCACTCAATGGACTGACTCCTCTACTCATTGGGTGAGCCACTGTCTTCAGTGGCGTAACTATCTAAATTGCACTCCCCCCTCTGAAAATTTAGGTAGCGCCCCCCCCCCCCCCAGTAAAGTTAACACCCCCCCCCCCCGCCCATGCCCATTGTGTCCCCCGTGCCTTACCCTCTGCTCGCTGTGCCAGGGACCCACAGATTTTGTCTGCAGTCAGTCTCGGCTCCCCTCCTGGCTTCTGCTGGTATGAAAAGGACCATCACAAAATGTCCGCCCCCCCATACAGCAGACAGTTTCAGAGAACTGTCTGCTGTATGGGGGTAGACATTTTATGATGGACCATTTTCATTTCAGCAGAAGCCAGGAGGGGAGCTGCGCAGACAAGTAAATCTGCGGGTCCCGGATGCAGCACAGCACAGCATCATTACAATAGCCCCGCAGACCCCCGGCGCCCACACTTACACAGCACCCCATCCCCCCCGCGGGGTCTGTGGGGCTATTGTTAAGCCACTGCCTGTCTTGTGTTTCCTTCTCTCAGAGAACAACCTTATCACCAGCATGTTCTCCTCCAATACTGCAAACTCAGTGTCACTGAAGTCTTCCGACTCTCCTCAAACCCACAGAAATATTAACACAATTAATGTTCAAGAACATTCTTCCTCTCTACAACAAATGCTCTTACCTTTTTATGTATTCACTTCTCCTGAGATGCCTGTATCACACCTGAATTAGACTCCAGAAATTGCCCTTGATGAAGTAGCTCCAACTACCCATCCTCCCTAGATCACCCACCTAGCTATCTCAGTCTGGGGGAGTCCCTGTATTGTTCATTCGTTTACTGCATGGTGGTGAACTATCCACTGGGTACTGGGGACAGAGTATCTTGGTTACCCCAAGACAATTATAAAGTTATCCATACGGCCAGCTGAGGACGTCACCCACACAGAGTCTGTGTTCTAATCAGACGTCACTCGTATAGAGTTCTGTCTTATAAAGACATGACCAATAATTGATGTTTATTTAAACGTTTTTAATATTTTTAATGAATACTCCTGGTTGTACAGACCCTCGTCTGAGGAAACATGTTGGGTTTTAATATAGGAATTACTTGTCTGAATGAAGCCGACGTCTCATTTAAAAAAAAGACGAGAACGTTTTATGTCTGATCAGATGATCAGGTTATGTTGACTGATTGTCTATATTAAATGGTTAAGTGGTACTTGTTTATAGCGCACTCCAATAAACCCCACCTTTTGTTAGTGATTACTCCTAGTGTAAAAAAATAAAATTCTGACCCAAACTCTCTCTCTCAACTACCATCTTATTATTCTTCTGGATCTCTCTGCTGCTTTTGACACTGTTGGCCATTCTCTTCTCATTCATTGTGGGACTGTGCGCGGTCATGCATAATCTGTATTTCCGGGCGCCGTGTCACCCAGCCTGCCCCTGCGCTTTCGCTTCTGTCACATGGGAGAGACATCCGCCACCGCTGTGACTGAGTCATCCTGCAGCCACTACTGTGACGGAGCCATCCTGCAGCCGCCGCTCTGATGGAGCCATCCTGCCGCTGGGATGGATCTATCTGCAGGTGCCGCTGTAAAGGAACAATCAGGAAGGTTCTCTACAGGGGGGCTGGCTGTGCCTTTTCTGACTATGGGGTGGCCGACTATTTGGGTGGGGCTGATGTACAAACCAAGTTTGGTTATTTTAAATGTGGCGCACTTTAGATATCACACCATGCAGCCCTTTCATACGCAAAAGGAGAAAAAACACCAAATAACAGGGTAACAAGTATGAAAAAAATGGCGCTAGGGTGATAAACAATGTTCCAAAAGACAATTTTTTTCTTCATGTAAGTAACAATTTTTATTTTACAAACAGTTTCTCATAAAAGATAAAAAATTCAATAATAACAATACTTATTTGGACATTGGGCACTTTTGAAAAGCTGTGGCACAATAAGGATAGAATAGTCCCATTTAATGGGAGACCTCACCATCAAATGGTGCTATGGTGGACTATGCCAAATATGGAAGCTGAGCTATTATGCCCGGTGCCACCACAGAGAGTTTTGTCTCCAGAAAAGTGTTGCTGCAATAAAGTGTTCGTGCTCTCAGTACTGCTATCCACGATCTTTCTCCAATCTGCTGCTGTGACAGAGCCATCCTGCAGGCACTGCTCTGACGGAGCCATCCTGCAGCCATCACTGGGATAGAGCCATCTGCAGGTGCCGTTGGAAAGGAACAGTCTGGCAGGTTCTCTACAGGGGGCTGACTATTTGGGTGGGGCTGGCTGTGAGGTGCTGTGGGCGCCAGCAGGATCCAAGAGCCGGGGCGGGCGATGCATACTGCATCATGCAGTCATTCTGCGAGCCCAGGACTGGGAGCTGCTCCTTGGCCTGCACAGCATGACCTCTGGCCTTGTCATGCTGTGCAAAGCCACACTGAGACCATATCTCCAGAAGGATATAAATACATTAGAGCAGTGGTTCCCAAACTGTGCGCCTAGGCTTCCTGGAGTGCCTCGGAGCACTTGCAGGGGTGCCTCAGGTTGGTGGTCCAGAATCAATTCAAGTTATTTATGGCCAATAAAATAGGCAAAATCAGTGCTTGGGGCTTCCAATTTAGAATATGTGGGTAAACAGAAGTGAATCCTGTTTCTCACCACATAAGTGGACCTAAGGAAAACATTTAAATCACAACTTTTTAAATATTTTTCCTGAAATTAGTAACCAACTTTTGGCCTAGGGGTGCCTTAAAAAATATTCTGATACTTTATAGGGTGCCGTGATTCAAAAAGTTTGGGAACCACTGCATTAGAGCCTGTACAAAGAAGGGCAACTAAAATGGTGCATGGCCTACAATACAAAACTTACCTGGAAAGACTAAAAGATCTTAAATATGTATAGCTTAGAGCAGAGAAGGGAAAGGGAGAACAATAGAAACTTTCAAATATATGAAGGGTTTTAACAAGGTACAGGTGGGAGACATTCTTCACAGGAAGAGGAGCAGCAGAACACGAGGACACACACTGAAACTAGAGGGAGGAAAATTCAGGGGAAAATTTAGGACAAATTACTTCACAGAAAGAGTAGTGGATAAGTGGAATAGCCTCCCATCAGAGGTGGTAGAGGCAAATACAGTAGAGCAATTTAAACATGCTTGGGATAGGCATATCGATATCCTTACAAATAGGGATAAAATATGGTTTGAGGTAACATGTTTAAAAAAGGGGCAGGCTAGATGGGCCATATGGTTCTTATCTGCTGTCAAATTCTATGTTTCTATGTCAATGGGGGCTGTACTGTCTATCTATGAAGTGCTGCGCTGATGTTATGGGGGAGCTGTGATGTCTATGGGGTCTGTGCTAAATACCACAGTATACGGATGGAGCCACGCTAATTTCTAGTGGCTCCAATTGTGGCTTAGTGGCACTTGGACTTTGTTGAATTTTTTAATGTGGCCCACAGTGTCTTAAAGGTTGAAGGTCCCTGACCTAGATGATACTCAAATCTACCTATAATCCCCAGACTTTCTGTATTGGTCCCTGTCACTGAATGACTTTCTACCGTTTTATCTTGAATATTACCTTCAAACCTCAAACAGAAAATTTACCAAACAAAATTAATTATATTTCCAACCTGATATATCTATCACTGTGTAGCACATGACAATCAATCCTACTCCGTAAGCTTGCTGCCTAGGTGACATTCTTGACTCTGAACTGTCCTTTATTTATTATTATTTATTTACAGTTTCTTATGTAGCGCAGTTGTGCTTTGCAATAGTAGACAGTGATAAAACAAATTGGGTAACAACAGACAGACTTGGAGGTAAGAGGGCCCTGCTGCAAGCTTACAATCTATAGGGATATAGGAGGGAAACACAAGGACAGGCACCAGTAATGGCATAGCAGTCCCACCAAGTTACAAGTCCAGAAGGGAAGCTATATAATACATAAGTGCCTCAGAGGGTTATGCGTGTACAACTTATCTATGATAGGCTTGCCTGAAGAGGTGAGTTTTCAAGGAACGCTTGAAAGTTTGGAGGCTAGTGGAGAGTCTTATTGTGCGTGTAAGGGCATTCCATAGGATGGGAGCAGCTCAATGAAAGTCCTGTAATAGTGATCCATGCAGAAGAGAGACCCAGATCTTGTGCAGAGTGGTGTGGTCGAGATGGGAGATATTTTGTGATAAGTAAAGAGATATATGTTCCTCACATTCAATATGTCTCAAAGTCATGATACATGCATCTAAAGAACATATCCAAACTATGACCTTACCTGGCACAAGAGACTACTAAATGTCACACCTGGGGGTTGAACTTGGTTAGTGTGTGATTCAACCTATGCAGCTGGATTATAAAGGAAATTAGGATTCCTTATGAACTTTACCCACATCTCTGGGCTCACAGTATGAGGTGGAGTCCTGGCCCCGAAGGCGTGTTTATGGATACTGGAGTTCTGGAAGGTGAGTATGTCTATAGCAATGAAAAATGAAGGAAGTTTAACTAGTTATGAGCCGAAGTTGGATAAAACCAACAGAGAACTGGAATCGGCTGGAACCGAAGAAATGCATGTAGTAGTGAATACTGGGATGCGATGCTGGGAGTCTCCAATGTAGGACATTGATATTGGATATAGGAAGGAACACTGCAGGTATGTATATGAGCTCAGGTAAGAACCACTAACATAGGCACAAAGGGAGATCACCGATGATGACTGTGTGTCGATGTTTGAAACACTGACGGTGACTGATATCGATGACGCTCTCTGACAGGTGACTGATGGAACAAATGGAAGATATTTTCCAGTTTTCACCATAGATTTGTTGGTTCGCTTGCGCTCGGTGTCTGGTCCGAATGCACGCCTACTACAGTTCATGCACTCCCATGTCTACGTCCACATTAACGCCCAGTTTCGCCCACTTTGAAACTGTGCCTTTATACACGCCCACATGATGCCCATATTATGCTCATCTTTCCCGAGCGTGTTCGGTGCACATTTGTAGACTGTATTGTTGAGAACAAGTGCGAAGACACAGCGTTGCTCATGCGCATTGCGTTGCTTACGCATGCGCAGTTAGCTAAAAGTCGCCGTCCAAAAGAATTTGGAACGGACCGCCTCAACCAGAATAAGGCCCTATGTTCGGGAGAGAGGCAGCTCCCCCTCTTCTTCCTCCATGCACAAAGATGTGCTTCAAACAGACATGGTAATGATCCTTTTTTTTCCATTTAAAATTTGTTATTGAATCACCAGCTTGTGATGTCATTACTTATTTTCATGTAAAGCAAGTAAAGTGGTATACAGTGTATACATACTGTGTGTATGTATATATATATATATATATATATATATATATAATATATATATATATATATACTGTGTTCTGGCAGCCTATTAGGAGCGTGCGTGCGTGTTTGTGTGTGTGCAGTGGCGGATTCAGGGGGGGGGCACCCGGGCACGTGCCCCCTGTCATTTTATAGCTGAGGACCAGGGCTTTCCAACGAGCCCAGCCCCGTGTCTCTAGCCCCCCGGGAACCGGAGATATCGCCTGGCAAACCTGTAACGTTTTTTACAGAGGCGTAACTAGAACTTAGTGGGCCCCATAGCAAAATCTTGAATGGGGCCCCCCTCCTCATTGGCACTCAGTGTTGAAAAATAATTACACACAGATTGGGACTCGTAGGAATAAAATGTAACAGAACCAGGAAAGAGGTGAAAAGGAAAGGGCCAACACAGAGGTGATAAATCCAGACAGAGGTGACAGGGACACGACAGAACAGGAAGGCAAGAGAGATGGGTGACAGGACAGGGAAACGACAGTGGGAACAGGAGAGAGGGGACAGCAGGAAAGGAGCGAAATTGTCAGGACAGATGTGACAGGTCAGGATAGAGCTGACAGGGAGAAGGTAAGGACAGATATGACTGGACCAGGACATACTGTAATGAACAGGGGTGGCAGGGACATGACATTGGGGACAGGACAAAAGACAAGGCAGGACAAGGTTAGGCTATGGAGGGGGAAGTTAGTGTTAGGCTGTGGGAAGGTGGGGTGTGTGTGTGAGGCTAGGGGCTGAGGGGGTTAGGTTAAGGCACTATTAGGGAGGGATATGGTCAGGCTGCAGGGGAAGGGATTTAGGGTAAGGGGGATAGGGTTATGGCAGTTACGGAGCCCTGCCAACCATCACCGGGTTATTATATGTATCCTGTAACACATAACAGGGCTACAACAGAGGTGTCAAGACCAGGACAGAAGGAGAAGATAAAGGATCAAGGGGACAGGAGAGAAGAGTGACAGGAACACTACAGAGGTGACAAGACAGGGACAGAGAAGACAGTAAAGTGGTGACAGGACAGGAAAGTACAGAGAGGATAAGGACAGGAGAAATGAGTGACAGCACCAGGACAGAGGGGACAGGACAGGGGCAGAGAAGGCATTACAGTGGTGACAGGACAAGGACAGAGAGGACGAGGACAGCAGAAATGAGTGACAGCACCAGGACAGAGGGGACAGGGACAGAGAAGACAGTACAGTGGTGACAGGACAAGGACAGAGAGGACGAGGACAGGTGAAATGAGTGACAGCACCAGGACAGAGGGGACAGGAAAGGGACAGAAAGGATAAGAACAGGAGAGAGAGGAGTGATAGCATGAGGACAGATGGGACAGGGACATGTCAGCAAGAACAGGACAGAGGGGACATGACAGCTCCGTGGGGTCAGGATGGAGGGCAGGAGTAACTACAGAGAGGGCAGGGACAAGATGGTGAGAACAGAGGTGAAACGCTGGATGTAACAGAGTTACATTTTTCTTTCTTTAATTTACTCACTGCTTTATCGGATTTCTTGTTCTGTGGCCAGGACTGGCGTCAGCAGGTCCTGGGTCCTTGCAGTGCAGGTCAGTGCTGGGGGTGCATGCACCTTCCCCTGAGCAGCAGTCAGGGAGACCTCCGCTGGATTACAGGACCGGCTAAGCTGGGGAGAGGCACGCAAGGAGTGGGTGCTGAGAGCGGGCACTTGAAGCAGGGATCTCTCTGCTGCTGCTCCCGCGCGGCCGCCGCTGCATAGATTCCTGCTGTCGTGAGATGATGTTGTCACCATCATCTCACGAGTGTCTCCCGTCCCCTGTCCTGTCTCCAGTAGGCTCCGGCTGGGCACAGTCACAGTGAGTTCAGCCTGTTCAGGGTCCCGGCGATACCCCCTCCCTCTTATTATCCCCTATAACTACTGGCGCAACTATGGAAGTGCGGTGCAGTGGGGGACTGGGCTTTGGGGCCCCCCCAGTGGCCGGGCCCCATAGCAGCTGCACCCCCTGCACCCTCCATAGTTACGCCACTGGTTTTTTCCCCATAGGATAATATGTCAATTCCGACCCCCACCCGGTTACGACGGCTGCCAGTTCCCGCCCAGGCATCACAGAAGCTTGTGGTTGATTTCATTAAATTCCAAATCGCTGGGTCTTCAAAATGATACCAGGCTGGTCCAAATCGGTCAATCGGTTCCAGAGATATTGCATGTAAACCGATTTTTTTATTTTTGAAATGTAATTTCATGGCTGTTCATGTTCTTTGAGGGCAGATTACTCTGGAACCAGACGTTCCAGTTTCACTGGACCAAAATCATTCAAAGCCCACTCAAAAGTTCTCCAATATAATACTTGTCTCATGTAAATGGGTCAGTTGGTTCCGAAGATATAGCCGGTTAAATGAGATAACTGGTTAAAGGGGGGATGGGGTGGTTTTCTCTCCCCCTCACACCAGAAAATGCAAGGACTAGACTGGTGTAAAAGGGGCCAACCTGGGAATGCATTTTCTGGTGTGAAAGGGGTATTGTTTCAAATAGCCGGGACCTGCAGTGCTCTGAATACAGCCAGGCTCTGCCACTGTCAGTGGCTATCACTTCTGCTGTCCCCCATTTACCACGAGCATGTATTCCCCCTTGGCAATGAGCATGTAATCCCACATGGCAACGAGCATGGAACCTCTGGCAATGAGCATGGAACCCTTGGCAATGAGCATGTAGAGAAGCAGCACTTATGTAGCATAATTTTTAATAGGCATTATGGTGTTTGGCATAACACATAATGGACATAATGGTGTGTAACTTAACGTGTAATGGACATTATGGTGTAAATGTTTAATGCGCGCCTTTGGTGGACAATGTCCCTGTTTATGAAGTGTATTGTGAATTCTGGCTCAATCCGTGTGGCATTATGTGAATTTTGGCTCAATCCATGTGGCATTATGGGAATTTTGGCTCAATCCGTGTGGCATTATGGGAATTTTGGCTCAATCCGTGTGGCATTATGTGAATTTTTTCCCAATCCGTGTTGCATTATGTGAATTTTGGCTCAATCCGTGTGGCATTATGTGAATTTTGGCTCAATCCATGTGGCATTATGTGAATTTTGGCTCAATCCATGTGGCATTTTATGCATTTGGCTCAATCCGTGTGGCATTATGTGAATTTTGGCTCAATCCATGTGGCATTATGTGAATTTTGACACAATCCATTTGGCATTATGTGAATTTTGGCTCAATCCGTGTGTGTTATTATGTAAATTTTGTCTCAATCCATGTGGCATTATGTGAATTTTGGCTCATTCCATTTGGCATCATGTGTAAGGGGCAAGTATAATGGGGTCTAGTATTTTGTTGCATAATGTGTAGAAGTTGTATATGGTGTTGACACGCCCCCTGTTGAGTGGCCACACACCTTTTCCGGAGCGCACCTTTGGCGCGCGCACAACTACATCCTTCACTTTTGTCGCCATGGTGGGCCTGCGTACTTTAAATGCCAGGGCCTATTTTTAATTAAATTCCCACCCTCTCTCTGCCGCTCTCTTAGCATGTACACTGGCACCACTAACACCGCCCCTCCCCCACCCAAACCCTTTTTTATCATGGTGCCCCCCCTGTCATTTTATCCTGGATCCGCCCCTGTGTGTGTGTGTGTGTGTGTGTGTGTGTGTGTGTGTGTGTGTGTGTGTGTGCGCGCGCGCGGGGAGGGGGGCCTGCCTATTGTGTAAGTCCCAGGCCCCACTATTTCTGGTGGCAGCCCTGAGAACAGCTGGAGGGCCATAGTTTGGACATACCTGTATAATAGATAGAATCTGTTTTGGAGCTTCCCCAGAGGCCACTGCTGATTGTTTTTGGGAGGACCTGGTGACTGACGCCATTGGCCATTCCCCAAATTCAGGGGAGTAGCCGCAAGTGTAAACAAACACGGCTGCTCCAGTACAATGGTCCGGGTAATGCACTTTGTTGTTTTAACCCCTGGGATGCCTACTAGGGAGTGAAAAGGACACTGCAGGCCTTGGCAAGTATAATTTCCTTCTACAGGAACCCAATGGGATTCTACTGGAGAAGTAAAGCCTACATTGGAATCCATAGGTGAATATGTATGAATGATTGTAGTATGTACTGTATTAAGGTTTTATTTCTCTTATATGTGTGTGTGTCTTTTATTTCGCTATTGGTTTTGTTGTACAACAACAAGTAACAGGGGGCCCTTTAATGTAAGAAGCTGGCACTTGTAGTTCTCCAAGTCCCTGTATGTGGGGCAGGGTTGCTGGGACTTGTAGTTCCACGATAAAACCCAATAGTTTATTTCATCTATTTTTACACAAATAATCATACCCAATGCCCACTGCCCTGGGGTACCGGGGACAGCACCGGGCTTTAGCCCGGGCTGGGGTTAATTTTGAGGGGGGGACCCCTATATTGGGGGGTCCACACTCCCCCAGTATCTGAGCTCGGGCTGACCAGTCAGGGGGTATAATGCTTTAGCCAGGGGAACTTATAAAACCTATAAAAAAATTCTCCTGGCTGTGGCATTACACTGCTGGCTGTTTTGGCCTGGTGCTGGTTGTCAAAATATGGGGGATCCCTATTCATTTTGTCCTCCGTACATTGGGAACCAGGACCGGCCCTTGAGCATGGCGCTGGTTTTAGAAATAGAACCGGTTCAATGAGCCTGGGGCTGGTTATAATTGTTGGGAGGGGGACCCAATGCTATTTCTTTTAAATTATTATTATTATTATTTTTTACACTGATAAGCTTGCATTGATCTCATACCATCGTATTCTATCGATGGTGTATTCATTCGTATTTTTTAGAACTTCTAAAAAATACTAACGTAAAAAATACGATTCATTCATTTCATCCTTAGAAATTATTAGATGTGTGAAATACGAACATATTTCACATAGAATGGGTATGAATATGACCATTTGTACCCATTCGATCTTAGTAAATATCCACTAGTATGTTTTATATTGTGGGAATGGGAATATCCCCAGACAATATAAATGGAGAGGTCTCCTTCACTATAAGGAATGCATAGTCCACCGTATGTGACCCTGACAAAGGGGGATACGGTCACTAGATCTACAATAACTAGGTCGACAAGCATTAGGTCAACATCACTAGTTCGACGTGAGTTACATGACTGAAGGTCGACGTGGGTTAGGTCGATCGTTCATTAGATCGACATGGGGATGGTCAACAGTCAAAAGGTCAACATGGGGTTTTTCACTTCTTTCTTTGAGCCGACATATGCCGACAGGCGGTATTTCATGCCCTCCTATCCACTAGGGCGTGGTGGGAGAATAAAATAGAGTGCCCGAAGCATAGATAGTGGACACGGTGCTACTTTTCATTGTCCATATAAACTGTGTCGAAATTCGGGGGAAAAAGTGAAAAACCCCATGTCGACTTTTCGACTGTCCACTTTTTACATGTCGACCTAATGATTGTGTCGACCTAACCCATGTCAACCTTTAGTCATGACGACTTTCATGCATGTCGACCTAGTTGCTGTCTATCCAATGATCCCATTCCGACACTGGATATACTTTGTGTAGTATGTGGGGAACAGGTCTTGAATATCTCCCCAATTGCTTGTAAACCACGGATGCTGCAGACAAATTAAATAACAATTGCATACAGGTTAAACCAGTGGTAGCCAACTCCAGTCCTGGAGAGCTACCAACAGCTAACGTTTTCCATGTCTTCTCACAGAATCACAAGTGAAGTATTCAGTAATAAGTGCACCTGTGCACCTGCTGGGTGTGCTGGAAAATGTGAACTGTTGGAAGCTCTTGAAAACTGGAGTTGGCTACCCCTGGGTTACACAGTTCATGGCTTGGTACAAATGGTGGGAAGCGGTCATCTATTAGAATGAACTTAGGTCTACAGTCATTAGGTCGACCCCACTAGGTTGACTGACAGGAAGGTCGACCTGACTTAAGGTCGACATGGGCCAAGGTCGACATGACTTACGGTCGAATTTGCATAAAGGTCGACATGAGGAAGGTCGACTGGTCATAATGTCGACATGGGGTTTTTCACTGTTTATTGAGCCGACATGTGCCGACAGGCGGTATTTCATGCCCTACCATCCACTAGGGCGTGGAGGTTATTAAAGCTGTGGCGAGCGAAGCGAGCCACCGTGCCTGAAGCATAGTGAGCGTCCGATTCTCATTGCCAACTGTGTCCATGTCGACTGTGTCGACATTCGGATAAAAAAACAGTGAAAAACCCATGTCGACCTTATGACCAGTCGACCTTCCTCATGTCGACCTTTATGCAAATTCGACCTTGGCCCATGTCGACCTTAAATCAGGTCAACCTTCCTGCCAGTCGACCTAGTGGGGTCGACCTAATGACTGTAGACCTAAGTTCATTCTGATAGATTCCCAAATGGTAAACTGATGTAGGCTACACCAATCTGGAGGGCAAATGGCACCATGCTCCCTGGCTCATGGTCACAGGGCTGATGCAAGGTTTCTAGGTGGTCTGGGCTAAACTTCACATTACTCCTGCTAATTCCCCAGTACACTCCATTACTCTGTTTACATATAATTATACTTAACGTGTTTACCAAAGACGATGACAATGGGGTGAGTCATTTTTCATATGCAAATTCTGTCATGTAAATGCATTACACTTTGGTTACAGAACCAAGTGCACCCAATATGCCCATTCACCTTTGCCCCTACCAAACCCATTTACCAATTCACCTCCACTCAGCATGAATAAACCCTTTACTTTCCACAAACCCATTAATTGATTGACCCTCCCATCATTCATTAACACCTTAGTCCATAATCTCCCGAGGTAGACAATGCTAGTTCTCTGTCGCTCTGTGTGTGAATGACACACTATTAGAGCTGCAAGGCAGCATTCACTAACTGTCTCCCAGACACTAAGGGGGAAATTTACCAATATGAAAAACCTAGTTTTTCGTATTGGTTGTTTCCCTACGACTGCATACGACTGTTTAAGTCGTATGCAAAGTCGTGTTCCGGAGGGGGATTTACAAAGCAGTCAGATACGACTGCTTTGTAACCCTCCGATGGTGTAATGATTCGTATTAGCGGCCGTATATACGGCTGCTAATACGAATTATTTCTAGCAGTCTGCACGGATCAAGTCAGATCCGTGCAGGCTGCGGTGTGTAAAAAAAATAGAAAAATAAATAAAAAAAAACGGCGTGGGGTCCCCCCCACAGCCATAACCAGCACCAGGCTGAAGGAGCCGGGGCCGGTAATTAAAAATCAGGGAACCCGACAAATAGGGGCTCCCCGATTTTTAACAACCAGCCCCAGGCTCCAGGTCCGGGGCTGGTTCCCAAAATACGGGGGACAAAATGAGTAGGGGTCCCCCGTATTTTAAGAACCAGCCCCAGGCACAACCAGCCGGCAGGGTAATGTCACAGCCGGGGGACACTTATAATATAAGGTCCCGCGGCCAAAACATTCTCCCTACCGACCAGTCAGCCTGGCCAGGGGCCCTGGGGGAGTGGGGACCCCCCCAATGAAGGGGTCCCCCCCCTCCAGGACTTACCTGACCAGGCTGAAGCCTGGTGCTGTCCCCGATGCCCCTGGGCGGTGGGCATCGGGCTGATTATGTTGTAAAAAATAGATAAACCATTGTTTTTTACTGTGGCACTACAAGTGCCAACAAGCCTCCCCAGCAAGCTGGGACTTGGAGAACCACAAGTCCCAGCCTGCTGGGCATTAAAGGGCCCGCTGGCACTTGTAGTTCTACAGTTAAAAAAATAGTGCACAAAACACACTGATACACTTTTAAAATAAAACTTTATTACACACAAAGCCCACACATACTAATACTTACCTATCTTCTTCCCATAGGTCGCCCTGGTCCTGTGTCGGCGTCTTCTGGTCCTGTGTCGTCTTCTTCCTCCATGTCGACCGTCGCTGTCGCCGTCCGGATCCGACGAAATCCATTTGGGAAGCTGTGGAAGGAAACCATACTCACCTGTCCCAGCGCGACGTAGTCCAGGTAAGGGTCTTTGCAAAAAAACAAAACGAACACCCCGAAACCAGACCGGACTGACGGAGACGCACGGTGTTTACATCGTGCGGCTCCGCCTCCCGAATGCCGCTATTGGCCTCCTTGCGGCCTAGCGGCTCCTGATTGGCCGCTAGGCCGCAAGGCGGCCAATAGCGGCATTCGGGAGGCGGAGCCGCACGATGTAAACACCGTGCGTCTCCGTCAGTCCGGTCTGGTTTCGGGGTGTTCGTTTTGTTTTTTTGCAAAGACCCTTACCTGGACTACGTCGCGCTGGGACAGGTGAGTATGGTTTCCTTCCACAGCTTCCCAAATGGATTTCGTCGGATCCGGACGGCGACAGCGACGGTCGACATGGAGGAAGAAGACGACACAGGACCAGAAGACGCCGACACAGGACCAGGGCGACCTATGGGAAGAAGATAGGTAAGTATTAGTATGTGTGGGCTTTGTGTGTAATAAAGTTTTATTTTAAAAGTGTATCAGTGTGTTTTGTGCACTATTTTTTTAACTGTAGAACTACAAGTGCCAGCGGGCCCTTTAATGCCCAGCAGGCTGGGACTTGTGGTTCTCCAAGTCCCAGCTTGCTGGGGAGGCTTGCTGGCACTTGTAGTGCCACAGTAAAAAACAATGGTTTATCTATTTTTTACAACATAATCAGCCCGATGCCCACCGCCCAGGGGCATCGGGGACAGCACCAGGCTTCAGCCTGGTCAGGTAAGTCCTGGAGGGGGGGGACCCCTTCATTGGGGGGGTCCCCACTCCCCCAGGGCCCCTGGCCAGGCTGACTGGTCGGTAGGGAGAATGTTTTGGCCGCGGGACCTTATATTATAAGTGTCCCCCGGCTGTGACATTACCCTGCCGGCTGGTTGTGCCTGGGGCTGGTTCTTAAAATACGGGGGACCCCTACTCATTTTGTCCCCCGTATTTTGGGAACCAGCCCCGGACCTGGAGCCTGGGGCTGGTTGTTAAAAATCGGGGAGCCCCTATTTGTCGGGTTCCCTGATTTTTAATTACCGGCCCCGGCTCCTTCAGCCTGGTGCTGGTTATGGCTGTGAGGGGGGACCCCACGCCGGTTTTTTTTTTATTTATTTATTTATTTTTCTATTTTTTTACACTGTAGCCTGCACGGATCTGACTGATCCGTGCAGGCTAAAACGCAAATAGAACAGGAAAATGGTGTTCTATTTTCCTGTCGTATTTGCGTGGGTGTTTTACACCACTAAGCAGCCGTATTGTCAGTACGGCTGCTTAGTAAATCAGAAACCACCATTCTTTTGAATGGTGATTTCTGTCGTATCCTATCGATGGTGTAGGGCATTCGTATTTGTAACTACAAATACGAATGTTCCATCTTTAGGACTACGAATTGTTGTATTTTTGGGATTGTAAATCCCGAAAATACAAATTCGTAAAAAAAAGGTGTATTTCTCCCTACGAATACACCTTTTTTCTACGAATCCATTTTGGTAAATGTCCCCCTAAATGGCTTTTAGCATGCTGAATGTAGGTGGCTGGAGCTATGCACCAATCATAGTGCCTCATTCTCTACCTGCCTTCCAGCCTGGATCTAGAAAAGGAATGACTCTCAGCATGCAGATTGGTGGATGTCTGTGACATATCACAGTGCTGACAGCCATTCACTATATGTGGAAAGGAGGGAAAATATTTTATTTTGATGTGTTTCTGTGATTGGGTTTGTTGGGGCCCCAATACAGTGCTTTTGCAAAGGTCCTACTAAGCTACTATAATGGCCACGCACACCGAAGACTCATTAATCCCCCTTTCAGCACTCATTACACTCCCCCATCTAGCACCTTGTAATGGGTGTAGTATGGCGGTCCGACAGGGGGGATACCAACATCGGAATCCCGAATGCCGGTGCTGTGACAGGGGGGCGAGCACAAAGAAACCCCTTGAGGGCTCAGTGGCTCACTTCGCTTGCCACAGGTTCTATTCTCCCTCTATGGCGGTTGTGTGTATAGCCCCTGTCAGCCGGGATCCCTCCTGTCGGAGCACTGGCAGTTGGGATTCCGACATCGGGATATTGACTTTCAGGTTCCCCCACCCCCTTGTCGGGCAGTCATCCGGTACCCCCTTGTAATACATTCATTCTCGGCACATAGTAACACCCCTCTCACAACATCCAATAACCCCAGACACACAAAGAAGCCATTGAAAATTCCCTTCACTGTTTATCTCCTGTTGCTCATTCAGCTCCTTCTTGTACAGCAGAGTGGGTGGGGATCCCGACAGTCATTATCCCGACGTCGGGATCCCGACTGCCCGAAGTCAGACAGCATGGCGAGCGCAAAAAAGCCCCTTGCGGGCTCGCTGCGCTCGCCACGCTGCAGGCACGGTGGCTTGCTGCGCTCGCCACCTATTCTATTCTCCCTCTAGGGGGTCGTGGACCCCCACGAGGGAAAATAGCGGGTGGCCGTCGGGCACCCGGCTGTCGGCGTTTTGACAGTCGGGATCCCGATGTCGGGTAAATGACTGTCGGGATCCCGACTGTCGGGAACCCGTCCGGAACCCCAGCAGAGTTGCCTAATTGGCTGTGTCAAAGGGAAAGATGCACTTGGCTCTGTAAAATGACTGCATTTCAGCATTATATGATGTAGTCATGAGCATTTATTGCAGAAGTCTCTGACACTGCTTTTAATTCATAGGTCTTCTTGATAAAGGTTGCTATTAAAAGCTAATACAATGCTTGGTGTCTATCGCTGACACCTCCAAATGTAAGGGCATATTTCGTGCCCCCCCCCGGCAATTGGGGGCATGGCTAACGTGTTGACACTGTAACGGAATCTGCTGCGCTATATAAGACACATATAAGAGATATTTTATGTTAACATTCTTTTTAAAGGTGGATGACAAGTTCCAGCAGGCCCATTAATGCCCCGCACTTCTCCAAGTCCCAGCATGCGGGTGAGGTCTGCTGGCACTTGTAGTTCTCCTGCATAAAGCAATGTTAGGTATGTGAGATTTAACCCTATCAGGCCGGCGTCCACGGACGCCGGTAACAGCCCCGGGCTTCAGCCCTGGATGGTTGAAGCCTGGGGGGACCCCTTTATTGGGGGGGTCCCCACTCATCCAGGTACCCCATCCAAGGCTGACCAGCCACGGTTCTCATGTTTCGGCCGGGGGACCTTATATAAAAAGTGTCCCCCGGCTGTGGCATGACACCACGGGCTGTTGGAGCCCGGTGCTGGTTTCAAAATATGGGTGACCCCAAATTTTTTGTCCCCCGTATTTTTGGAACCAGGACCGGTCCAAGAGTCCGAGGCTGGTTTCAGAAATACGGGGGACCCCTATGCTTTCTGTCCCGCTTTTTTTTGGAACCAGGTCCGGCTCAATGTGTTTTTGTTTTTTTTTATAAACACAAATTCGCACATTACCTCAAATTCGCACATTTTCATGCCTAAAATTTGCACATTATTGCACTTAAATGGAATTTTTTTCCCTGGAATACGCACCTCATTAAATATGCGAATTCGCGGCAAAAAATTGATTTTAAAAAGTGCGATAATGGGCGAATTTGAAAGTGTGAAAAAATCGCATTCTATTAAATGTCACCAGTGGTTTCAATCGCTGCCAACAGATGGCAATGTTTCTGAGACACACAAACTGACACTAGACATATATATGGATGATACAAGCATTATGAAGTATGTTTTCTCTGTGATAAATTGCAGTTTCCAATATGAACAGTAGATGGTGCTACAGGATTACTTATAACTTTAGCCTTTACTTCAGTCATGTTCGGAAAAATGTAATATCTTTGCATGACTTGTTCACAAAACCATGTTTGTATGAATGTATTCGCAAATTAAATTGGATGGCTGTTGAGAAATGCATTTTATGGATGTTTATTTAGGTAATTTGATTCTGATTCTACAGTATATATTTTAGTTATTTTGTGGATTTTTCATGGGCAATTACTAATGTTGAAAATAGGATGCACATTTTAATTACAGTACATTTTATTGATGTATGTAATTTAATGTGTAAAATGTATGGTAAAATAAACCAGTTAAAGAAAATGTATGCTGTAAATGTTTCTTTTTATTTTTTTACAAAGTATATGATACTTGTCATTTATTTCACTGCAAAACAAAAAAAAAAACTGTGAAAAATATACTACTTTCTCATTTTTGTTTACATCTTCCTACACCTAAACATCTTTATCGGAAATTGTTCTAGCGCTAGAAACATAAACAGCTGTCTCAGCAGGAGCACAGGTCATTGCAGAAAGCAAGAGTGGTGGGTTACATGACTTTTTGACATCACTCTGGGCTAAGTACCCATGATCACTCCACCAATGTTTTTCTCTGGGATTCTCTCTCATCACTGTTGCCTGTGATATAATCAAACAGCACAAAGCCAAAGGCTGGTTCTGAGATAGTCTGTAATGAAAAGAGACATTGCCAGTGTGACAAAAGTGTGATATTGTACGGGGAGACTTGGGATGGTTAACAGTAGAATAAATATGGGAAGGTAAGTATAAAAAAATTTAGGATGTTAGTGAGATATGACTATAACTCAAACATTAACAAGCTGCACTCATTTTAAATGTATTTATAAACTATCCTAGGCCTAATACTTCACTGTCACAGGATCATACAGGAGTTGCTTGCTGCCAAATGGTCTGATATCCTACACCAAAATTGGATGTAACCTACTACTCAAAGGTACCACTTCATGAAAGATTTTAGAGCATTAGAATATGGTTCAACAAGGATGCCTCTCTGAGACATCCTTAATTTTGTGATAGACTTAGGGACCCACAGATGACAGCTGACTAAAGCTTCCTAACTTGTCCCAATTTTCAGTACACACTGATAGCTATGAGGGGTTTGTGGGATTCATTGCACCTTCCATCATTTACTCTACATGATGGTTATAAGTGGACCTCCAACTTCATTTTGTAAAGTGCCGAAGAGAGTGTCTGGCACCACAGATTACTGACCTCAGCTGCACACCTGAGACGGAAATTTGTGTAACCTGACGATTACTCAGATGGTCAGACAGAAGGATGCAATGGTGTGGTGTGGGTCACACCAGCAGACAGGAGGCCTCCTGCTGCATTTAAATATTACGGTATTGCACACTTGCTTCCCTGCACTACCCTGCTGCTGTGCAATATTGTACAACTCTGAATCAGGCCTTCAACCCTTCCAATAGAATCCCCCAACCTAGCTCATAAGTTACAGATATGTACCTCTTACTGTTTTATTTCTTACTCTTTGTAATCAAAATGTATTGAGCAATACTGTATAAATATACATATTTGCACCATGTTGTCATTTAAATATATTCATTTTTCATTGAATGATCAGTCTCCGAGTGCCGCTGCTTCCCCGCTATACATCTGATTACTCTGAGGGCACCGGAGCAACCACCAATGGCTGGGGTGAGTGCCGATCCACCCCCTGCAAAGATTTTATATATACATGCATATACTAGTAAGCACACTTGAAGCAAATGCTTTGAAAGCTAGTCTGCTGCCTTGTGGCTGCCTCTGTGTTTGTGCATGTGTGAGAGAGAGAAAGAGATGCAGGGTGAGATTTAATAGGATGAGAGATTCCGAAAGTGAGATATTTGGTGAGAAATCTCCAGTTTTTTTAAAGCGACAATCATTTACACTGCAAAACCAGTTTGATTTTGCAGTGTTAATGCTTTAAAAAAACTGGAGATTTCTCACTGAATCTCTCCTCCTATTAAATCTCGGTACTTGTTTTCTAGCACGGCGCCCATCGCATGGTATACCAGAAGACTAAATATGGTATATAATGGGATGCGATGCAACGCTATTTTGTACAATAAAATATCGTATCGCATCGTATGCCATACAATGGCATACAATGCGATGGTATACAATTTTTTATTGTACAACCACCCTGATGTGTCCTTACAATGTTAAATGCCCCCCAATTGTCAACGCCACCCTCAGGATAAACGCCAACCCGAAGCGTGGCAAGCGCAGCGAGCCCGCGAGGGGCGGCGGTACGCGTCTTCCGACCTCCGACCAAAGCGAGGTGAGCGCACGCGTATTGCTTTACATGTATTGCGCGTCCCCTCGTGGGTAAAAAACTGCCCAAACAAAGAGCACCCACTAATCACATGCTAGACAGGCAGTCTGGACTGTAACCATCAGATACTACTTTCAAATGTAGGCCACTCCCCTGGCTTTCTGCCAACTCTCATATGCTTCTAAGGGCTGCAGCCAATGCAGTTCCTAGAAGCTGCAAGGGAGAAAGGGGAGCAGGGGTGTTTTGTGTGCATGCGCTAGTTTTTCTGCCAGCCAATGTAGTTCCTAGAAGCTGCAGAAGAAAAGGGGGTTTGTGTATGCGCATATATCGCTGCCAGCCACAACGTGCTTCTAGGGGCTGAAATAGATGCAGTCCCTTGAAGGAGCAACATCACTATGAGGGTGAGGACCACAGCTAGGTGTCACTGTTCCATGTAGGTACACCAAAATGCTGGTCCATGCTCAATGACTGGCAGCTGGGTGCTGCACTGTGATGCTATTGTTCCACCCAGCTCCTGTCCAGCAGTGCAGGTAGAGTTTCCAGTAGTAACCCAGCATCTCCTGGGCATCCACTGACCCTGGGTCCACCACTGCCTAGAAGGTCCAAGTCCCATTCTTTTTTTTCCTCCCCTACATTTCAAAGTAGATTGGAGGTATGAGCCACCACTGCACAAAACTATGCATTTTAAATATCTCTCACACATACAGGGCGGTATTCAATGAGTCTGATTCGCCATGTTTTTATGGCGAATTTGTGCTGTTTGGCGAATTTTTGACCTATTCAATGACCAGATGGCGAATACATTTGAAGGTTTTTTTCGCCATGATTCACTGAGTAGCAATCGCTATCTTTTTATGGTGAAGTGGAATGTGAACTTTTTTATTAAAGTGTTTTGTTTTTTTAACAATTGGTGTAAAAAAATCAGGAATTTTATTCTGAGCAGGGGCATGCTATATTTATTCATGTGCTGTAAGCACATGAATATATATTTAATTTAAAAAATATATATATATATATATATTTTTTTTTTACACAGACCATCCAGCAGGGGGCCGGAGCCGAGCCGCTCATTAGATATTATTATTATAATTTTATTTATAAGGCGCCACAAGTGTTTCGCAGCGCCGTACAAAGGAACAATACAGGGAGACAAAACTTGGCATAACATTGAATAAATAACAAAAATACAGTACAAATAAAGAGCACCACAGTTCAATACACATTACAGCTTAAATGTAAGTAGTGAGGACCCAATCAACATACAACTAGAGGCTTGGGGCCAATGATGGAGATGAGTATGCAGACAAAGATGGTCACTGAGTGTTGGAGTAAAGGAGAGCTGTGAGTGAAATGTGAAGAGAAGTGGGCTTTGACAACAGGAGGGAAGAGGGCCCTACTCGGAGGAGCTTACAATCTAGTAGGAAGGGGAGACAGACAGATTACAAGAGGTGCAAGCGAGTGGGTGGTGGTTAGATAGCAGGATGTAAACAGGCAAGGGGTTGGAGAACCATCAGGTTTATGCAGTGGAAGGGTACGCTTTTATGAATAGGTGAGTTTTCAGTGCCCGTTTGAAGCTTTATTCATATATTCACTTCACCCGATCATTACATATGCATGATTGGATGTAGTGAATATACCCGGTCCCCTGCTGGCACCCCCGGGGGGCAGCCTGTGCTGCCTGGCACCCGGGGAGCCCACCTCCCCCCCACAAACGTTCTGGGGCAGGCAGGGAGTCTTCCATCTCCCTGCCTGCCGCTGTCCGCAGGCTCCCTGCGGCATCCTAAACAGGATTCGCTGCACATCGCCATTTGTCTCATTGAATGCCGCCCACAGTGTGTGTGTATATGTGTATATGTATATATATATATATATATATATATATATATATATATATATATATATATATATGAAAAAGAGAAAGAAGCTCAGAGTGTGCTTATAGAGATAATCACAACATGTAAAATGACAATCTTTTTAAATAATAAACAGGGCCCTATGGGCAAGAAAAATCTACACAATAAAAATTATGTTCAACACAATAGTAGTGAATAATCGGACTGATGTTCAGACTTCCAATAACAGATGAAGTGCCCACCATCTGTTTTTGGAAGTCTGAACATCAGTCCGATTATTCACTACTATTGTGTTGAACATAATTTTTATTGTGTAGATTTTTCTTGTCAATAGGGCCCTGTTTATTATAGTGCCAGCTTTAAGTTCATTGGCTCGTAATGATCACATGAGCTCGTGTCACATGAACTTCTGACCACACCAACAACTCTATATTGCAATTAGGCTTCTACCCAGGCTGTCCACTTTAAAACTGAGGTGGGGGGACACTGTATATGAGGTGTCTGATTTCTGGGGGGAAATGAGAGTCCGGTGCCAGAAACAAAATCCTGACAGGACTGTTCATAAAAAAACATTAAGAGGTAATTCACCTTGAAGCTCAGTCTTTGAATGACTTTCTGGGATTCACACTCCAAAATGACTCTGAAAAACAAAATTCATAATAATTTAAAAATAATTATGCATGACACATTCTCCTGCACCATACTTACCAACTCTTGCAAATGTGTTTCATGGAGATTGTGAAAGTAACCCCTAGAAGCGCAGACGTGTACTGCTACATCTGAAGACGTGTCATAAAAGGGACTAACATTTATATGTAAATGAGTTCTGAAGCAGTTAATAAGATCTACTTGATGAGCAGACACTGATACGTGTCCGGGTTTGCTCATGTATTGTGATTTACATGTTGCTCTATATAAGTGACCATGAGAAATTGTATTTTATTTTATTTGTAGCCGTATTAATCATTGTGCCGTATACCAATGCAGGGACAGGGCACTGATAGTCCCATTTAAATGTATATAGCTCTGATTCCCCCCCCCCCCCCCCAAAAAAAACAAAACAAACCTACAATAACAGCTACATAATGGGAGTAAGGTACAATAAGGGAGATCACTAAACACTTCAGGGAGTCTTGGAGATTGCAACTATTTCAGGACAATGTACTGTACATAGAGTTCGATATGAAGTAAGAATGTTAGGGAGAACCACATTGCAGTTACTTTGCAGTTACTTACAGAAATCAGGTGACAAAATGATCTTTGTCTGTGTCTTCCTGCTCACCTTAGGACACTACCCTTTGCTCTAAGGATGGCCATCGACTATCAATGTCAAATATCGATGGCTTACTACTGATGGTTGATCCTTTTCCATCGATGGCAGCGTGGAACCAAATATTTTTATTATTTCCCCCCGGGCACAGAGCTTATCCCCACCCATGGTGGCCTGCTTAAAACCTGCCCCATGTTTTGATTGGGTGGCAGCCCAGAGAGCACCTGCCAGCAATGGCCATTGAGTGGTAAATACCATCAACGGTTTTTGTGCCAATGCTGGTTATCGATGGACATCCCAACCCTGCTCTCCCTTACACAGTAACACAAGCTCAGCTTCCGTATCTGGGCTGTGATCATGCATTATGGCCCTTATTCAGATCTGATCGCAGTACAAATTGTTCTCAGAACTGACAAAACCATGTGCACTGCAGGTGGGGCAGATGTAACATGTCCATTGAAAGTTAGATTTGTGTGAGTTATTTTGTTTCTGTGCAGGGTAGATACTGGCTGCATTATTTTTACACTGCAATTTAGATTTCAGTTTCAACACACCACACCCAAATTGAACTCTCTCTGCACATGTTACATCTGCCCCACCTGCAGTGCACATGTTTTTTCCCATTTTGAGAACAAATTTGTACTGCAATCAGATCTGAATAAGGGCCTATGTGCAGATTGTGGGAAGACTGGAAAGCCCAGAACGCTGCAAGTTCCAGATGTGGGAATTATTTCTTACTAATTCATAAAGGCACCTACTAGAAATGCTTACACTAAATTAACTTTTTTAATTGCTATGCTTTTAGGATGATAAACAGTTTGTGTATGTGAATTGGCCTACTGAACTTGGAATTTAACCAGCTCCTGTTCAGACAGTGATTTGGCTACAATGAAATTATCATTTTAATATTATGTAGTAAAAGAGAAAATGAAACTGAATGATTTCTCTAATTAGAAAAGGTCAAATCATTTTGTTGATATGTTAATTATTGCAATTTATTGTGGGGTGGATAAAAGAAACACAAGCATGTTGAGTGCCATCTTTTGTACATGCCCTAATGTTGCACTGCAAATTTGTATAAAGTTGTAGAGGGCCTTATCTGAAAGGCACATTTCGAGACAACATAGGGGTAGATCCTATTAGGTGCAGATGATTCGCACTTAAAAGTGCTCACACCTCCATAGGGCTGCGAGCAAATTGAAGCGAATTCTGCCCAGCGAAGGGGGCTAGATCAGCTTAATTTGGGTGCAGTTGCTGCCATTTAAATGGCACCTGAACAGTACTAATAGGATCAACCTCATACACTGTCTCAGTTTCATGATGCGCTGCTGTGCGACTGATGTTCCCATCTCCAGGGGATGTGAGATGTTGGCGGTGGGTGTCTCTGAGCACAAAACTTCAGCTACGTCAGTGGTTCCCAAACTTTTTTTAATCACGGTGCCCTAGAGCAGTGGTTCCCAACCTTTTTTCTCTCCCGTACCCCTTGATTAAGACTTTTCAATGATCAGTTTCCCCTCCTTTCATTTTGAAATAGGGACAGTACTTAGCGGTATGCGGATCCTTGTGCATGTCCTTATATTAAGGAGGAGCAGAGGAGTATTATACAGCAAGGAATCATGCCCTTCTGTGTCTAGACACTGGCGTGTATTATCTCCCGGATTTCCGTTAACACCGATAGGATTAAGGGCGGGATGTATTAAAATACATCGCCACCCCCCCGCCGCGATGCTGCCGCATATGTACTAACATATGCGGCTGGCATCGCGGTGCGGTGACGGAGGCCCCCCGCGATACCTGTACACTGGTGTGTGGGGGGTCTCCATCACCTCCCTGCCGCCACGCTCTCCCCTCACGCCGGGGACAGCTATGCATGCTGTCCCCGGCGCTTCCTCCTCCCCCCAACAGCCGGAAGGATGTCCGGCTGCTTCACTAGGGGGAGGAGGGGTTTACCTTACGGGGTCCAGGAGGACCCTTCAGGAAGGTAAGCCAGAGGGGGGGTCGGCGAGGCGGCAGGTTTGCGTCGGCGGGCGGCGAAAAGAAGCCCATAGGCTATCGCCACCCAAAGGTGGCGATACCCTTCAGTGCGGTATCATTTTTGATACATTGGAAAATGCTGTAAAACCGGGGTTTTACCGCATTTTACATTTGATACATCTCGCCCTAATGCCGCTGCTTCCTCCACCTTTGTCAGTGCTGGGCAGATGACTGCTGATGTCTGAGGGCAGCATGGGAAGCTCCCAGTGGATTGCTGGTCAGGCCTATGACAACATGGTTTGTCTCCATGGCAATGGGTCTTCTTCAGCCATCAAAAGACCTTTTCATTGTCCGCCATTACCAATATTGTTTTCAAGTACCCCCAACTGGTGTGCAGAGTACCCCCAAGGGTACTAGTACCCCAGGTTGGGAACCACTTCCCTAGAGTAATAGAATTTTTTTCACGAGTGCCCATATTATAAATATTTCTTAGCAATACATTTAGAAAGACATATTACGAGTGGCGGCTCCTGCCTTTAGACTTAAGGGGGACTGCAATTGCCTGGGTACTGCTCATCACAAACGGAACACAACAATCTACTTTAAATCACCTTAAACTATGGAATAAAGTAATGTTGATTGTGATTGCTCTGTCCCAGTGATTTTGTGCATATACTGTAAACAAATGATATACCCATATTTACACAAACACAGGTACAGAGCAAAATACACAATTTAAATAAATGTAATATTAATTAGAGTACAGAAAAGTATACTCCTATTAAAGATCTACACACAAATAATAGTTTAAATAAATATTGTTCACAGAGGCTCAAATATTATAAAAATAAAAAAACTTCCATGCACCTATCTGGTGCAATGCATACCTTCCTTCAGCTGCATCACACTGAGTGACTCACTGAAGTCTGGGCATGCTTGCTGCAGAGGATTTGCTTCTGCTGGGCTGCACAGGCAGCAGCCCATGGAAGCACTGTAGCTCTGGTGATGTGCACAGAATGACTTCCTGCTGGAAAGCTATTTCTGTCATCACTCCATATACTGGGGGAGGAGTTTTCAGTCCTCTGTATGATGGGCAGTAGCAGCTGCCAATAGGAAGCTACTACATGCTGAACTCCTCCCCACATGAGAGGATGTCACACATGGAGCCTGGTGTTGTGATAACTGACAGGAAAGACATGTGATCATGTGATATATGAGAACTGGGGGAGACACAGACAGCCAGCAGAGAGCTCCAGAGGTAGTTCCCGCTATCACCCTCCCACCCCGCAGGTAGAATGCGCACCCCCCTCTTGCGCGATCGCGAACAAGCGTGTGCACACCGGAGCTCTCATGCTGGCTGTCGGTTTTACACTGGAAACCTCCTGTTTTCACTGGAGGGGCTGCAGTTCTGCAGCCCAATAGCAGGAGCCGCCACTGCACATTACATTTACAGATGAGCGGGTTCGATTTTAATCAGATCTCATGCAGGATCTTATTGGCTATCCAAAACCATTGACAGCCGATAGCCAATTAGAAAAATCCAAAATTGCGATAGTTTGTCAAAAAGAACAGAGTAAATCCGAGTAACCTGCTCACCTCTGATTAAATTAAGTAAATTGTGTTTATATGTCATCCTTGGTCTAATTTATGTGGTGATGTACAGGACTCACTTCAGTTTATCCACATAGTCTATGATGAGAAGCCACAAGCATTGGTTGTGCTTATTACATTGGCCATAAATATTTGAATTGGTTGGCCCTGGACCAGCAATCCAGGGTGCCAAAAACACAGTTTGGGAACCAATTAGCTAAATCATTAGCATATTTTTGCAAGTCCCAGCAAATACTGTATGTACATCTGAGTCAGGCCCAAACTGAGCTTGTGTTATGAGGCCACTCTGGCATATTCTTGCTTATTGGAAAACACTTTCTATGTATGATGTTAGTTATCTTGATGAGGTTAATGTTCTATTGAAAAGCTACAAATAAAAATCGGTTCAGTATGGTTGTTAATAGATCTATATTGGAAAGTGGCACAACAGGGATATGTAAAATAATGGGGTTTTGCAGGTACACGTTGTAAGGGAACCATTTGGAGCCCGTTATTGACATTTTTGATTGAGGAGGGTCTGCTTAAATAGTTATAGATTCTGTGGGGTAAATTGACTAAGATGGGCGTTCTACTGAAGATAGGATGTTCCCATCGCAACCAATCAGATTCTACTTATTTATTAAGCACCTTCTAGAAGATAATAGATAGTATCTGATTGGTTTCTATGAGCAAACTCCCATCTTCAACTGAACTTCCATCTTAGTAAATTTTGTTTATTTTGCCATAGTGTGTGCATATATATATATTTTTCTTAATTAAGCTGATAAATAATCATAACTGAGCACCTCACCCTTGATCTATTATTTCATCAAGTACCAGAAAAGCTGTGTCCAAATTCGCCAACATCAAACTTCTGTCAATGTGTTTCCTATAGTGGAAAAAAAGGAGAAATGTTGTCATAAACTTAGTATCTCCACCATGATGGTAATTTACACAACTGTACAGCAACAAGATAACACACCAACAAGGGTAAAAACACAGACTCAGTTGACTGGAATTAAAGGTTAAAGAAGATGGTTTCTATTTTATAATACAGTATAGTAGTGGTGTTCATTCTAGTAACAAGAGGAAAACAAGGGTGTACCAGCATGCAATAGGATGGTATATTTTGCAATAAACAAATTTAATGAAATAGAAGATATATGGAATTCCATATTAACATAAACAAGTACAAGTGCATTTAAAAACAATTATGGGTTAAAATCACATCAAGCACAATACCACGAGGAATAGGTTGTTTGGAAAAGGACATCTCCAATATCAGAAAAATGTATCAAATTGTTACCAGGTGGCCAATCATTCTGCTCCTGAAGTAGCTGGGAGGCTGATCCCAGGAAAATGCATTGAGCCCATTACATTTATACTGCACCAATACCATTAGAAGGATATACTATGGACATTAAATTCTCCTAAAAATAACTTTTCACTATCTGCATCCGGAAGCTTATCTTAGGCGGCAACAGACTTGCACAGTCATCTAGGTTTACCCATACCCGTATATGGCCCTTATTCTGATCTCGGCGGTACGGCCCGCGTGCGGCCGTACCGCCGATGTTTTCACTCTGCACATGCGCAGAGGTCACTCTGCGCATGTGCAGGCGAAATCGCCGCACAAAAATGTTATACGCCGCAAAGGGGGCGTATAGGGGCGTGAGGGGCTTAATACCCTCATTTCCCTATGCATACGCCCCGCGTTTCATGGGCGTTCCCATGCAAACGCGGGGCGTATGCATGGTAATGAGGCTATGACGCCAGTGATGGGGGCGGAAAGCTGACATCGCCGGATGTCAGCTCTCCGCCCCCATACAAGCTTTCACACGGACGATTGTCCGTGTGGTCTAAGCTTGCGTGAGCTGGTGGAGCGTGCGGCCCTGCCTTCGATGGTCGTCGACCATCGAATGCAGGGGGCAGCTCCCACCATGGTGGAGGCGTACGCCCCACCATTTTCATGCGGATCGCCAGCCGTCCGCGTACGGACGGCCGTGGCGATCCGTCTTGTAGGCGGGGATTGGTTTGTGCGGCCGGAGCAACGTATGCGGCTCCGGCCGCACAGATCAGAATAAGGGCCTATATGTGAAATTGGCATAACTTCACTCTTCATCTCTGAATTCTACATTTGGGACTAAGCTGGCCACCTGGTACCAATTTTCTGCAATTTTCTGATATTGGAGATGTCCTTGTCCAGACAACCTATTCCTTTATGGTATTGTGTGTGACGTGATTTTAACCCATAATTGTTTTTAAGGGCACTTGTACTTGTTTATTTTAATACGGAATTCGATATACAATATCTTCCATTTAATTACATTTGTTTATTACAAAAGATACCGTTCTATTGCATCCAATTTTTATACCCTTAACAGCCAGCGCTGGTACACCCTTGTTTTCCTCTTGTGACATTTGATTTGGGTCTGACAACCCCAGTAGCAGCTGCAATTAGTAGCGCACCGATAATTTTCTCTTTTTTTAGTGTTCATTCTAGTACCCTGCACCTGTAACAATCAGCGCAGGTTCCCTTTCAGGTGCAGGGTATCGCTTTCTGCTCTGGTGCTTCTAGCGCATTCTTATTTGTATCTCTGTGCTGATGTATCTTAGTGCTGCGATACAGACCATAGTATGCTAGAAGCAACAGAGCAGACAGCGACACCCCACGCAGGAAAGAGGAACAAGAAGTTAAACTTTTAATACAAACTAGAATGTAACATAAAAGTTATTATCAAATTACCTGAATATCAAATGCAGCATGTGATCTAAATAATAATGTTTGTAGTTATAGTTTACATACATGATGTCAGGAATTACATGATAACATAGTAGTTCCCAATGAAACACGATCCATTACATGCATTACTTTAAGAATTTAAAGCGTAAGGCCTAAATATGAGGTTAGGATTATTATATACAGTTGTGCTCATAAGTTTACATACCCTAGCAGAATTTGTGATTTTATGGCCATTTGTCAGAGAATATGAATGATAACTCACAAACTATTCTTTTATGGTTAGTGGTTGGGTGAAGCCATTTATTGTCAAACAACTGTGTTTACTCTTTTTAAATCATAATGACAACAGAAACTACCCAAATGACCCTGATCAAAATATTACATACCCCAATTCTTAATACCGTGTATTGCCTACTTTAACATCAATGACAGTGTGAAGTCTTTTGTGGTAGTTATGGAATAGCCGCTTTATTTTATCAGATGGTAAAGCTACCCATTCTTTTTGGCAAAAAGCCTCCAGTTCCTGTAAATTCTTGGGCTGTCTTGGATGAACTGCACATTTGAGATCTCCCCAGAGTGTCTCAATAATATTGAGGTCAGGAGACTGAGATGGCCACTCCAGAACCTTCACTTTATTCTGCTGTAGCCAATGACAGGTCGACTTGGCCTTGTGTTTTGGATCATTGTCATGTTGGAACGTCAAAGTATGTCCCATGCGCAGCTTCAAGGCTGATGAGTGCAAATTTTCCTCCAGTATTTTCTGATATGCTGCATTCATCTTGCCATCAATTTTGACCAAGTTTCCAGTGCCTTTGTAGCTCACACATACCAAAAATATCAGCGACCCACCTCCGTGTTTCACAGTAGGAATGGTGTACCTTTCATCATAGGCCTTGTTGACTCCTCTCCAAATGTAACGTTTATGGTTGTGGCCAAAAAGTAAAATTTTGGTCTCATCACTCCAAATGACTTTGTTCCAGAAGTTTTGAGGCTTGTCTCTGTGCTATTTGGAGTATTGTAAGCAGGATGCTTTGTGGCATTTGCGTAGTAATGGCTTTCTTCTGGCAACTCGACCATGCAGCCCAATTTTCTTCAAATGCCTTCTTATTGTGCATCTTGAAACAACCACACCAGTCCTGTATTTCAGCTGAAGTTATTTGTGGATATTTCTTCGCATCCCGAACAATTTTCCAGGCAGTTGTGGCTGAAAGTTTTGTTGGTCTACCTGAACGTGATTTGTTTTCAGCAGAATCCCTAATTTTCCACTATTTAATTAGAGTTTGAACACTGCTGATTGGCATTCTCAATTGCATGGATGTCTTTTTATGTCCCTTTCCTGTTTTATACAGTTCAATTTCGTTTTCCTGCAGATCCTTTGACAATTCTTGTGCTTTCCCGTGACTCAGAATCCAGACATATCAGTGCAGCACTGGATGAAAGATACAAGGGTCTTTCAGGAGACCAGAAACTCACTGACCGTTTATACACACACACACTGATTACAAGCACACAGATCACAGGGGAGGATGGTTACCTTTAGTAGCCATTCAAACCCGTTTGAATGGTGTATTATCTGGGCGCCCGATTTTATCATTGCATGCCACTACTTAAGGCATGCAATGCGATTTTTCATTGTAAAGACCAGATTTTTAATTGTATAGTCACCCATGGGTGATTTCATACCCTCACTATCCAACTACGCATGGAGTTGATTTTATATAGTGTGGCAAGCACAGCAAGCCACCGAGTCCGAAGCGTGACGTGGATTACTTTACATGAATTCTGAGTCCCCTCGCTGGGCTCGTTGCGCTCGCCACGCTTCGGGCTCAGTGGCTCGCGCAGCTCGCCACACTATATAAAATCAACTCCATGTGTAGTTGGATAGTGGGGGTATGAAATCACCCATGGGTGACTATACAATTAAAAATTGGGTCTTTACAATTAAAAATTGCATTGCATGAATTGTATGCCACTATATTGCATGCGATGCGATGCAATGAAAAAATCGGGCGCCCAGATATTACACAAGTACCCCCGTTTGTGTCAACTTGTGTGCATGTTATGAGGCCAAAATCTCCAGGGTATGTAAACTTTTGATCAGGGTCATTTGGGTAGTTTCTGTTGTCATTATGATTTAAAAAGAGTTAACAGTTATTTGACAATAAATGGCTAAACCCAACCACTAATCATGAGTGAAAGAAAAGTTTGTGAGTTATCATTCATATTCTCTGACAAATGGACAGAAAATCACAAATTCTGCTAGGGTATGTAAACTTATGACACAACTGTAATATGCTATCAGGACGGGTCTCACATGCGCATGCGCGACATATGGGTGTGAAAGGAACGCTGCAGTTCATGCATGGTGCACAGGTTTATTCAGTGGCATAACAAGATACATGTGGGCCCCATAGCAAAAGTTTGTAAGGGCCTCTATTTAGCACCTGATGCTGAAAAGTGTATAAAGCACATGATATTTTGACAGGCAAAGTGGGCCCCTCTCAGCTGGGGGCCCCATAGCAGCTGCACCCCCTGCACCTATGGTAGCTACGCCCTTGGGTTTATTCATTACTAATTCTGTCACATTTTTATAGATCCACAGGTGGTCTGGGTCTGGAAAACATGCACTGTTAAGGGTCCAAGTGAATTATGTATGGGTTACATGCAGGAGTGAGCAAGATGGGAGGAGACATTTCACGCACACATATATGTTCCACTCACCGCAGCATGTGACAGAGGGTTTCACAAATACATGTGAGTGCAGAGAGAAGTATCAGCTGAGAGACAAAGACACTACAATTATCATACTGATCCATTTAATGGGAAATTGTACTAAACCACTGTTAGCTCTTGCTTCCAAACTCTTTGAGGGAATTGTTTACAACCACCTAACTGCCTTCCTTTCCTCCCACTCCCTGCTTGACCCATTTCAGTCTGGCTTCCACCCTCTTCACTCCACTAAATATGACCTCACTAAAGTCTGCAATGACCATCCATGCTGCCAAATCCAAGGCCACTAATCTCTGCTTATTCTCTTTGACCTTTCTGCTGCTTTGGGGGCTCATTTATCACGGATCGCACTTACAATGCGATCTGGGCAGAATATTACTGCCTAGGATCACATTGTAAATGCGATCCTAACGGCGGGTTGTATCATCCCTGACACACAGGGACAGGGCTAAGGAAGGAGCCCGTCCCTGCGATATGATGAGCCGGGCACCTGGGAGTCTGCGCATGAGCACAGCTTTAAGCCCCAGAGTTAACTTAAAAGGAGTTTCCCCTCTCCCACTGTGTAAAATCACTGTGCAGCTGAAGATGGTGCCTCCCCGCTTCCTCCGGCCAGTCTCCAGCTCCTTTTTCTGTGCCAACACTTCTCCTGCTGATATGAAGCAGCAACTCAGTGAGTGGAGCAGTGAGGACGGGTCAGCGTCAATGCAGTGACGGCTTTCTTTCTCCGACAGCTGAGTGTCGCGCTGGAGTCCCCAGGTGCTGCGGCTTTGTATGTGTGCCTTAGACTGCGACTCCCGGCTATGCAGAAGGCCCCAATTTACACTCGCGCTGGGAGCCGACTGTCTCCCCTCCGGTTATAGAGGGTATGTTGTGAGGAGTTTTAGGTGCGTTTTTGGAAGCAGGGGAGCCCCAACCTCAATAGAATGTAAGATTTATCAGGGAGCTCTCCTATCCTGCGTCCTTCCTCCAATGCCCTAGCAAACCCATTTTAAGCTGTGCTAACATAATTGCACAAGGGATTTCAAAGGTTTTCTTATCATCCATTATAACATAATTAGCAAACAAATTAAAACACTACCATTAGAATGATAGTTGACTGATAGTTGAATGATAGTGACTGGAATGATAGTTGCTGGAAATGGGCCTCTATACATCTTCAGTATGTAGATATTCCTTTAAAACCAGACGTTTGCAGCTAGTATAGTCATTTACCACATTAACAATGTATAGAGTGTATTTCTAATTAATTTAATGTCATCTTTATTGATAAAAACAGTACTTTTCTTTCAAAAATAAGGACATTTCTAAGTGACCACTAACTTTTGAACGGTAGTGTGTGTGTGTGTGTGTGTGTGTGTGTGTGTATAAATCTTATATATATATATATATATATATATATATACACCCACACACATATACACCTTAAATCATGCATATCTAATATCTATAGATTGTAAGCTTGCAGTAGGGCCCTCTTACCTTCAATTCTGTCTGTTGTTACATCTCTGTTTACAATTGTAAAGTGCAATGGAATCTGCTGCGCTATATAAGAAACTGGGGGTACTTATGTATTATCTGGGCTCCCATGTTAAATGCACCCCATTTTTTCATACCCCTACTATCCAACTACGCATGGAGTTGATTTTATACAGTGTGGCGAGCGCAGCGAGCCACCGTGCCCGAAGCGTGGCGAGCGCAGCGAGCCCCGCGAGGGGACACGGTCTCATGAGAAAAACGGGAGCCCAGATATTACATAAGTACCAAACTGGGTACTTGTTTCCTAGCAGGACGCTCAGATTTCCCATGTATGCTCAGTAGTTAATTTAGTAAATTTATTTACTGCACCCTGAGTGAAATCGCATGGCCCTTTTTTGTGGAGTGAGATGTGAGATGAGATAAGAGATATGCGATCTCAGTAGTTCATATGGTAAAACACCTAAAACACCACCACTCTCCACGTCACCCCGAAGCGTGGCGAGCGCAGCGGAACGCGTCCTCCGACCTTTTCATACCCCCACTATCCACGCCGGTGTATAGTTGAATTTATATAGTGTGGCGAGCGCAGCGAGCCACTGAGCCCGAAGCGTGGCGACTGGCGAGCGCATCGAGCTCCACGAGGGGATGCAAAATACATGTAAAGTGGGGGTATGAAAAGGTCAGAGGACGCGTTCCGCCACCGCTCGCCACGCTTCGGGGTGACGTGGAGAGTGGTGCTGTTTTAGGTGTTTTACCATATGAACTACTGAGATCGCATATTACATCTCATCTCATCTCACATCTCTCATCTCACGCGATGTGTGATGCGATTTCACTCAGGGTGCAGTGAATAAATTAACTACTGAGATCGCATCGCACACATCGCACACATCGCAAGGCACAAAAAGCCATGCAATGCGATTTCACTACGCAGAATAACCCACTAAGCAAATAGCTTATTGGGCGCCCTGCTAGGAAACAAGTACCAGAAACTGTAAATAAATAATAAATAAATATCTTGGAATGTCTCACAGACTCCCAAAAGTGTAGGTGAGTCTCCCACATCCTGCCCACTTCTACTGAAATAGGCAGGACAGAGAGCATAATGCATGAATCCCCAGACATAAGAAAATAATGTATGATTCTCATAGAAGTCATATAATAGCACCCACCCCTCCCAATCAGCGCTCAGTTGCATCCCCTCTCCAGGCACTATTCCAGTCTAGAGTGCATAAGAAAAATGCCTTCCTCAAAACATGGCAACATTTAAGAAAGAATACGAAATTGTGACAATCAGTCAAGCTCATAATATTCTGGCCATACAGCACTTCAGCACAGGCTGCTCAAGCCACAGATTATTTGGCAAGTCCATGTCACCATTACGTGAAAGCCAAGTCATTGTGCACCCCATCAATTTGTATGCACCCACGAAGTTCAGGACTAGTGTATGGCTAATGAAAACCTGATTTATCTTAACTCTGGAAGCTTTTGCATTTACAAAAAAAAGAATGCATTGTTTTGTGATTTACTAGTCCTTTAAAATATCTGCCAGCATTAAATGAATGCTAAGTTGCCACTTTTGCAATTTACCTCATTCTCATCAGGCCCTCCAATAATATAGCATGTCACACCAGATAAACATTGGGAAAGTACAGTCACTCCATCCACTAGTATCACTTCACCTGTGGTACACAAATAGATAATGCTGAATTAATGGAAACATGTACCGATTTCTGCAGAAATGAAAAAGGGAAAAACAATTCAATGCAATTCTTATTCACACTGTTAATGATATGTGTATTTAAAGGACCCAGGCATTTTTAGCGGATATTTTAAACATCTCTCACAGCAATATTGGCACTCAATGGGTTAAACCACTCCTGCATTGGAATTCTTTGGCAGTTGTAATTATCCTTTGAATCATGTTTTAAAACCATTTTTTGACACATATTTAGCAAAATGTGTTATCTTACAATATGATCAATTTAATTTGAACGATATGCTGCATGCCTGTTAACACATTTCCCAGTGTATTTCTACCTAAATGAAGCTCAGCTTAGTTAGCCAATTATGAATTAATTTATCCAGGTCAATTCAGTGAAGATTCGGAAATAAATCCAGTGGTAGACATATATTTCCTGGATAAACTGGGTTGGGCTGGTGTCATGCCTGTGCTGCATGCGTCAAAACACAAAGCATGCTGGTAAGGCAAAATCAGACCGAGTCTCGTACATTCAGATCTCTGTGTCTTGTAGAAAATCCTTTTCTCAAATTCTCTCTGCTCCAACAAAGATGGAAATGTGTGATCGTAATACTAAAGAAAAAGAAAGTTTGTGGTGAGGGGTTTTACAATTGGAGTGGAAAGACAGGATTAACGAAATAGAAGGTACAGACAGGATATTTAGTATACTATAAAGGAAAATAAAATTAATTTGCACTTGATATTCAATGTAAGCATTGGAATTAATATCTTACTCATATGGAAAACCCTCCCAAAATCTCTCACTTTGTGATTCTCACACCCTATTATACAGATGGAGCCCCTGCCATCTTTGGCCAGGGCTCGCCAGACCCTCCCCGCTGGCGAGTGTCGGCGGCAGGGGCTTCACTGAACTGGGACGCGCGTGCATCTCACGGGGACGCTGCCTGTCCCTGCCCGTCTCCGCTTCAGGGAGACGGGCAGGGTTAGGGGGGCGCTCGGGGTGGCGAGGGCGATGACGGCGGGGGGCCGGAGACAGGCTCCGTTGTCCAGGGGGTCCGCAAGCGTCTCGTTAGAAACGCCAGCCCTGCAAGGATGAGGCCAGACCCATCTGTATTTGTTTTATTTGTACACAATAAAGGATTAGATGTGGGCTTACATGCTTTTGGTATTTATGGGAAGCCCATGCAAAGAAAAACAAAACACATGCATCAAACTTTTCAAAAGAATCACTAAACCAATGTAATTGATTCACCTATTGAACTTGAGTCACAACATGTGTTATTTGTACACAAAGCAAGGCAATATTCACCCACACAGACAATTTGCTCTTAAGTATTACTTTGGCCAAAAGTCGATGCCCATCCTGGTCCAAAATGATGGCAGCTCTCACAGTGTAAAGGGTGGGTTCCTGCAGGAGACATGCACACAGTGATGATCTAAGTTCTGTTCCTTTGGGGCACATTTAATGAAATTAAGCAAGATCATTGATGTAACAGGGAACTGGGAAGGTGCCTCCGCTGTGACTGTGTTTTAAGGAAGTTTTCACAGAGAAAGTGTGTGTGTGATAGTGAGTGAGAGAGATTTTTAAGGCCCATACACACTGGACGATTTTGAGCTAAAAGCGGGTCAGTTTTGTCATTTCAGCTGTTTTCAGCTCAAAAGCTGCTCAGTGTGTACAGGCCAACGGTGAGCACTGATGCGCACTCCATCATCGCTGTTGGCCACTGCTCGTCTACTGGTATTACCAGCAGTTGAGGGACAGGCTGGATGGCTTTCCATAGCGATGGGAAGTTGTATACCCCTTGGAAAATCACTTAGACGGGTTAAATTTGCTCAATGTGTATGCACTGAGCGATTTTCAGCCTAACGTTTTTCCCCATCATTGCTGTCCATACACTCTGGGCAAAACCGCCCAGGGTGTATACACCTTAACAGTTGAAACAGACATCTGGCAGATCCTCTGATGTACTTTTACATTTCAACCAGTCAGTGCTGGTTCTTCATTCTTCTCACAAAGGAGAGGTAAAGCAGAACACGAGGACATGCACTGAAACTAGAGGGAGGAAGATTCAGGGGAAATTTGAGGAAGAATTACTTCACAGAAAGAGTAGTAGATAAGTGGAATAGCCTCCCATCAGAGGTGGTAGAGGCAAATACAGTAGTACAATTTAAACATGCTTGGGATAAGCATATTGATATCCTTACAAAAATAAGGATCAAATATGGTTTGAGGTAACATGTTTAAAAAAGGGGCAGACTAGATGGGCCAAGTGGTTCTTATCTGCCGTCAAATTCTATGTTTCTATTAAAGCTGAGTACACACAGAGAGATCTGTCCAATCTGTATGGATGGGCACAAATAGGACCCATACACTATAAGACTCAGAGTCTCCCTAAATATATAAAAGTACATAAATTGCATACATGTGTAAAATAGAAATGCAAATGTAATACTTATGGTTTATGGCCAACCATGTGGCAGCTGGTATTTGTCTGGTGATCATCATGCTGCCATGATGGCTGGTCTATATTTATGTGGAGGCCTGGAGCTGAGTGTTGGGAAGATTGAGGTGACATGGTATATGCTGGGTTTCTTTACTAGTGTATACAGTACACTGAACTTCTAAGGTCTGTCCCAGCTCCCACTGTTAAGGAGATGATAGGAGTAGGTATTGTAGGTACATGGGTGCGGCTACTATGAGGCCCAGGGCCCGGCCCTTGCACAAAGATACTGTACCAGCCAGCCACACACACACTGACCTCACCTGATACTGTGTCCTGTGGCTTCTCTTCTTTAAGCAGTGTTCTGCTGGCTCTGTCTTCCCATTCTCACTAATGATGGGAGGAAGCATAGCATTGCTTAGCCTGACTCCTCCCAGCATCAGTGAGGATGGAGAGACATGTAACCAGCTGGGAAACTGACAGCAGCACTCCGCTTAAAGAGAATAAGCCACAGGGCACCTGTGGGGATCTGGGGAGGCGGGCAGGATTGGGTGAATCAGGCTCCTGTGCCCGTTGTTTGTGCCATGATGCAGAGCAAGGGGGAGAGGTGTTTGATGTAAACTTTGTTATGGGGCCCCATTAGTCATAGCTATGTCCCTGGGACCAAACATTGGCCTAGCAGGAGAGGAATGCACTGCTAGGAACACACAGGTTGGAGTGGGGTTTAGGGCGGGGACATGGAGCGGGACCGAAGTGTAGGGGTAGAGCAGCAGACAGACACTGACCTTAGCCAACATACTGTATGCACTCCAACAACTCCCACTGCTAAGGAGACTGAATAGACCTAGCTGGTCACTAGCAATAGGGTATGAGTGCGGGATTAAGTGTGCACAGGGATAGGGATAGAGCATGGGCTTGAGTGGTGGGACGGAGCAGCAGAGAGAAGGTAGAGCAACAGATAGAGCAGAGGTAAGAGAGGGGGCATCCCTGCCTAGTACAGTTGTTTTTTTTAAGACTGGTTCTAAGAGGGCCCCATTAATTCTAATTTGTGCCATGGGAGAGCAATATAATGCCATTATGTGGTGAAGGCCAACAGGACCAATGTCCAGGTGTTTCAAAACCCCTTCATTAAAACCCAGCTAATCCTGTCAAACGCCATCTTGGCACCTGTAGATAACAGCAGCACTGGAACAGAGCCAGTGGAAGCTAGATGTATTAAATCTATAGCTTTGGTGGTATTATCCCATGCCTTCCTTCAAAGCACAAAGCCCACCTGATCTGAACGTACAAGATTAGGAAGAAACAGCTTAAGACTGACATCGGTATTAAAAATATATATCGGGCTGTAACTAGCGCATTGGGCAGGGTCTTGCTTATACGTTCTTGATGAAAGTCCTGAAAGACGTTCGTATATGTTGAAATGGAACTACTTTGAAGTGCTGTGATTCTTTTCCTAAAATACAATTAGTGCCGCCTACAAAATGTGCATGGATATGACACGGAAGTGTTGTACTTGGATGGCTCCAGGGTGAAGTGTATCATTTACAAAGGAGTGCTTGTATGTATACATTGTTTTCTCGTCAAGATGGCAAAGTAGACAGCACCAAATAAAGCAAAACATTTAAAAATTCCTGTGACCCCGTCTCTTACTAGACAAAGACCAGCTAATTATACACGGCCCCCTAACTGGTATAAGTCATATTAAACCCCACACCCAAGCACCAATAACTTGTGTTTCTCAGACTGTCAATTAACACAAGAAATCATTTTGCTACACAATAAATGCAAAGTGTGGATTTAGTGGCAAGAGCAAGCTTTCCAGAGAGGGTGTCTGCATGCGTGCTCCATGGGAAAAGAAAATGGCTGCAGCGACAAAAACCATCAGATCCTGTTAAACCTGACCTCCATGTTGGTATACATCCAACAAAGGGGCAAATGATCTGCTACCAGTGTAATCTCTTGGCTAAGTTAAGAATAGTGCAGGGCCTCAATGATCCATTTAATGGCCAAGCACTCTTTTTCCATCATGCATACTATTGTTCCCTGGGGAATGGTCTTTCACTGAGAAAGAGACAGGTTTCTCCTCTCCTTCCTGTTGGGACATTATGGCCCATAAACACACAGGTCAGGTGTTAGCTCCAAGAGAGGAGCAAAGTACTGATTGTAAATCAATCCAGTCTGCTTCAGCTGCCTCGGTCCTTGCCAGCTTGTCAGGACAATTCTTCTGTGACATCTCTAGTAAAGGAGTCGCCAAGTGGCAAAATTACTTACAAATTGCTTGTAATATCCAATTGACCCATAGGTCAGTAGCTTTTTTTTGAGTAGCTTTGGCCAATTCTACACTGCCCAGCTGTGGCTTTAACTAGTTTAGACCTACTATATGCTGCAAGTATTTGGCTTCCTTCCTACCCACCACATATATTTCCAGGTTAGTAGTTAAGCCTGGAAAGTTGCTAGTACAGCCTCAACCACTGGGAGATGGGATTCCCATTTTTAGAGCTGAGGCATAGGCGCTAAGGAGTTGCAAAAGCTTATCCATCCCCACTAGAAAGCTGGAGCACCATGTAAACCAAATTGGGAGAACCTTGTATTGAAATAATCTGCCCAGGGTAGAGAAGGTGGTCTTTGTTCTTGCTTAAGGGAGTGGGATCTGCAGTAATTGTAAGGTCAAGGGTGCAATGGCTGCCTGCCAATATCTCATGTTAATGACCTGATGCATGGCTTAACTATGGAAGAACTCATGTACAGAAAATGAAACAGCTTAATTCAAAAGCATGCTTTTGTCAGGTTTGGACCCAAATTTAATTAAGCTGTTCCATTTTCAGGTGGATTCTTCCACCACTTCCAACTCTTGCACTTCCCTCAACAGTCATCCATCTCACCTCAGGAATACTGTAGTGGTTAATTCTAATGACTATCTCGGGAGGGTTGATGTGTTCTATTGGCATGGTGTGCCTTGAAAGTACAGAGAACACATCTTGGTCCTGTAGTACCATTTTGTCAGCTTTTTTTTTCAGTCTGGCAACAGAGTTGACCCTATTGGAAGCTCTGTACGTTCAAGTATGGTACTGAGCAGTCCAGCCTCCCATGCCAGGGTTTCAAAAAGATGACATGGTAAGTTTGTTCATTTTAGTTGTCCTTATTTGTATACTCTCTAATGTATTTATGGTCTCCAGAACTAGACACAGTATTCCAGATAAGGCCACATCGATGACCTATACAGTGGGAGATTCCTCTCTCTATGCAACCAAGTCTCAGACTTGCCTTTCTCATTGCTTTGTTGCATTGCTTCTCAAGTGACTCCTAGATCCCATTTCCTCATCAATAATTTCCATTATAGTACCCTTGATTCCAGATTCAGCCTTTGAGTTTTTGAGTTCATGATTGAGCATGTTTCAGCATTAAAATGTAGTTGCCATGTTCTTTATCATTCCTCGGGTCTACCTACATCAATCATTTGTTTTACCCCCCTTCGCCCCAGTATGTGTACCCTGTTGTATATCTTTTTGTCTCTTCTACAAAAAAGGCATACTTTTCCTTTAATACGGTTTGCACCAACATAGATATTAAAGACATACATTTTTTGGGCCCTAAAGCTTGAACTGTTATGGGGGCCCCTTCTCAACCAGCAACAATATGGTCACATCCAACATGTCCAGAGGGCCTAGCTGCCCTTGTAAAGGACAGAGCATATCGTTCAGCGCAAGAAAATTGACCTCAGTAGACCTCTCCTTGTTGGGGCTCCCTCACACCATTCATTGCTCCCAGATTCTTTCCTAGGATTGCTCTGCCATTCCTGGGTATTAAGCTGCGCCAGATCCCGGCATCTACTTATCGTGTCCAGCAGCGCTGGGGTCCGTAAGCTTCAGCGGGGAGGCTGTTGGGGCAGAGAGGTGGCCATGGTGTGGGAGCGGTGGCTGCTTCTGGGTTTTCCGCACCGGGCATGTGCATAGCAAGTGTACATCCTTAAATGGACAGACACCCTTCTTTTTACAGTGCTCTGAATGAGGCATAGGTTAACTTCCTCTATAAAAGGAAATCAGAGGAGTATAGGCATTAACACCTACTCAAGCGTTCCCAGTGCTTATGATCTTCATACTACTAGTTATTGACCTTGGATATCTTCCTGACTAACCTTTTGCCTTATCCTCCTGTACTGCGTATCTTGATCACCCACGTATGACCCAGCCTGAATCCAGACCGTCTATGTTTGCTCCTTTGGTACCTGTTTGATTACCATATTCTGACCAGGCTAGACAACCACGAGAATTCCTGGACTCCATTTCCTTATGGAAGTATACAGTTTCCAACAGGGGAACCTGGATAGAGGGCCGTGAATGGCATGTTGGTAGCAGCAAAACCCAAATGCCGCTGTAATAGAAGCCTGATTGTCATGGTGATATTGCTCATGAGCTATAACTATACAGTACATTTAAAACAAGAGGCGAATTTTGGTGTTAAAATGCACAAGCAAGATGACTCTTTCACTGAAATAACCTTATTTTAATAATAAACACTTAAAAAACTCTTGTTAAGTTTGTTGGAAACAAAAATGCCCTGTAGTTTATGCTTCATTAGTTTCACAGTAGATCTGCCTCTGCGCTGGGTTACTACACTGGTAACATATCCCGCCTTATAATGAACTCCATTTACTATAACCATCTGTTTCCCGTCCTCTCTTGATCTATTATTTTAGCCAAAAACATAATTATTTGGCATGATCTTCCCCCACTAAATCCATGTTGTTTGGGATCCTGTAAATTGTTGGATTTTATATATGCCACAACTCTTTATTTTAATAGTTTCCATTGCTGTCCCTACAACTGATGTAAGGCTTACTGGTCTGTAGTTACTTTCTTCTTCCTTGCTTCTACTTTTATATAACAGTCACTCTTTTCCAGTCCTCTGGAATTGCTCCTGTAGATAATGACTGGTTGAATTATTTTGTCAATGGTGCTCCCAGCACATCTTTAACACATTCCCAGGCTGCCATAATACTAGTGATGATCATCTGCCATCTGGGTTTTGAAAATAATCAATGGTTTATGACTGATGTTGAATACCTTTACTATCAATGACAGAGAACCACAGTGTTTTCAGCCATCAATGGTAGCCCAATGTTTTTTTCCACCCTTTGCTTTCACATAGCCCCTTTGTGCAAGTTGTATAGCAGTTCGATATGGCGGAAGAAGGGTCAAGGCATTGGCACATGCATACACACTTGTTTATTCAGATGAGGTTGTATGCTATGCTGCCATCACCAGCATGCCATCGCTAGCAATGTCTTCTGATCTGCAGCAGGGGTGGCCAGAAGACATCACTAACGACCACATTAGCAAATCGCGGGTACCCACTTAACGATCAGTGCAATATATTGTTCTGGTTTGACTAGAAACAGCTCTAGATTGCTCTAGTGTGTACTCAGCCTAGAGGGGCATGCACACTGGGCAATTTTAAGCTGATTGTTTAGATATTAAGCAGGGATTGCTCTGTGTGTATACCCCTGAGCAATGGACGTGCGTCGCCATCGCCTGACTAGATTTTGACTACATGTAGTCAAAATCTAGTCAAATCACTGGCCTGTGCTAACCAGAACACAGGTTAGGAACAACATATCACTATGTGTGTATGGGCAATCTAGCTGCCGGGAAGCGCAAGTGCGATTTCCCTAGCCTGCATCGCTCAGCATGTCAGAAATGGGATGTCCCACCACTTTCATAGGCTGAGCTCTCATTCAAAATCAGATGCACAACCATCTGTTGTGTATGTGCAAAAACAAATGTGGTAAAACTATCAATGACACCACGGGTGTAGATCATTAGGTCAACATGCATTAGGTCAACCACTGAAGGTCCACACGTGAAAAAGGTCAACATGGCTTTAGGTCGACAAAATCATTAGGTTAATATTGGAAAGGTTGACAGTAAAAAGGTTGACATGGGTTGTTCATGTTTTTTTGGTCCCGAATGTCGACACAGTCAACATGGACACTTCACACTCGCCATGCTTTGGGCGTGGCATACTAATATATTATATTTCCATGCCCTAGTGCAGGCTTTCCCAACCACGGTCCTCAAGGCACACCAACAGTGCAGGTTTTAGTGATATCCAGGCCTCAGCACAGATGGTTTAATCAGAATCACTCAGGTACTAATTAAGTCACCTGTGCTAAAGCCTGGATATCACTAAAATCTGTACTGTTGGTGTGCCTTGAGGACCGTGGTTGGGAATGCCTGCCCTAGTGGATGAAGGGCATGAATTACCACCTGTTGGCACATGTCGGTTAAAAAACAACAAGAAAACCCATGTCAACCTTTTGACTGGTGACCTTCCCAAATTCGACCTAATGCTTGTGTCGACCTAATGACCCTGTCAGCCTAAAGCCATGCCGACCTTTTCCATGTGTCAACCTGACGCCTGTCGACCTTCAATGGTCGAACTAATGTATGCCAGCCTAGTGACTGTATACCAACACCACACTGAATAGTTACAGCTCATGGATGGGTACCACACTGATGGCTATCCCTACATAATACACATTTGCAGCATATTCGGCAGGTTAGGCATGATCAATTATCCTTGGCAGGGAACTGATTAATTTTTCAATTATGTGACAGAGTTGTAGCCCAGTATGTAGGAGGGTACTAGAGTTTGGATTAGGAATTCTGTTCCTGTAGCCATACCGCTGTCAGTTAGCTCAACATTTGTAAAATAATTGTAGGTACTTATATGTTAGTTGGGCGCCCACGAAGCTATTTGCTTAGTGGCTATTCTGCGTAAGAAAATCGCATCGCATCGTATGTCCACTTTTAGTGTCACACTATGCGTGCGATGTGATATTACTAATTAATGTATTCACTGCTATTTTTCCCGGTCTTATTTTTCCAGCTCTTATCGCATTGCATCGTACCTCATGTATTTTATGACACTAAGGGGGGTATTCAATGCCGCAGCAAGCGGCCGGCGAGGGGGTTAAACAGCGAGGATTGCTGAAAACCAGCGATCCTCGCTGTTAAACCCCCGCGCTGGCCGCTCGCTCTATTCAACGTTCTGGGGAAATCCTCGCCATCACAGGACGGCGAGAATTCCCCAAAACAGTGAGACCCACGGCTGCTGCAGAAAACTTGCAGTTTTTAGCCACGGGTCTCGCTGCTTCTGGAGCCGCATCCGCCAATTCCCCCTCGCTCAAAAAACAGAGCGAGGGGGAATTGGCGGATACGGATCACCTACAGTCTGAACAACCTGGACACTGATCTCCACACTGAATTAACCCCTTCCCGACATTTGACGTACATTTACGTCATGGCCGGGATGTACTTCCCGACGCATGGCATAAATGTACGTCATGGCTTTAAACTGTCACCGCGTCTATAGACGCGGTGACAGTTTAAACATGTCTGCTGTCCCTGACAGCAGACATGTCCCTGCATGCCCAGGGGGGGTGGCGATGCCTCCCCCCCCGTCGGCGATCGCTGTGATTGGCTGTTCAAATGTGAACTGCCAATTACAGCGTTTTCTGTGTACCGGCGAATAACGTTCGCCGGTGACACAGGGATCGGTGGTGATTGGTGCTGTAAAGTACAGCACCAATCACCACGGGGTGTAAGGGTGACACTGGTGTCACCCCACCCGCCCCCAAAGGCCGTGATTGGTTCGTCGGACCGACGGACCAATCACAGCCATGGAGGGTGATTTAAACTAACGGTGACTGCACTGCAGACGCCATTCCGGTCTGGAATTGCGTGCAGTGCGGTCACCGTGCCTATCTGCCGTGATATACTGACCTGATCCTTGCAAATACTTACCTGATCACCTGATCACTGCTTGTAGCGTGCTGGATGCTTCCTGGATCTGACTTCTTGTGACTTCCTGCTGCTGCTGCAGTGTTATAGATAGAGAGATAGAGAGAGATAGAGAGAGATAGTGACAGAGAGTGCTATATTTTGTGTCTGCTACCCCCCCTTTTTGGGGGTGCAGGGTTTTTTTTTATATATATAACTGTCAGTGCTGCTGCTGCAGTGTCATAGAGTGATAGATAGTGATAGATAGTGAGATAGAGAGAGATAGTGACAGAGAGTGATAGAGAGTGCTATATTTTGTGTCTGCTACCCCCCCTTTTTGGGGGTGCAGGTTTTTTTTTTTATATATATAACTGTCAGTGCTGCTGCTGCAGTGTCATAGAGTGATAGATAGTGATAGATAGTGAGAGATAGAGAGAGATAGTGACAGAGATTGATAGAGAGTGCTATATTTTGTGTCTGCTACCCCCCCTTTTTGGGGGTGCAGGTTTTTTTTTATATATATAACTGTCAGTGCTGCTGCTGCAGTGTCATAGAGTGATAGATAGTGATAGATAGTGAGAGATAGAGAGAGATAGTGACAGAGAGTGATAGAGAGTGCTATATTTTGTGTCTGCTACCCCCCCCTTTTGTGCTGATCAGTATATCTGTGCTGATCAGCAACTCTTTGGGGGTGCAGGGTTTTTTTTTTATATATACCTGTCAGTTGCTGCCAGTTGCACTGTCAGTTGCACCAAAGGTTGTGCACCTGCTGCCCCTCACTGGTAATCAGTGTCGCATCACTGATCACCTTTTTTTTTTTTTTTGAGGGTGCTGTGGGGTCTTTTTTTAAATTTTTTTTTTACACACACTGTGATTTTGTGGGTGTCCTGTGGCCACTGTGCGCTGGTCAGTGACGTACATCACTGATCAGCTTTTTCGGCACAGGGTTGATCTATTTTTTTTTTTTGATCAAATTCCTGTTGCCTTTGAGCGCTGTTCAGTGACGGACGTTACTGACCAACATCTGTGCTCAATTTTTGGCGCAGGACCTTTTTTTTTTTTTTTTTTTCTGCACTACATACACACTACACACTACATACCCCCCCGGGTTGAAATAAAGTTTGTACCCCCCCTACACTATACACGTGTTGAAACATTTCACTACCAGAAACACAAAAATAAAAATGGCATCCCAAATGTCATCCCAGTCATCCAGAAGAATGTATTCAGCGGAGGAGGCATATGCCATGCTTGCCTCTGACTCTGACACAGCCAGTGAGGCAAGCGGGGAATTTGAAGGATTCATCTTAAGCTCCTCTTCCTCCTCTAGTGATGAGGGACCCCCTCAAAGACGCCCCCGTAGAGCAGCTGAGACCCCCCCCAATAATTGATCTCGTATGGACCCCACCACCAGACAATTTTGAGCCCCAGGTTCCTGAGTTTTTGGCCATCCCAGGAATCCAATTTGATTCCACAGGTCTCAGAGAAATTGACTTTTTCAAATTATTTTTCTCTGATGATTTTATAAATTTAATGGTGGACCAAACTAATTTATATGCCCAGCAGTTTATTGCTCAAAACCCCACGTCATCATTTGCTAGGTGGACCCCTGTAGATGCAGTAGAGATGATGACGTTTTGGGGTCTGGTGTTTCATATGGGCATAGTAAAAAAGCCAGAAATTAGGCAATATTGGAGTACAGATGTTCTGTACAGCACCCCACTTTACCGTATGGCCATGACCCGGACTCGTTTTGAGTTAATCCTTAAATTTTTGCATTACAACGATAATGCACAGTGCCCACCCAGAGATGATCCCACCTTTGACCGGCTATTCAAAGTCAGGCCGGTCATTGATCATTTCAGTGCCAAATTTGCAGAGATGTACATCCCTGAAAAATTCATTTGCATAGACGAGTCCCTTATACATTTTAAAGGAAGGGTTAAATTCCGCCAGTACCTTCCCAGTAAGAGGGCAAGGTATGGCATAAAAATGTATAAGCTGTGTGAAAGCACCTCAGGGTACACTCACAGGTTTAGGGTATATGAAGGGAAGGATTCAAGAATTGAACCGCCAGAATGCCCCCCCTCCTTCGTAGCTGTTAGTGGAAAAATTGTCTGGGATTTAGTGCACCCCTTCCTGGATAAAGGTTATCACCTCTATGTGGATAACTTTTACACTAGCATCCCCCTGTTTAAGGCCCTTGGTTCAAGAGGTACAGCAGCTTGCGGTACTGTGCGCAAGAACCAAAGAGGCCTCCCAAAAACGCACATTGCCCAAGTAATGAGAAGGGGTGAAAGCAGGGCACAATCCACCGAAAATATGTTGTTGGTCAAATATAAGGACAAGAGGGATGTCCTTATACTGACAACAATTCACGGAGACAGTACCACCTCCGTCCCTGTACGAGGTACCAGTACCCACACCTCAAAACCTAATTGTATCCTGGATTACAATAAGTACATGGGCGGAGTGGATCTTTCAGATCAGGTACTGAAGCCGTACAGTGCCCTGCGGAAAACAAAAATCTGGTACAAGAAGCTGGCCGTGTATATCATCCAGATGGCACTGTATAACGCTTACGTGCTATTCCGTTCTACCAGCCAGAGGGGGACATTTATGCACTTTCAAGAGGAAGTCATAAAGAGCCTAATATTTGGGAACCAGCAGGCAGAGGGCCCCAGTACTTCTAGTACTGGCCCCCGTATTGTACCAGGGCAGCATTTTCCTGATGAAATCCCCTCCACTGGAAAAAAGGGTAGGACACAAAAAAGGTGCAAAGTTTGCTATAAAAAGGGAATAAGAAAGCAAACTATTTTCCAGTGTGACACTTGCCCCGACAAACCCGGCCTATGTATAAAGGAGTGTTTTAAAATATACCACACATCTATGGATTATTAGGTTCATCATTTCACCGTGCTTCGGGGGTCTTGCTAATGCCACATAGCACCCACCATTCATTCCACCAGAATCTGAGCCGCAAAATCCAAAAATTACTCCTTCCCTTCTGAGTCCTGCCATGCACCCAACTGGTATTTTTTGGTCACATGTGAGGCATTGCCGTACTCGGGAGAAATTGGGGCACAGATTTTGGGGTGCTTTTTCTCCTTCATACCTTATGAAAATGAAAATTTTTGAGCCAGAACTGCATTTTTGTGTAAAAAAATGTAATTTTTCATTTGCACAGCCCAGTTGTATCAAAATTGGTGAAACCCCTGGGGGTTTGAAATGTACACTATACCCCTAGATGAATTCCCTGAGGGGTGTAGTTTGCAAAATGGGGTCACTTGTGGGGGGGTTCCACTGTATTGGTGCTTTGGGGGTCTTGCTAATGCGACATAGCACCCACCAACATTCCACCAGAATCTGTGCTGCAAAATCCAAATATCACTCCTTCCCTTCTGAGTCCTGCCATTTTTTGGTCACACATGAAGCATTGCCGTACTCGGGAGAAATTGGGGCACAGATTTTGGGGTGCTTTGTCTCCTTCATTCCTTGTGAAAATGAAAAATTTTGAGCCAGAACTGCATTTTTGTGTAAAAAATTTAATTTTTCATTTTTACTGCCCAGTTGTACCACAATTGGTGAAACCCCTGGGGGTTTGAAATGTACATTATACCCCTAGATGAATTCCCAGAGGGGTGTAGTTTGCAAAATGGGGTCACTTGTGGGGGGCTTCCACTGTATTGGTGCTTTGGGGGTCTTGCTAATGCAACATAGCACCCACCAAAATTCCACCAGAATCTGAGCTGCAAAATACAAAAATCACTCCTTCCCTTCTGAGTCCTGCCATGCACCCAAATGGTATTTTTTGGTCACATGTGAGGCATTGCCGTACTCGGGAGAAATTGGGGCACAGATTTTGGGGTGCTTTTTCTCCTTCATACCTTATGAAAATGAAAAATTTTGAGCCAGAACTGCATTTTTGTGTAAAAAAATGTAATTTTTCATTTGCACAGCCCAGTTGTATCAAAATTGGTGAAACCCCTGGGGGTTTGAAATGTACACTATACCCCTAGATGAATTCCCTGAGGGGTGTAGTTTGCAAAATGGGGTCACTTGTGGGGGGCTTCCACTGTATTGGTGCTTTGGGGGTCTTGCTAATGCGACATAGCACCCACCAAAATTCCACCAGAATCTGAGCTGCAAAATACAAAAATCACTCCTTCCCTTCTGAGTCCTGCCATGCACCCAAATGGTATTTTTTGGTCACATGTGAGGCATTGCCGTACTCGGGAGAAATTGGGGCACAGATTTTGGGGTGCTTTGTCTCCTTCATTCCTTGTGAAAATGAAAAATTTTGAGCCAGAACTGCATTTTTGTGTAAAAAATTTAATTTTTCATTTTCACTGCCCAGTTGTACCACAATTGGTGAAACCCCGGGGGGTTTGAAATGTACATTATACCCCTAGATGAATTCCCTGAGGGGTGTAGTTTGCAAAATGGGGTCACTTGTGGGGGGCTTCCACTGTATTGGTGCTTCGGGGGTCTTGCTAATGCGACATAGCACCCACCAACATTCCACCAGAATCTGAGCTGCAAAATCCAAAAATCACTCCTTCCCTTCTGAGTCCTGCCATGCACCCAAATGGTATTTTTTGGTCACATGTGAGGCATTGCCGTACTCGGGAGAAATTGGGGCACAGATTTTGGGGTGCTTTGTCTCCTTCATTCCTTGTGAAAATGAAAAATTTTGAGCCAGAACTGCATTTTTGTGTAAAAAAATGTAATTTTTCATTTGCACAGCCCAGTTTTATCAAAATTGGTGAAACCCCTGGGGGTTTGAAATGTACACTCTACCCCTAGATGAATTCCCTGAGGGGTGTAGTTTGCAAAATGGGATCACTTGTGGGGGGGTTCCACTGTATTGGTGCTTCGGGGGTCTTGCTAATGCGACATAGCACCCACCAACATTCCACCAGAATCTGAGCTGCAAAATCCAAAAATCACTCCTTCCCTTCTGAGTCCTGCCATGCACCCAAATGGTATTTTTTGGTCACATGTGAGGCATTGCCGTACTCGGGAGAAATTGGGGCACAGATTTTGGGGTGCTTTGTCTCCTTCATTCCTTGGGAAAATGAAAAATTTTGAGCCAGAACTGCATTTTTGTGTAAAAAATTTAATTTTTCATTTTCACTGCCCAGTTGTACCACAATTGGTGAAACCCCTGGGGGTTTGAAATGTACACTATACCCCTAGATGAATTCCCTGAGGGGTGTAGTTTGCAAAATGGGGTCACTTGTGGGGGGGTTCCTAACTTTTAGCATCTTATGGTGCCTAGAAACCTACATGGTGCCTAAAAAATAATCTCATAAAAAGGAGGCTCCAAAATCAAGTAGGTGCTCCTTCTATTATGAAGCCTGTGGTTTGGTCAACGTGCACACTAGGGCCACATATAGGATATTTATGAAAACAAAAGAATTGGGGGAATCAATTTTTAGTCACATTTCTCTAGTAAAATCTACTGTGTTCCTTAGAAAAATGTATTAAAATTGCAAATCTGCAAAAAAAATGAAATTTTGAAATTTCACCTACACTTTGTTTTAATTCCTGTGAAACACCTAAAGGGTTAACAAACTTCCAAAATGCTGTTTTGAATACTGTGAGGGGTGCAGTTTTTGAAATGGCATCATTTATGGGGGTGTCTCACATACAAGTCCCTCAAAGTCACATCAGAACTGAACTGGTCCCTAAAAAAATCAGTGTTTGAAATTTTCTTGAAAATGTGAGAATTTGCTATTCATATTTTAAGCCTCCTAGTGTCCAAAAAAATTAAAAGGAAGTTGAAATAATGATGGAAACATAAAGTAGACATATGGTCTATGTTAGTTAATAACTATTTTGAGTGGTATGATTATTTGTCTCACAAGCAGAAAATTTAACATTTTGAAAATTGCTAAATTTTCCATTTTTTTACGACATTTTGGTATTTTTCACAAAAAAACACAGACTGTATCGACCCAAATTTACCACTAATTTGAAGTACAATGTGTCACGAGAAAACCATCTCAAAATCACTGGGATAAGTAAAAGCAAAAAAAAGTTATCCCCACTTAAGTGATACATGTCAGATTTGAAAAAAGGGCTCTGTCAGGAAGGCAAAAACTGGCTGCGTCAGGAAGGGGTTAAGTGCGGTCACACACTGCTTCTGTCTCCCTTATACATTACCTATACTTCCTGTAGGCTCTCCACGCTTCCAGTACATCACCTGCTAACTACTCATTCTAGGCCACTCCAACCTCATTCTATATCACTACTCTGATCAACTTTACACAGAAATATGGCTCCTCGATCCAGTCCCATACCAGTCCTCGCTGTCAGGTCTCACCCCCTCTCAACTTCCACACCTCTCACACGCACCCACAACCCACACAACCTAATTACTATCTCACCTGTCCCCTCCCTTCCTTTCTCCTGTGCTCTCTGGAATGCTAGATCAGTCTGCAACAAGCTCCCAACTATCCACGACCTCTTTATCTCCCACTTTTTTAACCTTCTCGCCATCACTGAAATCTGGCTCTCCTCCTCTGACACTACCTCCCCTGCTGCCCTCTCTTATGGAGGCCTCTCCTTCACACACTCGGTCAGACCTGATGGCCGCCAGGGTGGAGGAGTGGGCATCCTCCTCTCCCCCAACTGCACCTTTCGCACCCTCCCGCCTGAGCCCTCCCTTACATTCTCCACCTTTGAGGTACACACTATCCGCCTCTTCTACCCTATTCACCTCCTTGTGGCTGTAATCTACCGCCCCCCTGGCCCCTGCTCCCCTTTCCTTGATAACTTTGCTGCGTGGCTTCCACACTTTCTTGCCTCTGACCTCCCCTCTATCATCCTCGGTGACTTTAACATTCCTATTGACATCAATAATGCTGCCTCCTCTAATCTGCTTGACCTTACCACCTCCTTTGGTCAATGGACCTCCACCCCTACTCATAATCTTGGACACTCCCTTGACCTAGTCTTCACCCACCATTGTAATCTCTCTGATTTCTCTAATTCTTCCTTCCCACTCTCTGACCACAATCTGCTCTCTTTCACCCTCTCATCCTCCCCTCTCCCCTCATTGCCAAGACCCACAGTCACCAGACGTAACCTCGGGTCTCTTGACCCTACTGTCCTGTCTTCCCTGGAGACTTTCCTCTCTCCTCTTTCAACCATGACCTGCCCCAACCAGGCTGCCTCTTTCTATTTCTCTTCTCTCACCTCTGCTCTCGACTCTGTAGCCCCCCTCCACACTGTCCCCCTCCGACGCTCTAAACCCCAACCCTGGCACAACAAAATAACACGATTCTTGCAAAAATGTGCACGCTCTGCTGAACGCCTCTGGAGGAAATCTCACTCTCTGGCAGACTTCCTTCATTTCAAGTTTATTCTCTCCTCCTACAGTGCTGCTCTCTCCTTTGGCAAACAATCTTTTTTTCAAATCTCTCATCTCTTCCCATTCCTCCAATCCCCGACGTCTCTTTGAAACTTTCAACACTCAACTTCGCCCTGCACCACCCCTCCTCCCCTCATCCCTCACTGCCACTGACTTTGCCTCCTTCTTCCTCTCTAAAATTGAGATAATCCGACATGATATCTCCTCCCATACCCCCTCTGCTGCCAACCCACCCCAATCATCCTCCCCTCCCAACTACCCCACTCTGTCATCCTTCTGCCCTACTACAGCTGAGGAAGTCCGCTCCCTCATCTCATCCTCTCCCCCCTCTACCTGTCCCTTGGACCCTCTCCCCTCCCGTCTCCTCAGTTCCCTCTCCCTCACTGGCTGCTCCCACCTTGCTCACCTCTTTAACCTATCTCTTTCTACTGGCATCTTTCCCTCACCCTTTAAACATGCTCTGGTCTCTCCTATTCTTAAAAAACCAAACCTGGACCCTTTATCTCCCACAAGCTACCGCCCTATCTCTCTTCTCCCATTTGCCTCTAAAATACTAGAATGGCTGGTTTACAGGCGTCTCACCAGCTACTTGTCTGACCACTCCATCCTTGATCCCCTTCAATCTGGCTTTCGCCCACTTCATTCCACGGAGACTGCCCTAGTGAAAGTCACCAATGACCTGCTGTCAGCCAAATCCAAGGGTCACTTCTCCCAGCTTATCCTTTTGGACCTATCTGCTGCCTTTGACACTGTGGATCACCCTCTCCTCCTCCACACACTCCAAAACATTGGCCTCTCTGGCACAGTCTTCAACTGGTTTTCCTCTTACCTCTTCAACCGTTCCTTCTCAGTCTCTGCCTCTGGCTCTACCTCACCACCTTCTATCCTTCCTGTCGGGGTCCCTCAGGGTTCCGTCCTTAGCCCCCTTCTGTTCTCTCTGTACACCTCCTCTCTGGGTGCACTCATTAACTCCTTTGGCTTCCAATATCACCTCTATGCGGATGACACCCAAATCTACCTCTCCTCTTCTGATCTGTCCCCCACTGTTTTCTCTCAAGTTTCCAAGCCTCTCTGCCATCTCCACCTGGATGTCTGAGCGATTTCTAAAGCTGAATATGGACAAAACCGAACTCATTATCTTTCCCCCACCCAGAGCTATGCCCCCTACTAATATCTCTATCACTGTTAACAACACCATCATCTCCCCCGTTCCCTAACTCCGCTGCCTGGGTGTCACTCTTGACTCATCCCTCTCCTTTGCACCCCACATCCAAGCCCTGGCCCATTCTTGCCGGTTCCAGTTATGCAACATTGCTCACATCAGGCCCTTTCTCTCACAGAGTGCAACTAAGCTGATCATGCACTCATTGGTTATCTCACGGCTCGACTACTACAATGTTCTCCTCACCGGCCTCGCTCAATCCCAACTGGCTCCTCTCCAATCTGTCCTCAATGCTGCAGCCAGGCTTATCTTCCTCTCCCGCCGCTCTAATTCTGCCACTCCCCTTCAACAAAATCTGCACTGGCTCCCATTCCCCTACAGAATCCTCTTCAAACACCTCACACTCACATACAGGGCCATCTCTAATTCCATTGCTCCATATATCTCTAACCTCATCTCCATTCATAAACCCTCCCGCCCTCTACGGTCGGCTGACGACTGTCGTCTCTCCTCCACCCTGATCACTGCTTCCCATGCTAGAGTACAGGACTTGCCCGTGCTGCACCCCTTCAGTGGAACGCACTCCCTCGCTCCATTAGACTCTCCCCGACCTTGCAAAGCTTCAAACGGGCACTGAAAACTCACCTATTCATCAAAGCGTACCCTTCCACTGCATAAACCAGCTGGTTCTCCGACCCCTTACCTTTTTACATCCTGCTATCTAACCACCACCCACTTGCTTGCACCTCTTGTAATCTGTCTGTCTCCCCTTCCTACTAGATTGTAAGCTCCTCCGAGTAGGCCCCTCTTCCCTCCTGTTGTCAAAGCCCTCTTCTCTTCACATTTTACTCACAGCTCTCCTATACTCAAACACACAGTGACCATCTTCGTCCGCATACTCATCTCCATCTTTGGCATCAAGCCTCTAGTTCAGTGATTTTCAACCGTTTTACCTTGCGGCACACTAAATAAGACTTTCAAATTGCCAAGGCACACCCTAAGATCCCCACAGGGCAAAACACATTGGCCACCACAGGGAAAAAAAAACCTATTGGCCCCCACATTAAAAACAATAACACTGGTCCCCACAGGTAACAAAAATAAAATACATTGGCCCTTTACATGAAAAGAAGAGACCAGTAAATAACATTTGAACTGGTGGTGGCTGTAAATGGGTTTGGGCATCTCTAGATGTGGGGGCACACTTGAGAACAGCTCAAGGCACACTAGTGTGCCACGGCACACTGGTTGAAAAACACTGCTCTAGTTGTATGTTAATTGAGTCCTCACTACTTATATCCAAGCTGTAATGTGTATTGAACTGTGGCGCTCTTTATTTGTACTGTATTTTTGTTATTTATTCAATGTTATGCCAAGCTTTGTCTCCCTGTATTGTTCCTTTGTACGGCGCTGCAAAACACTTGTGGCGCCTTATAAATAAAATTATAATAATAATAATACGGAGGCTGTGTTGAATGCTGTCAGGGTGAGTGGTGACAGCGAGCAGGAAGACCTACTCGCTGTCACCACTAGCAAACAGCATTGAATACCTGCCTAAAACTTGTAATGCGATGCGATATTACTAAATAATTGATTTCCTGCAATTTTTTGTGGCCTTATCGCTTCGCATCTCACGATGCAATGCAATGCGATGCGATAGTGACAATTGTAGCTACCCCACCCTATTATCCACACTACCCCATAGTAACCCCCCCCTGTATCCACATCACCCCATAGTGTGGCGAGCAGCGGCGGAACGCGTCCTACCAACCTTTTCATACCCCCACGATCCACGCCGGCGAGCCCGAAGCATTGCGAGCGTACGCGGAAAACATGTAAAGTATTCCACGTCCACCCTCGGGGCTCGCCACACTATACAAAATCAACTCCACACTGACGTGGATAGTGAGGGTATGAAAAGGTCGGGAGGACGTGTTCTGCCACCGCTCGCCACGCTTCGGGGTGGCGTGGATAGTGGTGTGGGTTTAGTGAGGGACTTACGCAACTTCTGACTGACTACACTATTTACTTAGCTTAAGTGTATTCAGAAACCATAGTTACGGTAATTTATAGACATACATCACAACTATAGGCATATAAAGCACTGGGCTCGCATCGCACGGCACTAAAACGGAACATGCGATGCGATTTTGGTCCGCATGCGTACGTACGTAAAGCAGGGTTGCCGACTTTGAAATGCTCCTCTCCGGGAGAAGCCCGGAGAGGAGACTTTCATTACCCGTTCGGGGGGCGGGGCTTGATTGTGACGTCATTAAGCCCCACCCCCATTTCGGAACATACCCGAAATTGCTGATCTCCTCGGAGGGGGCGGGGCTAAAATGACACGAGTGTGTCGTTTTAGCTCCGCCCCCTCCTCTGAGATCCGCGGATTGCGGCATTTAAATGCCGCGATCGGGGGGCTCAGTGGGGGTCCCCCTGATTCCGGGAGGGTTGCCCACCCTTCCGGGGGGCCGGGAGGGGGACCCGATTTTCGGGAGACTCCCGGTAATTCCGGGAGGGTCGGCAACCCTGATGTAAAGTGGACGCCCAACTAACATATAAGTACCGAATTGTAAAACAAATATTTATGTTCAACAAACATTGGTTGTATAACAAGTATGGTATGTACACGAACAAATAACCCCCTAATTTACACTGGGAAGCGGTCATCTATTAGAATGAACTTAGGTCTACAGTCATTAGGTCGACCACACTAGGTCGACTGGCAGGAAGGTCGACCTGACTTAAGGTCGACATGGGCCAAGGTCGACATGACTTAAGGTCGAATTTGCATAAAGGTCGACATGAGGAAGGTCGACTGGTCATAAGATCGACATGGGGTTTTTCACTGTTTTTTGAGCCGACAGGCAGTATTTCATGCCCTACCATCCACTAGGGCGTGGTGGGAGAATAAAATAGTGTGCCGAGTGCAGCGAGGCACCGTGCCCGAAGCATAGCGAGCGTTCGATTCTCATTGCCAACTGTGTCCATGTCGACTGTGTCGACATTCGGATAAAAAACAGTGAAAAACCCATGTCGACCTTATGACCAGTCGACCTTCCTCATGTCGACCTTTATGCAAATTCGACCTTAAGTCATGTCGACCTTGGCCCATGTCGACCTTAAGTCAGGTTGACCTTCCTGACAGTCGACCTAGTGAGGTCGACCTAATTTCATTCTGACAGATGTACCGATTCCCTTACACTAAATACAGTAATAGAGTGAATAACAATAAAAAAATATGTTGGTGTACTGTATTAGTAGTATTTGAAACAGGACCAGATCCAACCCTGTGGATGCCACCTAAACCAGCCTTTCTCGGGAACACCTCTCGCAAATGATCTCCTAAATATGTATTAGAGTGTATAGTATACTTAGCAGTTGTTATAAATATCTACGACTACAGACAAAACACACAGCGAGTATTTTAAGCGTTATACCCCTTTCACACCGCAGCTAAAACACTGTATATTGCCTTTTTTTAAACGTTTCAAACGGTTCTAGCTGCAGTGTGAAAGCGCCATTAGTTGCTCTAATACCGGTAAATTTTCCATGTTGTTCGCGACTGGCTCTGAGACGTCACAAGATATCCCTTTCAGAGTCCCCGCCCTGTAATGTCAGCAGCTACAGTCGTGTATGTCGCACAGCCGCGGGCGCAGCGAGTGACAGTTGTCAGTACAGATCATAGGTTACTAGTGCACTGTTACACGATACTGTAACTACACGCGTGCTCATTCCGAACCCTGATCCAACAGCGCCGATAGAAGGGTCCCTGCAGCAGCCATTTTGGCAGCGCCACCAAATTGCGCACGCTCGGGGATGGTCTTCTAGCACTCGTTATTGTCACAGCCATTGACACTTACTCCGCCTCTGCCACACCCCCTGCAATAACTGATCCCTATGACGTCTAAATACTGTTTACGAAGTGACGCTAGGCGCGCCGAACTTTCTAGAACGTGTGACGTAAGACGTAGATTTTTTTTTTTTGCAAGTCACTGTGAGGGCCTGCGCGCGTTTGCATCCTCTCTCTGTTTCTCCTAGATGTACAGAAGTGCGGCACAGGCTGACGGGTGACCAGTGTACCGCAGCCCGGGACAGTCCGGGAGATAGAGCAGAGCTGAAAGAGGGGAAAGCAGGCCTGACAGACGATTGGCTTAGGACGGAGTCAGTCAGTGACGTTTTCGCTGGCAAGTTGGCGCTGCGGAGTGTGATTTGCCGCTCAGCTGTCAGTGACGGTTGTGTGGTGTGGTCTCCCGACAGCCACTCACTGCGCCACAAAGGCACTGCTCTTCTCTGATTGGTCGCCTTTGTTGTCAGTTACCGGCCAACTTGTGTGTACAGGCGTGTGATTGGTGGGTGCATGGAATGTCTGTGTTGCCGGGTGATGCGGAAGTGATAGTCGAGACAGCGGGTGCACGGGTGGTAGATGCACGAGGAGGGAGAGCGGCGTTACCGGGGAGTTTATCGCGAGCGAGCAGGTACGCGCACACTGGTCACGCTGATCCAATATACTAGCGAGGAGGCTACCGAGACCAATGCGTGGGGGCAGCTAGGTCGTAACCGTAACTTGTCGGTGTGTGTGGCAGCTGGCCTCCTGGGAGTGTGGGTTACGCTCAGGCGTGCGGCAGTCCCTGTACTGCGCTGTTCCAGCGCATGGTGCCTGGGCACACCTTAGTTTGCCTGTGACCCGCTACACGAACACCCCACAAAGGTATGCTGCCCCACTCCCACACATTGCACCATCTTTCTGCCTAGGTCAGAGACGGGAGGCGGCCTAGGAAGCTGCTGACTGCTGGTTATATATAAATACAAGTGGATGAGAGGGGTATGAGCGAGGCTGGGCCACTGCAGTTAAGCAGGGTGATTACCCTGTACGTGCTAGGGAGTGAAGGTAGACTGGGATGTTTTGAGAGAGGATCTGATGCATTGAACGCGAATACAGAAGCACCTGGTGATTACAGCATGTACTGTAGCGCCCTCCCCAATTCATTGTAAGAGGTCTTCTATACCTCGGTTACTTGGAACCAATGTGTACTTTATATGTAGACTTTGCTCTGATGACTGAAACTTTTTGTAGACTATCTTTGATCACTGAAGCGTGCCAATTTAATTATTCTAGGTCACACTAATTGATTTGTCAATGATGCGTGGAGACGAACCGGTTACTGGGTGCGTCGTTTCATGTAATGCAATTACATAGTGTGCTGCAGTATCACTGAAAATTACTATTCTTGCTGTTACAGTTTTTTTGCAATGTGGTGGGTAAAGAAACATGCAGGAGCTGATGGGTCTGTCTTTAATGTTACACTTTTATCTTCCAGGACAAATCTGAACAGATCACTGAGTGTTGGGAAGAGTGAGTGTTGGGGGTCCCTGCTTCCCGGGGCTCCCAGACATGCTGTCTTTGAAGAAATATCTGACGGAGGGTCTAATCCAGTTCACCATTCTGTTGAGCCTAATGGGTGTGCGTGTAGACCTAGACTCATATCTGCCCTCTCATTTGCCCCCACTGCATGAGATCATCTTGGGGCCCACATCAGCGTATACACAGACTCAGTTCCACAGTCTTCGCGGGACCTCTGATGGCTATGGAGTACACCCAAAGAGTGTGGATTTGGACCAGTTTTTCACTACTCGTAGACTTCTGAGCCGTATGCGAGCACTTGATAGGCTGCAAGTGCCCAGCACAGAGCTTGATGCTTGGCTTGTACATAAGGAGGCAGAGAACTCTGTGTCCAGTGTCCAGACTGGTTCTAACAGATCTCCAGACAGCCCACAGGATATCCCTACATCAGATAGCAGCCTCAGAGACAGTATAGATACAGAACAATTACGTGGTGATGAGTTAGGAGCAACTGCACAGTCTGAGAGTACTGACCTGAACAAGGAGGTAAGGCAATGTTACTACACATAGCATGTTTTCTTGTGTGATAATTATATAAAGGATAGCACAAGAGAATCACATGCCATTTTGTAAGCTCTTTGTGTTTACACAGGATCTAAAGCAGTGAGATAGAGGTGGTTGTTCATCTGGTTTGACGTGAAATGTGAGCATTCTGCAGTGCAGACATAACCAGTGTCACCTTACATTACATCTGAGTCTAACCTTAAGTATAGACTACAGGAGCTGTAATCTTGTGCAGACAGTATATGCAAAGAACACAATCGTGAGAAGCTGCCATCAAGAACTGCGTGCCTATTTAGCAGAGGCCTGAGATTTATAATGAACATTATATACTTGCATAGCACAGTAAACCTACAACACCCTGAGAGAACCTCATTATTATAGGCCAGGGTCCCTGTGCCTGAGTGTTATGTGACGGATTAAAGCTGCACTTGATCTGTCTGCCTGTGTGAGGTATTTGTTGTGTATCTTAAGGTGGCCATACATCTACAGATCGATTGTCAGATTGGGCTTGTTGGAACAAAAACCTGGAAATGGATGAGTGAGGTTTTTGGCAGTTTTCCGGCATTTCCAAGCAAATGGTCAACTGTCATTTACTCTCATCCATTACCAGGTTTTTGTTCCAACGAGCCCAATCTGACAATCGATCTGTAGATGTATGGCAAGCTTTAGTTGCTCAGTCACATTTCTGTTGGTTGCTGTGGAGGCTCTAACACAGTGGTTCCCAACCCTGGTCCTCAAGTACCCCCAACAGTGCACGTTTTCCAGGTCACCCAGCAGGTGCACAGATTATTCAGGCACATTTTAAAAGATCCACAGGTGGAGCTAATTATATCACTTGTGATTCTGTGTGGAGACCTGGAAAACGTGCACTGTTGGGGGTACTTGAGGACCAGGGTTGGGAACCACTGCTCTAACATGCTTGCATGCAATGAATTTTGTGTATCTTTTATAGGACAGGTTTTATATTGGGCAGGAATCTCACATATAGCAGAGCAGATGGCTGAAAAGGGTGCACTGATTCCATGGGTTATATTCTACAGTAAAGGACCTAGAAAATAGTGTAAAATACTCAATCAGCAAACTTAATAAAAAGCAGAAGAAATGTGTCAAAACACACATTATAGATGGCGAATGACTCTAAAGGTGGCCATACATCAGAAAGATATTGTACCCAATCATACAATCTCAACTGATTGTAAGATGGATTGTATGCAGATTGTGTGCACATCTTATGTACATAATCATACAATCAATCAGCAGATGGCTTGTATGACTGATTGTAAGATGGATTGTATGCAGATTGTGTGCACATCTTGTGTACACAATCATGCAGTAGATGGATTGTATGATTGATTGTATGATCGATTGTGTGTAGATTGTGTGTCCAAAAACCACCAAGGACTGCCGGGGATTTCAAGGGAAATTGTACACAATCATGAGCGCAATCGATCTTATTATCGATCTTTCTGATGTATGGCCACCTTTATGGTTCTGATGGCAAAATCCAATAGAAAATCGAGTGGGAATCAAAATTCTATTTTTCTACGTTCAATGCAGATCTGATCCCAATGCGGGCTCCTGTGTAGTGTAAATCAAATAGAAAAATGGTCTTGGCAGCCAAGACTATATAGTGGAAATCTAGTAGTAGATAGTGCAAATCGAAGGTGTTCACTGCAGCATTTGATTCTATGTGTATCTCCTGCCCAAAGCCAGTGCTAATCTAATAGCAAATCGAATGCACATCAAATGGAAAAATTTAATAGAAAATAGAGGAAATCAAAAAGGAGTAGAAAAAACTTCAGAGCACAGGTCGAATAGTCCATATCTAATAAATAGAATTGAACCGTGTGTACACACCTTAATTATAGAGCTTTTATTATTGCTGACTGCTGTATTTGCATGTTTAGCAACATTCGCCAATACAGATTCCTTTTTTAAATGTTACACAATGTGATTTTTAGTAGCTTGGCAATTGTGACTTCTATTCCCTAGATATGGACTTGGTATTGGAAAGTTTCTAAAACCGTGTTTGATACTTTGAGCTTTTTTAGGCTATAGTATAGTTGTATCTGTTTTTTTCATAGTTACGCTTAAATTCAGTTTTCTATGAATGGGTAGATGGGAGAAAACACAGCAGTCTTCAATGAGAGATGATAATGATGAAGGGAATGACAGCTGTTATTTGTGTCGCACTTAGAGCATGACCAGAGGTGACAGGTGTCTGGTCCACACTTGCACAATATAGAGCAAGGGACAGTCATATAACCTGTTTACATCTTATCTTGTAGCACTGATATAGAGCTCATGTGTGTCACATGAAAGGGCAGTCATATGACTTTATTTGCATGATGGCATCATGTTCATGGTGGTTTTTATTTTTTTTGAATATGTAACTTGTATTTGCTCACTATATTCTGTACATGTCCTCGCCTATTTCCTGTGTGCGTTTTCCTGCTTTAATGTTCGAAGCTTGCAGCAGATTATTATTATTATTTTTTTCATGCTGCTTTTATGCAGCTGTCACGACTGGGACTTAATGACATCTTGAAAGACTGTAAACTTGAGTGACCTTGAAAATCTCTGCAAAGCATTTACTTACAGGGCAAATTGTGTGATTTATTTCCTCTAAAATGTTATTTTCAGTACATTGAACGTTAAGATGGACACTGAGTGTATATACCATGAAACATGACACTGGGGGAAAGTTACAAAGATGGCAGTTTTATTTCACATGAGATGTTGCTATGGGCAACCAGATACTATCTATTATCTTTTAGAAGGCGCTAAATAAGTACATTCTGATTGGTTGCCCATAGCAACATCCCATGTGAAATAGAACACCCATCTTAGTAAATTTTCCCCCAAATAATCAGACTTGTTAATCAAAAGCAGTGTTTCTTCTAATGCTTTGATTTAGATCTAGCGTGGTAATGTGTTGGCACAACCTAGTATGTTCCAGGTATTAAATGACACTGAAGCATAAACAAGGGTGTGTTTTGTCTAGACTTGTTCGCTTTTTTCACTAACTGTGCATCCCTGATTTCTACTAGGAGGTTTCTGAAATGTTTCTTCATTTCCCATTTTCCAGGAAGTTGACCCAATAGATATTTTATGGCTTCAAGACATTGACCTTGGAGCTGGCCGTGAAGATTTTGAAAGTCGCCAGCATCAAAAGGACAACGAAGACGTTTGGGAGTCCTTGGGTGATGGCCCAGAAAGTGAATCAGTGGACTCCAGAGTGCAAGTGGATGGAGAGACTGGGGAAAATGTACCACAGGAGGTGAATAACACTATGTGCACCCAAGTGCTAGGTCCATTTGTCCTTCACTCTGTTGGACAGTTGTTTAAAGGAGATGTCTCATAGAGATAATTGTTATCTATAGGTAGTTTCTTGGGTACTTGTGTATTATCACGGCACCCGAATTTACTAGGCACGCAAACGTAGTGAAATCGCATTGCATTGCATGCCGTTATTCTAGGTTCCATCAGAACCGATATCTCGTGGCATGCCATACAATTTTTATTTTTTTTATCGCATCCTATCTTTTTAATGGATTCACTGACACAGAGCAGTGAATACATTAGATAGGAAAATCGTATCGCATGCCATACAATATAGCATGCGATACGATTTCACTACCGTGAATAGCCCTGTACGCAAATGGAGTAGTGGGCGCCGTGATAATACACAAGTACCAATTCTTATGTAGTATATACTTCCATCTTTCCAAGATGGTGGTTGAGAGTAGGTATGTGGGTGGGTGTCTCGCGCTCTCATTTGGGTGAATTATTTTGTTTTTGTGAAGGGCAAATAAGGTCTGCTTTATTCTTACACTGCAATTTATATTTCCATTTGATCACACCCCACCCAAATGTCACTCACACGTTACATTTACCCAACCTACTGTGCAGCATGGTTTTGCCCATTTGAGAAAGATTTTGCTATCAAGGACCATGGTCTGTTATTGCAGTACTGACAGTTGTTGTCTTTTCAGGACCAGACAGATATGTCTTTGGCAGAATGCCTGAGTCTTCTGGAGGATACCTTCCAGTTTGCGGATTCCTCTGAGGTAATTAAGTGTCTGACTTGTTCAACTTTGTGCTTTATCACCTCTTAAAGAAAACAGGCTGACCTCTGCTTTATGCAGTTTCCAGCTCCTGCCTCCCAAAGTATATTGGATGTGGATCCATGTCCTATGGCTATAGAACAAGTGGATGGTCTTCTGTCCCCTTTTCTCCCAAATTTGGAGTCTCCTCTGGATCTGGAGGAGCAGTGGCAGGACCTTATGTCTATTATGGATATGCAGGTACAAAGTGTTTATGACCATGAATCCAATATTTAATCTGGACACTAATATGTGCTCTGCATTTTATACTGCTATATTCTGAATGTGGGGCCTAATATAGTATGGATTGCTAATCTGAGAAAAAACAGTTGCCTTCGATGACAAAGTCGCTGTCCAGAAAGAATAAACACCCATTGCAAAACTACGAATACATTGCAAATGGCAGTGCATTCTCAAACAAAACACCGAAGAGGATTGTGGATTTTTTTTGGCGTGCTGTCAAACTGCGATTGCTAGGCGCAATTATATTTATTTGCAATACGTATCTGTGTATGTGTAATGTGAATGCTGTCCACTCGCAGTTGTTCAATAATGAACCACAATGCAAATTCTCAATTTCAAACCATGCTGAATTAGGCCTGTGATATGTTTTTTAGTTTTGTCCTTTGAGCCATGATTAGGTGTGCAGTTCTATATGACTAAGAAAGGCCTAATGCTCTTTTTCTTTTCCCCCCATAGCCCATGGATATCAACAGTACAGCTGATGATCCATTATACCTTAACTTGGACCCATCACTTCAGCAGAATGGCACCCTAGATCAGCTGTCTCTTCAAGGCTGTTCTCAAAACCTGTCACTTTACACTCCTACTATGGAGCCATTTCCAGTCTTGGAGTCCCCACTGCCTCAGCTCTCCTCCCATAACTCATCTGACCTAAATTCCACTTTTGGCTTTACCAATATAACAGGAATTCTTTTCCCTTCTCAACTAAACAGCACAGCCAATGAGATAAACCCTATTATACAGGACCCACTTGGTGGAATCTTGGGTGAAGCTTTGCTAGATGAAATCAGTCTTATGGAGTTGGCCCTGGAGGAAGGCTTTAGCCAAGTACAAGCTTCACAACTCCAGGAAGAGTTGGACTCAGATTCTGGTCTTTCTCTTGATTCGCACCAGAGTCCAGTATCACCTAGTGGGTCTGAGAGTTCCTCTTCATCCTCTTCCTCCTGCTCATCATCCTCATTCTCTGAGGAGGGAGCAGTAGGATACAGTTCTGACTCGGAGATGATTGAGCTTGAGGAATCTGAAGAAGCTAGTGGGTACCAGCCAGAATACAGCAAGTTTTGTCGAATGAGCTCCCAGGATCCTGGTCGATTTCAGCGCTTGCCTTTTCTTGAACATGTTGGGCACAATCATACCTACAACATGATGCCTGAGGAGCCAGATGAGCAGCAACAGCTTATGATGGGGAGAGATAGTCAAAGACAAACAGGATTTTTAGATAGGCAGGCAGGCAGAGATGAGCAAAGGGCTAGAGCTATGAAGATACCTTTCAGTAATGAAAAAATTATCAATCTACCTGTTGAGGAGTTTAATGAGCTTCTTACGAAGTATCAGCTAAGCGATGCACAGCTTTGCTTAGTACGTGATATTCGCAGGCGTGGTAAGAACAAGATGGCTGCTCAAAACTGTCGTAAAAGAAAGTTGGACACTATCCTAAACCTGGAGCAGGAGGTGAAGCGTTTAAACAGAGAACGTAATGCTCAGTTGCGAGTAAAAGGAGAAAACTTGAGATCACTACAGAGAATGAAACAGGAAGTGGAGAACTTGTATCAGGAAGTGTTTAGCCAGCTAAGAGATCAGGAAGGTCGCCCATACTCTCCTCAGCGATATGCTTTGCAATACACCAACAATGGCAATGTAGTACTCATGCCACGCAATGCTGAGGGACCACAAAGCCGGCGTCCAGAGCGAAAGGACAGGAGGAAGTGATTATATATGAATTTGAATTCTGAAATATTGCAGGACAGGGGGTGTTGGGCTGTGCTTTCATTCAGGCCTCCGTATCAAACCTTTCACACAAGACTGACCCCAGTGAGTGAGGTAGATATCTACACATACTGAGGGCCAGGGGCTGTGTCCTGTCTGTGTCAGGGCCCAGTTCGCCCAGGAATGCGGAGGTCGCCAGTCGGGCCTAAAGGCAGAGGAATGCCCAGGAATCGTACACTTAAGAAGCCGACAAAGGGAGGGTGACAACTACTTTTTTCTTTTTAATTCTTAATGTGTAAAATGTAGGCAACTGTCAGCAATTGAACAGTCAACATGCATGAGGGTGAGTGGTGTCCCTTTTTATGAGCAGACAGTGTCCAAGAGGGCTTTTGTAGTGTATAAGCAGTTTGGGATTAGTGTCTTAACTGGTAAAAGACTCTCGGCCTCAAAAAGCTTAGTACTGATTTCAACTTCTTTATAGCAGATCTTATTTTGTAAATGTCTGCCACGTAAATTATAACATCCTCATTAATGTGCTCAATAATCTCTGGTAATGCAATTTAAACTTGCTGTCTGCAACAAAGAAAGTATAGTGGTTAAATACAGAAAGAATCCAGCAATTTGCCATATTCAAAATTGTTATGAGCCCCAAATTGCCAGACAGGGCATGACCTATTCACACGTGGTCTATGTACCAGTTACAGCAACACCCAGATTCCTGCAACGTGGATCAGGTGGGGTGTGTGTGTACTTTGGACTGCTATGTTGAGCAGGAAGAATTTTGTTAAAGGGTTAGCAGTTATTACCTGAATCCTAAGTTTATTCTATACAATACATGTGATGAGTTAGGTTTAGCGTTTGCAGAGTGATAACTATGCACGTTCCATAATACATCATCCAGGAACTAGTACAATGTATGAAGATTTTTTTTTTTTTTTTTTTTGTATTTAATTTTTTTTTTATTTGAAATAAAATGATTTTACAAAAGATTGGACAAACCGAATACAATTACTTGATCGCATGTTTGTTGTGCAGAAAAAGTGTTGACTTACCAGGAAAGAAAAAAATGTATTGCTTTAAAAGTAAAGAATATTTTACATGCAAGTTTTAATTTTGAATGCAGTTGTGTATAAACAATAGAAATAGGTTCTTGTTTCCTAGCACCTCGCCCAATCTTTTGATCGTAGTACAATCGCATCGCATGATGGGTGCTTCCAATGTTAAATGCACCTCCATTGGCAACATCACCCCCACTATCAACGCCAACCCAAAGCGTGGTGAGGGGAGGCGGTACGCGTCCTCAGACCTTTTCATACCCCCACTATCCACGTCGGCGTGGAATTGATTTTAGATAGTGTGGCGAGATCTAAAATCAACTCCACGCCGACGTGGATAGTGGGGTATGAAAAGGTCAGAGGACGCGTACTGCCGCCCCTGCCAGGCTCACTGCGCGCGCCACGCTTCGGGTTCGCGTTGACAATGGGGGTGCATTTAACATTGTAAGAACCCATCAGGGTGCTTGTACAATTAAAAATCGCACTGCATGCCATTTGCTGGCATGCAATGCTATGCGATATTTCATTGTACAAGCACTGTTAACAAGTTGTTAATTTAACATGAGCCGCGCATCGCACACCACTAAGTATGGTATGCGATGGGCGCCGTGCTAGGAAGTACCAAAAAATAGATTGTATTTACCACTAAGGGGCGTCCTGGCCAGGCAAAAACTTGTCAATAATTCACAGATCAGTATTCAATCATGGGTGTTTTATTTTTAGTACTTTTTTTTGTGTCTGGGTTGTGGCGTGATGGTCACGAATTAGCCAAAGTCACATGGTTTTGCAAATTTGCTGATCCAGGTGGTGTTCTCCGATGCGGCATGTTTTTTGCCCAGGTGAAAAATCGGCATGGGGATTGAATAATCCCCCCCCCCCCCCCCTTTCAAAAAAAAAAAAGTGTAGACCAGTAATTTTTCAACCTTTTTACCTTGCGGCACACTAAATAACATTAAAAAATTGCCAAGGCACACCATGAGATTCTCACAGGAGAGAAAAAAAAGCGATTGGCCCCCATATAAAAAGCAATCATGCTTGTCCCCACGGGTAACAAAAATAAAATTAATTGGCCCTTTACATGAATAGAAGAGACTAGTAAATAACAGTTGAACTGGTGATGGCTGTAAACTGGTTTGGGCATCTCTAGATCTGGGGGCACACTTGAGAACAGCTCACGGCACAGTGGTTGAAAACCACTGGTTTAGACAATTCAGTCTGATTTGAGTCACTGAATAGCCATTTCCTGCAAGGCAGAGTCTTTGACCATTCTGAAATGAATAAATGTTCAGGACCAGTGCCTATATAGGCCAATAAATAATCACTTCCTGCAAAGTATCTAGAAATTATTTTATGGATTTATAATCTATGGAATATGCTATAGAAATGGATGATTGGCAAGTATGAAGAACTGTAGAAATAACAAAAATTTTATTACAAACAACTTGTTGGTAATATTGATTTATATATAGCTCCTGCATGCCCTTGTGTTGGTATGAAGAATTAATTCCACAATTGGTACAACAGCTAGGAGCCAAAAATGAAGGCAAAATGCTCCCATTTTGGTTGTATTAATTTCTTGAGGCAAGTGGAAGGGAAGGGGATGGTACTTGTGTATTATCACGGAGCCCATGATCGCAGATCAAATCGCATGCAATTTGATCTGCGATGCGATTTAGCACACCATTATCCATGTCAGCCCGAAGCATGGCGAGCGCACACGGTACGTGTCCTCCCGTCCTGTTCATACCCCCACTATCCATGTCGGCATGGAGTTGTTCTTATAAAGTGTGGCGAGCGGATGCATACAAGCCCAAAGATTGGCGAGCCCCGCGGAATACACGTCAAGTAATCCGCTGCGCTCGCCTTGCTTCGGACTCGTTTTACGCGTCCGCTCGCCACGCTTTATATAAAATATATATGAAATCAACTCCACGCAGATGTGGATAGTGGGGGTATGAACAGGTCGGGAGGACGCGTACTGCGTCCCCTCGCCACGCTTCGGGCTGACGTGGATAGTGGTGGTGTGCTATATCGCATATCAGATGTAAATCGCAGACTATTTGGTATAAGATGTTGCATGCGATCCATGGGTATGGGCGCCGTGGTAATACACAAGTACCCAGGGGATTTCTTCGAGTGTGGTATCTGGATCAGACAGTTGAGATTCTGACTGTCATTATACTGACATCTGAATCCTGACTGACGATATTCCCAACAGGTGGGGAAGCGCAAAGAAGCTCTTGCGGGCTTGCCACAGGTTCTATTTTGCTCAATGCTAATCCCCTACTTCATTTAGCACTTGCAAAATCTTGTCGGGTAAGTGTGTTTTTTTAGAGAAAAAAAAAAAATGGCCTCCTTTTGTCATCGTTTTTATTTTTCAACATTGTACAATTGTGAGGGGTATGCATTACACTAATTTGGGGTCCATGTGCTGGGACCTCAGACCTCATGTTTACCTTTTTCAATGTCGACTTATTGACTTTCTAACTAGACATAAGGGGATATTCAATCCCTGCCAATATTTCAGATGGGAAATATTGGCAGTTAAGGTATTCGTTCCCAACAAGGGCTCGTCTGCTACAAACCCACCTTCCTGTGGAGGTGAGTCTGTGTTGCCGTAAACAGCCGCGGATTGTTTTTATTTCGACAATCCTAACTTTCTGACATATGGAACATTGAATTCTGTCTAGTTAGTTGATTGAAACTAAAATGGGCTGAGTTTCCGACAGTCGGAATCCTGGATTGAATACCCCCCTATAGTCTGGATAGGATATACCAAGCAATTGCGGTATATCCTATAATTTGCTCCAACTAGAAAGATTGGGCATATAATCCACGGTTTGCTCCCAAAAATTTGATTTGTTAAATGCAATTGAATTGCAACTGAATTGTCAGAATATTTTGACTGTTTTCCAGTGTCTGGTGGGGAAATGATCGACTGTAATTTGCTCTCACACATTATTAGATTGTTGTTCCAACTAGAAAGACTGGATAGAATCTTATACTGCTTATCCAACTTTATTTACAACACTTCAACAAGTTTGAGTGTGGTTGATTTTAGGCTAACAGTAGCGTCTCAATAGAATTACTACAGTATGTTGATTTTGATTGGACCACATCCAGATATGTGATTTACTGTACACTATATTGTTTTGAGCTTACCTCAAGGCTTAATCCATACCACTTGGTATGAAGAAGTGGTTATTTTTGCTGCCAAATGCAAAAATCCCCACAAAGTGCATATTTGTGATTAGTTAGTGTTGGTCCTCTGCCACAAAAGATTGCAATGAGGTCAAGACTATTATCTGAGGATTTTAAAGATTGTTTTTTTTTTTTGCAAGGAGAGTTATTGAGTTTTGTATAAAGGGGTATACACACAGTTCTGTTCTGGCTATAGCTGATTTTGACTGTGATAGACCATTAAAGTGAATGGAGCGGATTCTGGCAAGCAGGGTAAACACTGCGTGGTTTTGGGTAACTTTTTTTCCTTACGCTTTTGACTATATACCACAATGTGATTTTAGCTTAAGTCTGGCACAATGGTAAGTGTGACATGGTAAAAAAAAACAAAAAAAACGTATATATAATTGAATTGATCCGTTAGCTGTACCAGGGTCCTAATTTTAACCTGATTGACACAATGACTAAGAGCCAGATGTATCCAGCTTAAAAAAAATGGAGTGATAGACAATGTATTGGGTTTGATTCATCACATCAGAATGATCCCCAATTCACTCTGTCCCCCAGCCTGCCCCTTCACTGGATATTCCCCAGCCTGCCCCCCTTCTCTGTATTCCCCCCAGCCTGCCCCTCTTCTCCGAATATTCATCACTGCCTCCATTCACTGTATGTCCCTAAGCCTGCTCCTCCTTCACTGTATGACTGCCATTTACAGTATATCCCCTACCCTGCCTCCATTCACTATGTCCCCCAGCCTGCCCCTCCTGCACTGTATGTCCCCCACCCTGCCCCTATTGACTGTATGTCTCCCTGCCTGCCCCCACAAGGGGCCCCCAGTGGCTCCTTGTGTGAGCCAGAGGATGGAGAGGCAAAGCAGGCACTGCAAGGACAGGAGACAGATGCTTGGGGCTCCCGCTGTCGTCCTCCTCCGCTCTACATGTTACAGCTTATGCTTCCCCCTTGCTAAAGTGACCCCGAGAATGTAGATAGAGTGAAACAGAGGACACAGGATCCAATGAAACAAAGACCAAACTGGTCCGAAAAGGAAGTTATGAGAATCTGGCTGTCTATCAATGGTGCAAGCTGGCTCAACGCGTTTCGACATGTTCACACATCTTCATTGGCTCCATCTACATCAGGCTTTCCCAACCACAGTCCTCAAGGCACACCAACAGTGCAGGTTTTATTGATATCCAGGCTTGAGCACAGGTAACTTAGGGGGTTATTTTGGTTCACTCTTTCTGACAAATTCCTTCTTAGATGGACAAAACCATATGCAGTGCAGGTGGGGCAGATGTAACATGTGCAGGGAGAATTAGATTTGGGTGAGGTTTTACTTCAAAGTGAGATCTATATTGCAGTGTAAAAATAAAGCAGTCAGTGTTTTCCCTGCACAGAAACAAAATAACTCAACCAAATCTAATTCTCTATGCACATTTTACATCTGCCCCCCTACAGTGCACATGGTTTTGTCCATCTAAGAAGGATTTTGTCAGAAAGAGTAAACTAGAATAAGGCCCTTAATTAGTACCTGAGTGATTCTGATTAAACCATCTGTTCTGGGTCACATCATTCAGTCAAATCCAAGAGCTAGGAGGAACCTACTATCCTTGACAAAAAAGCTTAGAGCTTTGAATGAACAGGAAAATGCCACTTGGAACATGCTAACCGGAAGCGCCAACCCGAACTTCCGGTACAGAGGAAGCAATCCAGCACGAGGAGTCTGCCGCAATGCTAAAAAAAAAAAAAAGGGTACTTGTTTCCTAGCACGGCGCCCCTGATTTTGATTGTATTACATCTTATACAATCACATATAGCGGTATGCAATGCGATTTTTTTTATTGTACAAGCATCCTGATGGGTGCTTTTAATGTTAAATGCACCCCCATTGCCAACGCCACCCCCACTATCAACATCAATCCGAAGCGTGGCAGAGCTCAGCGAGCCCACGAGGGGCCCCTGTACGCGTCCTCCAACCTGTTCATACCCCAACCATCCACGTCAGCGTGGAGTTGAATTTAGACAGCATGGCGAGCCCCGCAAGGGGACACCGATTACTTGTATTGCACGTTCGCTCGCCATGTTTCAGGCTCGTATTCCACGTCCGCTCGCCACATTATATAAAATCAACTCTGCGCCGACGTGGTTAGTGGGGGGTATGAAAAGGTTGGAGGACGCGTACTGCTGCGCTCACCACGCTTGGGGGTGGCGTTGACAAGGGGGGTGCATTTAACTTTGTAAGCAAAGCAGGTGCTTGTACAATTAAAAATCGCATTGCATGCCATTTGCTGGCATGCAATGCTATGCGATATTGTACAAGCACTCCTGTTAATTTAGCATGAATATCACATCGCACACCACTAAGTATGCTATGGGTGCCGTGCTAGGAAACAAGTACCAAGAAAACTGCTGAAGGAAGGTAAAGTTAGGGACTGTGCCTCCCAGCAAAAAACTTTGTGACAAATGGACAAGCCTCAGACCTATATACCAACCAGGTAACATCACATTCACTAACCCCACATATACTCCAAAAGGAGTAGTAAACATTTCCTCCAAGGTGACATGTTTTTATATATATTTTTTTAATAAACGGCATGCAACATATTACTCATTTTTATTTATTCTAATTCCCTCAGATATACAAGCGCTCTATTTCTCTGCACCACTATTACCAATATTTATATTGAGCTGCTAATTAAGCGCAGTATATATTCTTTCTTTACATAGAAACCCAAACATGTATCTTCCTCATCATGTCCAAACTGTGGCCCTCCAGCTGTTGCAAAATTACAAATCCCAGCATGCCTTGCCATAGTTTTAGCATTCCCTAATACCAAAACTGTGGCAAGGCATGATGGGACAACAGCTGGAGGGCCATAGTTTGGACATGCCTGCCCTTGGAAATGGTATACAATATGGATTCAAATGATTGGCAATTGTTAAATGGTCAGTTTAAGAGGTACGGATGCAGAGATCAACTGGGGAAATGTCAAGTTAAAATGAATTGTGTCTGTAGAACCTGATCCCACAGCCAGAGACCAAGTAGTAATGTACTGATTAGTGACAAGACCAGGTGGCATGATTTCCCCCATACAGTCATGTTACAGTGATATATACAGCTGTTACAGGAAAGCGTCTGATTCACATTTGTGTCTGCCATGCAAATCCTTCCACCAGTTCTTCACATAACATATACAAGGCAGCCTCTCATTTTACTAAAGCAAAGTAAAATTAGAGGCATGAAATAAAAAAAGAAGCCAGCCTTTCCCACACAAGTATTTGCTGTGAAAGATAGCCCCACTTAAGTATTTTCTTCTACCTACTCCTTGCTATTGTTTAAGGGAGAAAACAAATTGCAAAACTTGTATAATAGTCTGGTTATGAAGTGTTGTAAACTCTAAATGTAAAGCTACCCATACACGCCCCGATACGGGCTTGCATTCCGTGCTTAACAAGCACGCATCGCATTGCATTGCCTGTGCATGCGTTGTGCATGCAATGTGATAAAAACTAAGTACAAAAAGTAAGTGCAAGCACATACTTTTTGTACTGTACTGTGCGATGAGGTGCCACGGTAGCGCGCACCTCAAAGCACATAACGCACAGCCCGCATCGCAGCGTGTATGGGCTGCTTTAGTCTACACAAACGTATACAGCCGTGGTTCCCATGGCTCTCAAGGGTCTAGGTCGACCACTAATGGTGGTTGACACCTGGAAAGGATTGACATACCATAGGTCGGCTTCCAGCTTAGGGAAATAGGAATGGGATACATGAGGATAAGTGCTACATATTGCAGTAATAAGATGTGACTGGGGAATAACAGACATAGAGCTGACTTCAGAATCATCAAAAATATCCAGGGACTTACCTTTAACTTGTACTGCACTCCATGGATGTCTCTCCAGAACAAACAGATTGCACTCCTGCACTGATATGCACACTGGATTGATTTAAACCCCTGCCCCTTCTACTAGGACTGGCTTTACATCTTCAGGGAACATCACATAACAAGGTACTGAAAAAACTAACTATCTCTGACCCTATCAAGGTTCCCATTGACATCAGTTTCCTATGCTTTCCGTCCAGTTACATAGATTTCTCTGTTCAGAAAAGAACTCTGATCCATTCCCTTAAAAAAATCTGAAATACAATATCCCCAGTCCCTGGATTCCACGATCACACAGGGCCCCAGTTTATTCCCGAGACATGTTATCTCTACAAAGAATATACACTTCAAAAGCGTATACCCCTGGAGCACACCCCCCGTATGAGCCTGACAGAGCGGGACATGGGCAGATCATCAGCCCTCACAGTCCATGCTGCCCTGTGCAGAAAGGATGCAGCAAAGTTCAATGGCAGTTGTTGGAGAGTGGACCGGCGACCATGGAGAACCATTCACAGAGGTAGCATAAAAGTAAACCCTCAGGGCGGTGTGGCGGTGGTCCCAGACCGAGCCGCAGCCCATCAGCTCCCCAGCACTGCCAGCAGAGGCCAACCTGGATTAAGCCGCAGTGTGTACCTGCCCTGGTCATGGAGAGGCTGTTGTGCCGGTGCCTTAGTGAGGTGGAAGCGGCGGGGGCACCGGTCTGCACTCCCCACGATCCCTGGCTGTCCCTCCTCATGGGAAGCACAAGGCCGAGCATTGCAGGATTATCTGTCCTATGCTTCACAGAGACATGGCTGGATGACCACATTGCTGACCCCCCGATGTCCCTGCCAGGATTTGGTCTCTACAGAGCTGATCGCTCCAAGGTTCTCTCAGGGAAAACAAAGGGTGGTGGCATCTGCTGCTACATCATGGATAGATGGTGCACCAATGTCAGTCACAAACCTAGACAAATCATGCAGCCCTCACCTGGGGATGCTACGTATCAACTGCAAACCCTTCTATTCTCCCCAGGAATTTGCCTCGGTTGTCCTAGTGGGAGTGTACATCCCCCCCCTTGCCTGCGCAAAGGAAGCCCTGCACCACCTGGCCACCAGCATATCTGACATGGAGCAAAAACAAAGGGAGAACAAAAGGGTTTTTGGGGCACACTTGTAGAATGAAAAAGGTTTGTATATTTAAAATATAACTTTTATTGAAGAACTAAAGCTAAAATATAAGTACGCATGACACATAGTAATGGTAATGAATGACAATACACAAAATGACCATACTACAAATAGAATAATGGTTACCATTATTCTATTTGTAGTATGGTCATTTTGTGTATTGTCATTCATTACCATTACTATGTGTCATGCGTACTTATATTTTAGCTTTAGTTCTTCAATAAAAGTTATATTTTAAATATACAAACCTTTTTCATTCTACAACTTTTATTGAAGAACTAAAGCTAAAATATAAGTACGCATGACACATAGTTGGAACCGGGAGGGAGGCACCCAAGTAAGCTTGTTTGATGACAGACCTCAGCCACCGGGCAATAGTCTGCTTTGTAGCAGGCCAACCTCTCTTTTGAAATCCATAGCGGACAAAGAGAGAGTTAGATTTCCTAAGTGTTTTAGTACGGCGCACATAGATGCGTAACGTATGTACCACATCCAGAAACCGCTGCTCAGGAGAAGCATCCGGCCTACGAAAGGCCGGGAACACTATCTCCTGGTTAACAAAACTTGGACACCACCTTGGGGAGGTGTGAAGGGACGGTTCGAAGAACCGCCCTATCAGGATGAAAAACCAGGAGAGGTAACTGACAGGACAGAGCCGACAAGTCAGAAACCCTTCTGGCCGAAGCAATGGCCAACAGAAAAACAGTTTTCCATGTAAGCCAAGATAGATCCACTGATCGCAAAGGTTCAAAAGGGGGGCCTTGTAGGGCCTTAAGAACCAGAGAAAGATCCCATGGAGCAACCGGTGGGACAAACGGAGGTTGGATTCGCAAGACCCCCTGCAAGAAAGTGCGGACGTCCTGCAACAACGCCAACCTCCTGCGAAATAGAATAGACAAGGCCGACACCTGCACCTTCAGCGAAGACAGTCGGAGGCCAGCCTCTAACCCCTTCTGCAGAAAGGACAGAATCAGAGACAAACGATAAGTTTTTGGATTAAACTGCCGGGAACTACAACACGAAAAGTAAGCCCGCCAGATGCGATGATAAGCACCAGCCGAAGAAGGCCTACGAGCCCCGAGCATAGTCGAAATCACCCGAGAATTAAAGCCTTTAGCTTTTAACAAGGAGGTCTCAACAGCCACCCCGTTAAAGACAACCGTTGAAAATCGGGATGGAGGCACGGCCCTTGTGAGAGCAGAACCGGCCACAGAGGTAGACGGATTGGAGGGGCCACTGACAGGGCCTGCAGATCCGAGAACCAGATCCTCCGAGGCAAATGAGGGGCCACCAGGATCAACATGCCCCCTTCTGCCTTCAACTTGCGAAAGGAGGAGCGAAAATGGGGGAAAGGCATACATGAGAGCGAACGGCCACTGGGCTGACAGAGCGTCTACCATGCAAGCGCCTGGATATCGAGACCTGGAACCGTACAGGGTGACCTGGTGATTGTGGCGTGACGCCATCAAATCCACCTCGGGTCTGCCCCACCGGTCCACCAACATCTGGAATGCTTTTGGATGGAGGGTCCATTCGCCAGCATCCAGAGTCTGACGACTCAAAAAGTCCGCCTCCCAATTGAGGAGACCCGGAATGAAGATTGCCGACAATGCGGGGATCTTGTTTTTTCGCCCACTGGAAGATACGAGAGGCCTCCGCCATGGCTGCCCGACTCAGAGCCACCAGCCTGGTGGTGGATATAAGCCATCATCGTCGCAATGTCCGACTGGACCTGCACTGGGTAACCTCGAAGCTAAGGCTCCGCCTGGCGGAGAGCCAGTAAGACTGACCTCAGTTCGAGAATGTTGATGGACAGTATGGATTCCCGCGGAGTCCAAAGCCCCTGAAAATATTTCTGACATGTGATCGCTCCCCAACCTCGGAGACTGGCATCCGTGGTGAGAAGAGTCCACCTGTGAATCCAAAATGGCCTCCCTTCCATGAGGTTCTGATCTAGAAGCCACCATGACAGGGAGCTCCGTGCTGTCGGAGACAAGACAATCAGGTGTGATCGTATGTTGGAGTATGACCCCGACCATTTCCTGAGAATTTCCCGCTGTAGTGGGCGAGAGTGGAACTGTGCATACTCTGCCATGTCGAAGGCAGAGACCATGGAGCCCAGTACCCTCATGCAGGCATGGATTGAGACACACCTGAGTGAGAGAAGATGCATACCTCCGGCAAGTAAATACGCTGATTTACTGTGTCCAACAGGGCCCCTAGGTGAATCATGGATTGAGAGGGAATCATGGATGACTTGGGCCAATTGATAACCCAGCCGTGGCGTTCCAGGACCGTTACAACCTTGGTCAAGTGTGCCTGGAGAACCTGAGGCGACTGTGCCAGGATCGACAGATCGTCCAGGTATGGAAGAATCCGGACACCCTGGTTGCGAAGAGCACTGCCCATCACTGCCACGACCTTCGTAAAAACCCGGGGAACTGTGGCCAGGCCGAAAGGTAGTGACTGAAATTTAAAATGACGGTCCTGCATTTCTTGTTTGATGGGTACATGCAGATACGCATCTCTTATGTCGAGATATGCCATATAGTCCCTGGTTGCAACCCCAGAACAATAGACCGCAAGGTTTCCATCTTGAACTTCGGGACCCGGAGGAATTTGTTGAGCCTCTTTAGATTTAAAATGGGACGGAAGGTCCCATTGGGCTTCCGCACCAAGAAAAGACTGGCGTAAAAAGCTGTGCCTTTTTGCAACACCGGAACGGGGGCTATGACACCTGCGGACAGTAGTTTTTGTATGGCCTGCTCCAGGGCTACGCACTTTTCCAAGTCCTTGGGAGAACTTGTTGAAAAGGACGAGCTTGGCGGTCGACGGCGAAAGGTTATAGAATAGCCTTTGGAGACTACATCTCTAACCCATGCATCGTTCGTGGATTTTAGCCATACGTCCGAAAACCGAAGCAGGCGACCCCCCCACACTGGTATCCCCCTGGGTGGAGTGCCGCCCCGTCATGCCGAGGGCTTATCCTCGGGTTTGTGGTCATGGCGTTTGGTGGGCCGGGGATGTTATCCCCTGGCTTTAGAGGACTTTGCGGGCTGGGCCTGAGTCCTTGTGAACGACTGCCCCCTACCCTGAAAACGAAAGGACTGGAACGACGGTCGAGGACGTGGAGTAGGAGTGGATGGCAGGAAAGCCGCCTTTGAGGCAGCCACCGTGGCCACGATTTTGTCCAACTCTGATCCAAACAATAGAGAGCCAGCAAAAGGTAACGCCTCTAGAGTTTGTTTGGAATCAGCATCCGCTTTCTAAGAGCGAAGCCACAGAGATCGTCGTGCCGCCACTGCCGAGGCGGACGCTCCTGAGGTAAGAGTGGCTGCATCTAATGCAGCCTGATGTCAAGGATAGGAAACATGTTATCTACACTATTTCCCTCAGTAATAATATTAGTGATGAGAGAAATCCATTTTACCATGGCCTTCGCCACCCAGACAGATGCCAGGGTAGGCCGCACAACCACCCCAGAAGTTGTAAAAATTAGCTTAAGAAAGTTCTCCAACTTTGTCAGCGGGATCTTTAAGGGAGGCGGTTGGAATGGGTAGAGTATTGGAACGCACAATCTTAGCGATATGTGCATCCACTTTGGGAGCAGTCTCCCAGCGTACCCTATCCTCTGGAGGGAGCGGGTAAAAGGAATTAAACCCCTTAGGAAGCGGAAACTTCCTATTTGGCAAAACCCAGGCCTCCCCAAGAACATCCTCTAGTTCAGAAGACTTAGGGAACACTGACAGAGTCCGCTTGGGACGCTTAAAAGATGGGCCCACAGACTGAGCGGGCTCAGAGGCATCATGTAAATTTAAAATGTCTCTAACCGCAATTACCAGGGCCCCTACATCGATGCATGCTGTGATGTCGCCTTTTGAGGCTTTATCAGCATCTCCATCGACCCTGTCGTTAACCAGTTGATCCTCCTCCTCATCAGTGTCATCTGCATCAGTGTCCTGATGGGGGAGGGTGGAAGCAATCCCCCTGACCCGGGCACATGCCCGAGACCTGGATGGTCCAGGCTGCAGGGATGGTGCAGTAGAGAGCTTGTCTATTAACTGCGACATGACCTGGGTAAGCTGGGCCCAGGCATGTTCCTGAGAGGAAGCTGCCACGGGGCTGCGCATGCGTCTTTATACATTGTAAGCATAACCCCTCTAGAAGCTGGGGCACGCCCGCCCTGCAACACGTGCAGGACACCAATATAGGGGCCCATGTGTCATCACCGCTGTCCTCTGACATTGTACAAGAGGCAGCTGATTGTAACATTTAACACAATATACTTTCTGACAGGCAGTGATAGTGTTAAGACAATATGAGACAGCACACAGAGGCATACAATGCAAAATAAAAATCTGGCACTGGGCTCTGCAAAGCACAAAGGCCAGCAGGAGCATAAATTACTATAACCTGGTATCCTTGAAGGAGAGGTACAGGGGGGAATTGCCCAGATGGCCCGGCCGTGAAGAGATGGAACTCCAGACTGGCAGAGAGCTCTCGGTGTCCTTCCAACACGTGCAGCAGGCAGGCAGGAAGAGACCAGGACTGGAAACGCACGTGGGTATATCCTAACTCCTGTCTCCTGGGGAAGGGCTGTGTGAGGAGAGGCTCCCTCCCCCTACTAGCAATTGGCCACCTGGGATTTCATGACTTATGTAACGCCGGTAAAATGGCGGGGATCCAGCGCTTGCCTGGCAGGCCCGCATACCGACGCCGCTGCCCACACTCAAAGTCTCCCTGGTGGTCCAGCGGGGCAGAGTGCACAACCCTATTAGAAGGCGGCGGTTCTGACGCTTTGTGGTGCAGTCCGGCAATCCCCCTCGCCGGGCTGCTCAGCCGCTATTTACATGTGCGCATGCACGCTCCCGGCGGGGAGCGCATTACCTTTAAGCGGTGTCCAGGTCCCCGTCACGGTTGTCTCTCCCCAGTGCGTGGATCCAGCCGACACCCCCGCTGTGGAAGCCACGTGGGAGGTGTGCGGCTACCGGGTGATGGAGCGCAGTGCAGGGGTCTAACAGACCCTCAGCGCTGCTGCTCTATCACTGACAACGTCAGTGAAAAGAAAAAAAAAAAAAATTCTAAGTGAAGTTCTGGCTGCTTAAAAACAGCCCCTTTCAAAAATGCGTGTTGGCTCCTGCCAGCACAATTAAAACTGAAAGTAACTAGCCTGGGGCTGTCTCCAGACAGCCAGAAGTTTTTAACCTTTCTGGTGCTGGATTGGTCGTGACCTCACTCCTATACCCACTGTTATCCCTGTGGCCCCTGACGTCTGCCGCAGAAGAAAAAGTGGTTCTCTGACAAGCTGACAAATGACCTGTCCACTAATGACCCTGTATCTGTGTGGAAAGGAATGCAATCTATAACCAGCTACAAGAAAACACCCAAACCCACAGCCATGTACCAAGACCTAGCTGATGAGCTGAACAACTTCTATTGCAGGTTTGAAAAAGTAGTCCACTGTGAAGCAAACCATACCCTCTGTGCTGCACCAAATGTCGACAGCCAACTCCAGGTCACCCAAGTAGAGGTGGAAGAGATGTTCAAGAGGGCCAAACCAAGGAAAGCACCAGGTCCTGACGGGGTGTCACCATCTGCCCTGAGCTCCACTATTGTTCCGGTCCCCAAGAAACCAACCATTACAAATGTGAATGACTACCGGCCGATAGCTCTGACATCTGTGATTATGAAAACATTTGAGTGCCTGGTACTGAACCACCTGAAAGCTGTGACTGGCCACCAGCTAGACCTTCTCCAGTTCGCCTACCGATCTAATAGATGCATTGAGGACACAGTCAACCTGAGCCTGCACTACATTCTGCAGCACCTGGATATACCTGGTACCTATGCAAGGGTCCGGTTTGTCTACTTCAGCTTGGCTTTTAATACAATCATCCCCAACATCCTCCACCCCAAACTACTCCGCCTAGTAGTCCCTGAAGCTACGTGTTCTTGGATTGTGGACTTTCTGAATGATAGAAAACAGTTGTGAAAGCGGGGGAATTCACCTCCCAAGTGCGGTCCATCAGCACAGGAGCCCCCCAAGGCTGTCTACTCTGTACACTCACCCCCTGCTCTTCTCCCTGTACACCAATGACTGCACCTCAGAGGCATAATCAGTAAAGATAATCAAATTCGCCGATGACACTACCGTCATTGGCCTTATCAAGGACGGGGACAAATCGGCCTACAGACAAGAAGTGGACCGATTGGCCCGGTGGTGCAGCAGCAACCATCTAGAGCTCAACCCACTCAAAACTGTTGAGATGGTAGTGGACTTTAGGAAGAAGGCTGGTGGTGTTGCTCCACTAAGAATTACTGACAGTGTAGTGTCGCTAGTGGATGCCTTCAAGTTCCTAGGAACCACAATCTCCTAGGGCCCTTAAATGGGGGACCAACACGGATCCTATTTTTGGAAAAGCGCAGCAGAGGCGATTCTTCCTTAGGCAACTGAGGAAGTTCAACATCCCACAGAAGCTTCTGCTCCACTTCTACTCCGCAATTGAATTGTGGAGTCTGTACGATGCTCCTCAATACTGGTCTGGTACGGCTCTGCCAGCGAGAGAGACAAATGCAGACTCCAAAAGGTAGTCAGAATTGCAGAGAAGATTATCGGGACAGACCTTCACTCTGTCCAGGACCTCTACCTGTCCAGAGCAAAAAGGCGGGCAACGAAGATAGTCAAGGACCAACTACATCCTGGCCATGGCTTGTTTAACCTCTTGCCATCAGGAAGATGCTACAGGGCTATTCACTCCAGGTACAGTAGAAGCCTAAAAAGTTTATTTCCTCAAGCGGTTCACCTGTTCACACGTGAACTCACTGTCTAGTCACGCCATAACCCTTTGCACATAATCTAACACTGTGTCACCTGGGAATAACTTTCTATATGACTGTACATGTTCCCCCACCTGTTTATATGGTTTATACTGTATGCTGTTTACTTGTTACCCACCTGGCTGCTGCACAGCAAACCGAAAACAAATTCCGGTACTTATGTATTATCTGGGCTCCCGATTTTTTCATTGCATGCCACTACTTAAGGCATGCAATGCAATTTTTCATTGTAAAGACCTGATTTTTAATTGTATAGTAAACCATGGGTGATTTCATACCCCCACTATCCAACTACGCATGGAGTTGATTTTATATAGTTTGGCGAGCGTGAAGTGTGGCGAGCGGACGTGGATAACTTTACATGTATTCTGCGTCCACTCGCCACGCTTCGGGCTCGGTGGCTCGCTGCGCTCCCCACACTATATAAAATCAACTCCATGCGTAGTTGGATAGTGGGGGTATGAAATTGGGTCTTTACAATGAAAGATCGCATTTGCATTGCATTGTATGCCACTATATTGCATGCAATGCAATGAAAAAATTGGGCGCCCACATAATACATAAGTACCCAAATTCCTAGTATACGCAAGTATACTAGTGTTCCCGCTAGGCTATTTTAGTGGGGCGCTGTGCCCTGCCTGATTTTTAAAGGGTAAAATGCGCCCTGCCTCTCTGGCAGTGCCCGGCAAAAACACCCTGCCTTCCTCCCTGCAGGTGAGACCGGGGAAGCCCAGCACCACTGTAGATAGCGATGCCCGGCGCTTCCCCTGCAGTGCAAAGTCTTCGGGGCGGCCGGGCCCGCCCCCCTTCTGTGACGGCGGCCGAGCCTGCCCCTTTTTGTCACGGCCCAGGCACACCCCTTTTGTGACATCTGCGGCCCGAGACTGCCCAAAATAGTGACGCTGCCTCCTTTGAAGCAGGGCCCTGCCCGCCGAAGTTCCTAGAAGGAACACTTTATACCTGGCCAATAAAGCGGATTCTGATTTAGAGAGTAAATGGTTGATTGTAATTTGTTCCCAGACCTTGCCAGATTGGAAAAATAATCTTGTATTGTGTATCCATCCAGCTTAAAGATAACCAGTAAACACAATTTACTGAATTTAATATTTGTCTGACTTTCTCAAACTTTTGGCCTAGGGATGCCATTAGTAAAATACTAAAGTGCTGTGATTCATAAAATTTGGGAAACACTGGTATAATTTTTTTTTTTTTTTTTTTTTACTGTGATAGAGGGAAACAAAACAAATAAAAACATCCAGTCGAAGAATTCAATAGGACAAATACCCATCAATAACACAAAGCCTAAAGTACCCAGTTACTCATAATGCTCCTAGCTCATTTTCATTCTGTTAATCTACAACGTAGGTTTTTAAAGTCAGTCCTCCGGGAACTCATACAATGCATGTTTTCCAGCTCTCTGAACAGTAATTAGTTCCACCGGTAGATATTTTAAAATGCATCCATGAGTAAAGGAGCTTACACACTAGCCGATATATCGGCAGACCATCGGTTAGTGTGTACCATTGATTAATCTGAATGGCATTGTTCACATTTACATCCTGTCAACTGTGAAACACAGCTGGTGCCCGATATCTCAATGCATCATTCTGTGTGTATAGGCAATCGTACAGCGCTGTAGGTGCCACAGTGTTTGACAGCTCAATGGGCATGTGCTCGCCCAGTTTTGAGGTCAATCACGACGGATAAAGCAGTGTGTATGGAGCACACCCTTCCTGATCTGTATGTAGATATAGCTGCAGATCAATTGACCAGAAAACTGTGAGCGGTTTGTTAGTTCACAAACTCAAGTCCATAATCTACTGTACTGGTGGGGCCATTTGTGACCAGCGTTTGGTGCTGTAAAATTGCACCATTAATAAATAATTCATGCATGACAGAAGATAAAAGGAATAACAAGATTTTATAAATCTAAAAGTTTTATTAGGACGACTGACTAACAAAATGCTGCCTAATATTTGCTTATGATAAAAGTTCTCACTGACTTAAAACACATGCTTTTAAAAACAGACTACAAAGTTGACAGGTTTATACAATTATTCTCTGTACAGGATCCCTAAAGTAACTAAGATCTAAAGTAGACCCTAGCCTCCCTTAGGCTTCCTGGTTGGGAATTTAAAAACACACAAACAGCACCTTCTCCAAGTAACTGGTTGAAAATACACAAATGCCGCATTACCTCCCTTTAAAGATGTGCCTCCAATCACCTAAAGGTGGGGACATCTCCATATTCCCCATACAATAGGTGGCACGTTGGCTTTGAAAGGTTCTTGCAACCACCCAAAGGACTCCATGGAGGAACCTGACATTGAATGGATGTCAATAAACAGAATGCATATTTGTCTTTTGGAGACATATTTTTGTTTCTTCATTTCATGATTAAAATATATAGTTAAAAAAAAGTTCTCTTAACCCCTCCCACCCATCCCAAGCGACCTCAGCTTCTTTTTGACAGACATATCACTAATAGCCAAACATTACATGCTACTCAATAAAAATGTAGAGTTTGTAACACTAGCAGGAAAGGCGTGTAGGGTGTTCTCCTGGGCTACTCTCATGAATCACCTTTATTATTTGTGGCCACAGGAAAGATTTTCCTGCAGATACCCTCCCTTCTCCCAACCCCTATCAGTAATACCAGCTGTGTGGGGCATTTAGTTCTTGTCTTCTTTTTTGTCATCATCTTCGGAGGGGTAGGAGTGCCACGTCAGTCTCTCTTCATAAAAAGAGATCACGACTTGGGGGCACTTCACATTGGCCTCTTTTGCTGGGACAAGATCAGCTTCATCTGAATTTTTCCTGCAGGTAATATGGAAATGTTATAATGTAACAATTTGTCTGTGATATTTATTGCATGTTGGTTTCAAGATATGTACATAAGTTAGGTACCACTGCATAGAGAGCAGCCTAATAACACTATCCAAAAATAAGGAGTTTTCCCTATTCTGTACGTGGCTCTCTTATTTAAATTAAAGTTAGATCCAAGAGACCTGTTAATGATGATCATCATCACATCAGGGGATGCACTGTACAGCAGCCAGAACCACATAGAGGTCTCAGCGGTTTAGTGCGGATTCAGGCTGATTTTACCCGTGCAGGTTGCAGGGTTGGGTGCAGTTTATGTAAACAGCATATCTTATAGGACTTACCCCCATAATATTTATAAGGTGGAAGGTAATGAGTTTAATTTTGTGGGCTGTCATGAACATAATGCAAATATTACATAAGTGATCAATAGGACCTTTCTAAATAAAATATCTGCTTGCACTATCCATTCACATTAGGGAAGTTTCCAGTAAGATAATATTAAAAACACTAAAAGTTTGGTCAACTAATTTTAAGAACCAATAGGCTGTAACCTCAGGAACATTAGTCCAGTACAACATAGGCCGAATTCATTGATACATTTAAAAAATATGTTACTGCTGCAGGAGGTATCATGTGTAAATAGATGCCTCCTGCCAGCTTCTCTAACCCACTGCATCAGATCATCTGCAGCATTAGCCATCTGACCAACTTCATGCTCCTGAACCGAGAGACGTAGCCATTGCCCTAGGACAGTCTTGCATAAAAAGATCTGCACATTTGCAATACAGATCCTGAGCATGCACAGATCTACAAACATTGGAGATGTACGCAAACTATCAGGTTTATATTACAAGTCCTTTAAAAACTCGCTGTGTTATAGATTACTGCACTAAGTGGGGGGGAAACGACGACTAATAATGGAATGCCTTAATTTGTCAAATGATACGGTCAGTCACAGGCAGATGGACATTTGACTTACCATTTCATCAGGAACATTAACTCTCCACTTGAGTCTGTGGCTCCAATGATCCTCTCTGGCTCTAAACCTCGTGCAAACCCACGAGGCTTCTCAGCCTGAGGGAGAGAGAGAACATTAGAACATCTCTGCAGCAGCCAATGGTACAGAATACATATTGGTTGGAGATGCACTTATGCTGCTTTCACATTGCCTAAACTTTTGAGACCTGGTACTCATATGCATGAGTCATTCATTACATATGCGCATATTTAATGATTGGCTCATTACATATGCCCATATGTAATGAGTGGCTCATTACATATGCACTGTGCTTTAGTAGCTACTGCCTGAGTCCTATATCCCGGTTCAGAGCCATTCACACTGCATGAAAAACAGCTCTAAACCGTGTAGGACTCTGCTTTTTACCCGTTTGCAAATACCGGTTATTTGTAACCGGTCAATGCAGACTGGCGCTTTCACACTGCAGCTCTAACCGTTTTAAAAGGCTAAAAAAAACGGCAATATACTGGTTAAGAGCTGCAGTGTGAAAGGGGTATTAGTTGTACGCTATGCCAATGGTTACACAACTGAATTATCTGCAGACTGCGCGTGTGAAGGTGCCTTAGCGATTGCATTCAGTGAGAACATAATCACACAGTGATTAACAGGAAGTGACGGTGTACTGTCAAAAACGCAGGCATGTAATGGCCATTATCAGGTATATGCCCTGAAAGCAGCTGGCAACAGATACACAGAGAACCTCAGCGCCAGTCTTCGTAGCCACAGACCTACTCGAGCAGTTCTTTGTTGCTAGCTTTAGGCTGTGAACTTGTACAGATATTGTGAATTGGTTGCGATGGTGCAAGCGCCACTTTTTATTCCTGGATGACAGATTTGCTCGCTAATATTGGCAGTTACATAGCCAAAAAAATCATTTTTAGAAAACTGAATTAGGGTCTTAGTTCAGTAGTCATTGAATTCTACTGTGATGGTAACAAAGGGAAGGCAGCAACTATTTTGTGAAGCTATTGGTATGATGGAGTAATGCTTTCTGCTTCCATAAATAAAATTATCACATGTTACAGTTTTGGAGGGTCAATTTACAAAAACATACATTCACAGCATTCTTTTAGGATATATTACAAACATGTCCCATATGTAGGACCAGAGTGTTGGTCATCATTTATTGATTTGTCACAGCTTAAAGTGGAGATAAAGTACCAATCAAACAGCTCCGCTCCTTTCAAACACAGACAGTAAAATGACAGAACGGATTGAATAGAACTTTATCGCTACAATCTCCATGTTAGTATGCGTTCTCAGCCTCACCTCTTCTTTTTTTTTCTTAGGCCTGCTCTCTTCTCCTGCAAGCTCGGTGTCCGAATCTGCTTTGCGTTTGCCATCTGATTTATCAGACTCGTGTGCTGTTTTCTGCGACTGCAAGAACTCTGCGATCAGGTCTGGACAGTCCAGGTTCTCTTCTGGCTCCCACGTGTTGTCCTCACTGCAAACACCAGAGGAATTCACATCCAATCTCCCCCCAACAAGACACTTCATTCAAAATGTGTGAAGTTGCTTCTCAATCGTTACAGAGTTTCTTCTGTACTGGGAAGAGGCCAGAGATGTATTTAATAGGCAACCCAAACACACACCAGAGTACCAGCTCCGAGTCTCAAACCTGTCCCCAGGTCTAGCAAATAATCCAGGTTTTGCTAGTAGGAGAAGTACTTTATTCCTCTTAATTGATAAATGTATTCTTACTTTGTATACTTAAGCCATTTAATCCAAGTAGACACCCTAAAGGATCATCACCCACAACTGAGGATGCACAATAGACGCTGTAGATGTTGACATTGTTTAAAATTCCTCTGCCATTTACACTTAAACATATTATGCTACCCAGAGGCACACAAGCCTGAGTAACCATTAAACCGGCTGTGATGTGTATGTGGACTAAGAAACGGCATCTTGGGATGAAAACTCTAGTGTGTACTCCGCTTTAGACCCTGCTAGGATGTGTGTCACTATAGCAACTATATAGGACAATAGTGACAAAAATAAGCATTAGGGTTTACTTAGGTCTAAGTAAAAAGGATAGGAGACCTCTATCTGTACTCATAATAGTATTCCACAAAACAGGCCTGATCCTGTGTTTCAGTGTCAGTATTTGTAGAATAAGCCTCTTTTAGGTTGCTAAATCATGTTTATATCTCTATTTTGTGTCTCAGGCATCCACAAACCACTTGTTACAGCACTTACTCAGAGAATCCTTTCCATTTCAGCAGATATTCAACTTTTCCTTTAACCACCCGCCGATCTAGCACTTTCTCCACCACATATTCCTCCTCCTCTTCATCAACTACGTCTTCCATTTTTTTCTTGTTTTGTTTTTTCCCCGTAGACGTCGCCAGCTTACTGATTTAGGTTATCTACATGGAGCAAATAAAAAACATTTAGTAACGCAGCAGTATTTTTTCTGGGTAATTGGCTTCAATACTACTTTCTATAAGCTATGAAAAGAAGGCTTATGGTTGGAGAGTCCACAACAGCCATGAACAGACATATGTGATCCACCCTATGGGAAAGTTCTATTGAAGATGGGACATTGTCCATAGCAACTCATCAGATTAAATGACCTTCTAGAAAGTGCTAAATAAGAAGTAGTAGTATCTGATTGGTTTCTATGGAAAACATCCGGTCTTCAATATTACTCCAATCTTAGTAAATTTAGGACAAAATTTTGGCCTAACAATATATGAACTGCATGGTCCAATCCTAGTGAGAGTAGAACTCTGCTTGCACACCCGAATGAAGAGGTTAAAAGACATTTGCACAATTAACATACAATACAACTCAAGGTATAAGGCATCTTGATTAATAAAAGAGAGCTAATATAACATTTTTTAAGAATAAAAAAAAAAAAAAAAAATTGAGGTAGACTGCAGGACAGGCAGCAATTATATCCAACCATCTCAGACCTATCTGGCTTTATGTTCAACCATAGCATGTGTATATTTGATAGCTCAATTGTACTGTAAAATACAATAATATAGTCTGCCATCCCATTTAGCAGGGTATAGTGCAGCAGGAACAGTCAGGCAGCAACACTGCAGGTTCCCATACACTGCAAGATGTGTGCTAGATGCATTTTGTACTAGTTTGCATATAGTTAAAATTAAATGCGATACGCTAAAATGGCATGCGATTTTAAGTAGATGTGATGCAATTTAATGCAAAAAGTACTGCATGCTTATTTTTTTTGGACTTGCGATAAGTGATGTGCAGGAGTGCGCATCTCATTGCAAGCCAAAAGAAACATGGTGCGATGTGAACCGCATGCGATGCATTTTGAACTAAAAAGTTTCAAATGCATCAGACCATCACACCGTGTGTAGGCATCTTCAGATGCAAGATCTAAGCAAGGAAGAACTCCAGTGTATCTTCTACTTGTTTTATATTCTAGCTCACAATGAATAAAGAGAAAGGGGCAGTTTATTTAATCAAAACTGTAAAAGCTCTGGGAAATGGAGAAAATCAGCTTACATTGGGGGCAAAGTCTGATGAAGTGATAAAGTGAAAGGTGATAAAGTATCAGCCAATAAGCTCCTCTCTATTAAAGGATATGATTGAATGATGACAGAAGCTGACTGGCTGCTGCATTATCACTTTCCACTTCATACATCTGCCCAGTGGGTATTATTCTGTAATCCTTACTAAGGACAGCTATTATTATGCAATCTCAGCAGGGGTACTGTGCTATACAGTACATGTTGAAAACTCTACAATACCATGACCATAGTGTCTCTCTGAGTAAATAAAATGCCAGTTTCATAAAATTTGCATAAAAAAGGCAGCTTATTAACAGCAAAAAGGCATTGAAAGTGTGCTGGGTAATTACCAGAAACACTGATTGCATTCTGTTACCAACTAATGATATCTGGAGTGAATGGATTGGATTTAACAAAGAAACTGTAATCTTCATTGGAGCAGGGAATGGGGTGGAGGCAACTCTGCAGCATGCATGCTGACAATACACAACTACAAGTAAATGCAATGGACACAACGCTAGACAGTGTGCCACAGAGGTTTCATGCAATTCACCTTACATTGTACCCAATCCAGGACAGTGGCCAAATCAGCGCACCCCTGACAGGCCCATCTCAGTCAGGACGGGCCCACACTAGCCCACCCTTGGCAGAGGACATATTCCTGGTCCATTGTGGTAATCTTGCACTAGATCCATCCCCACTGTAGAAGCTGCACTCGGGTGTCCCGGGTTAGCACACCCCAGCCATACCCCAAACCAGCAACTGCCCACTGCGAGCCTAACCCACCCCATCCAATACCAGCTCAGTGTGTGCCCACATGCCCCTGGCCGGCCCGGGTGGCAGAGTGCGGGAAGGGGGTGTGGGCTAGGTGACACCAGCCTAGTATATACACACACACGATGTCCTATAGAGGGAGCGGGGGCTGTGAATGCTCCTTCCGCAGCAGCGCACAGCGGCGTCTCTCACCAGTCACAGCGGCGGGATCGGTTCGGTGCCAGTGTTCTCAGGCGGTAGGGACGCTGGGACGCTGCCAGGCCGGTGTCGGGCGGAGGTGGTGGTGGCGGCCGCCGGCGGGTGGTTGGAATGTGGCCGCGTGCGCCGCCCGCCTGCTCCGGTTCGGTTCTGGGAATGTGGCTCCTCCAAACAAAAGGATCTGATGCTCTGCCGCCACCGAGCGCGGGCACTGCGCATGCGCACCGCCGCCAGGCATCACGGGAGCTGTAGTCCCGGCGCGGAGGCACGTGCGTTGCAGAATGCAGAGCGATCTACTGGCGCGGGGTGACTGTCATCACTGCTAGGAGCCGGAGGCGGCCGAGAGCACCGCTACATCGCGACTAGGGAGACCGGCCTAGTGACATGTACCCGCTCTCATCGCCGCGCACACTACGCCCTCACTACACTCGGAAGTGATCGCCCATACAGAGGAGTTGTGTAGGCGGGTGGTCTCCGCGTAAGCTGGAGTGTGTGTTGGGGCTGGTGTGGTATTGGCGGGGCTCGTGTGGTGACGGGGGGTATAATGCTTCCTCCGCCTCTCAGCCAGGTAGTGTGTATGTATTCGGGTATCCTCCCCGCATCACATACCTGCAGGTAGGGGACTATGTAAAAACCGGACCGGACTAAACCCCGGACTGCCGGACAGGACATCAAAATCTGCAGTCCGGAGCTCGTAGGGTCCGGTCCGGGGGGGTGTCCTGTCCAGGGGTGTCATGTCCGGGGGGTGTCCTGGTGATAGCTATCACCAGGGACATGGGGGAGGGGAGATTACAGCCTCCCCAGCTGGTCTGGACCGTCCGGTTTTTGCTACATGCCCGGACCATGCAGGGAGGCTTTATTCTACCCCCCCTCCTCTACCTGGTGACAGGCAGCCCCCCCGGACAGGACACCCCCCGGACCGGAGGCTACAAGCTACAAAATGCAGAGTTTGATGTCCGGTCCGGAGGTTTTGTGTTGGTCCGGTTTTCACCCATACCCTGCAGGTAGTGTTAGACTGGTGTGTGGGGTGTAACTATGCACAGCTTGAAAGCACCTGGCATGAGGGTAGCTGCAGTGTAGGGGCCCCTCACAGATAGGGCCCAAGCGGATGCGTTGTGTGGGCAGCTCCTGACTCTGCTCTCCTTACAGGTGAGACCCGTGTGATGCGGCCGCATTGTGATGATGATGATGTCACGGAGTCACCTGGATGACGAGGTGGGTGGTGCTGCTGTGTGCAGGGTAGGGGACACAAAGTAATGCTGCACTTGCTTTCATGTCCTCCTAATGAGATGCATTACAGTAGAGTAGGGGGGCATACTAAAAGGAATGGATGTTGGTCAGTGAAATAACCAAAACAGTAGAACAAAATTACAGATAAGAACCGAGCAATATCCCTAGCTCTCTATTGTAAAATGCCTTATATTTGGTGCTATGCGCTTTTTAGGTGCGAGTCGGGTAATACAAGTTTCTATTATGAAACTTGCAGACTTCACGCAAATGTGTATACCGGAGAAATATTATAATTCTCCTTTTTATGGCACCACAAGGTGCCCACAGTGCCCATTTACAGACTACATGAATAAGCAACTTGTTTTGTGCAGTGACTACCAGTTGAGGTAAATAAACAAGTACAGGCAGAGGTTCCTCAAGGCATGCCAACGGTCCAAGTTTTAGGTGTAACCATGGCTCAGCACAGATGGTCAAATCAGATAAACAGAGGGGCTAATTAACTCACCTGTGGGCACACTTGGAGGTTCTCAAGGCATCCAAATGTTCCAAGTTTATCTAAGGCAGCCATGTCCAAACTGTGGCACTCCAGCTGTTGTGAAACTACACATCCCAGCATGCCTTGCCATAGTGTTAGCATTCCCTAATAGCAAAACTGTGGCAAGGCATGATGGGACTTGTAGTTTCACAACAGCTGGAGGGCCATAGTGTGGACATGCCTGATCTAAGGTCTAAGCATTTTGAATACTTAAAATCATAAAGTCTGTGCTGATGGCCATTATTTTTCCTGTCTAAACTGTTTCTTCTATACCTTGAGGCCACTTGCATGGTAGATTTTCTCACAGACCATTTTCTACAAGCACCCTCAGAGTCCTTACATTAAGCTTGTGTGCCCTAAGCACTGTTTAATTATGTTACTGTTCAGGTCACAACAATATTATCTAGGAGTCTGTTTTGTGTAAATCATTTTATTTTGTGCAAAGAAAGAGTAAAGCTGGGTACACATCTATACAATCCCTATTTCTGGCAGCCGTTCGGCCTGTACGCGCGTACACACCTGTACAATTTTACTTGCGACGTCTGATGTACTCCCGTCCAAACAGTCGCAAGAAAAAGATTGTACCACCGTACACACTGTCTCGATTTGGGCTATTGACACTTCACATGTGACCAAAATTATCATAATGGGCTGGGTTAGGGCATAATTATAGCTGTCACCCTTTTACCTATTAAAAAAAAAATCGGTTTGGGGTCCTCCAGCAGGGTAATGCCACAGCCGGGGGGAGACTTTTTATACAAGTCCCCCCGGCCAAAGCATTCCGCCCTCTGACTGGTCAGCCTGGTCAGGGGTCCTGGGGGAGTGGGGACCCCCCCAATTAAGGGGTCCCCCCCCCTCCAGGACTTACCTGACCAGGCTGAAGCCTGGTGCTGTCCTCGATGCCTTGTGACATGACAGATATTGACATTTGTTGGTCATAAACAATTCAATAGACATACATATATAGCAAATTAAAAATTCTTCACCAAGCAATAAATGGACTGGGGATTTCTGCACCAATAAGTAGGCTTTTATCTCACCATAGATGGAGATTGCGGGGGGCTATACTTCTATTTGAAGTTCTGCGGCACCACCGCAGATGGCTTTCTATGGAGGAGTCCTTAATAAAGTGCTGGTGCGTCCATAAAGTGTCCTGGTGTCCAAAAGTGCAAAGTGTAAAGTGCAGGGATTGGCAGTCTGTATCCAAATGGGGAGCTGCAACGCGTTTCGGAGATACAAAACGTCTCCTTTTTCAAGCTGTGTTCTCGGCTCCTGATTGGCCAGAAATCATTTTGAGCAGAGACGCCGAGGAAGAAGGATCTCTGCGTCTCTAGTATACAGCGGAGCAGAGCGGGTACCAGCAGCCGGGAGCAGCGCGTCTTGAAGTGAAGATGCCGGGGTGGACGCCAGAGGACAGGTGAGTAGGATTTGCTTCCCCACGTACCCCTTTGGATTACTACGGATCCAGGACCCCAGACTCTTCAGCCCTGGAGCCTCGGACCAGCCCCGGAACCAAGCCAGTGTGTTTGTGTAATGTATGTATTAAACTTTTATTTTCTCTTTCAATGGTCCTGGTGACACAGCTCAACACTGGGATGTAGGAGGGTCCGAAGGAGCCAGGCACCTATCCTAAAGCTTTAGAGGGTAGGCTCCTCCCCTACTGCATCCCTGGACTCTTCAGTTCGTGTTAGGTGCCCACTGGAGTGGGTGCTATTCTAAAGGGCTGCAGGAGCAGCCGAAGAATTAGAGTAGTTAGGGGATTTTTATTGTTTTATTAACTTTCACCCTAGCTAGGTAGGCACAGTGTGAGGATTCTCATAGTGAATCCTCACACTGCTAGCGCAGCAGGAGCTGACAGAAGCGCGTCCTGTCAGCTCACTGTGCACAGGGGAGACACTGTCTGGTCTCCCTGTGCAGCGCTTATAGCCTTTTCTAAGAGGCTGCCTGGGCTCCGGAGTACCCTGAAACCGGCTCCACATTTAGGTGGGGATCATGGGGGACAGGCGCTCCGTGATGGCGGCGGCCATTTTATGCGGAGCTTACACGCTGAGCTCCTAGATGAGAGGACAGCAGCGTTGTGACAGGCATGTTCCAAGTGATCCCCAGTTGAGGGGGAGACACTGGAACTAGGAAATCCTACCTAAGGAGCGGCTGGCTGGGGGTGGTTGGCGCCAAAAGGTCACGGACCCCGCAGCAGCAGGGACCTGTGGTCTCTTCCTTCACTCTGACTTTGGCGCCTTTCAGAACGCTTGCAGCGGAGCTGAGCTGGCTTACTGATCCTGGCAGAGTGACTTGGATTTCCTGGGCATCGCTTCCCCGCAGTTGAAACCAACAGACAGATAAGTGACTGGGTGCATTGCCTCTGTATAAACACTTGTACATTGTTTGCACTGTGTATACTGATAGATATACATTTATCACTTGCATCATGTCTGAGCATCAGGCTGTGGTTTTGGGGGAGGGAGCCCTTAGTGCACTGAGCGCGTGCAATGTTTGCACACAAAAGTTTGTCCCTGAGCAGATGGCCAAGGGGGCTTATGTATTACTTGCGCTGATGTGAGACCCATGGGCAGTGAACTCCATAGGGCAGAGCAGATGGAACCTGCGTGGGCCAGGGCCCTAGGCAGGTCAGTAAACGCTTTGGTGCAGCTTTTGGACAGGCAGAGTGATGGGCTGGTAGAATCACAGAGACCTATGCCATCATCTCAGCAGTCGTCTGGCTCCTTGCCTCTTACCCAGGCAGATCCTGCGCTGATTCAGGTGATGCAGGATACTGCTAAAGGGATCAACAGGTTCAGTGAAATGCTGGACAAAATGGATGATGTGGCAGGGACCCCTAGAAGGTCTTATGCTTTAACTACTGTGGTAGATGAAGAGGAAGGAGAATATACTGACATCCCCTGGGATCAGGGTGATGATTTGGAAGAGAACTCTGCTGCTGGTATAGAGGATCTCATTGTAGCTGTGAAGCAGGCTTTAAAGCTGTCTGTGGAGGATAAGACTCCTGTTAAAGGTGTTTTTAAGCGACAGCGGAAGGAGGCTATTACTTTTCCTTCAGATGAGGGGTTACAGGAATTGTTAGAAGGGGCTTGGAAAACTCCTGATAAGAGGCTTCAGATGCCTAAGCGATTCCTTAGTCTGTACCCCATGCCAGAGTCTCATGCGGAGCTCTGGGAAAAGGTCCCAGTTGTGGACGCTTCAGTGGCACGTTTGTCCAAGGCTACTGTATTACCAGTACAGGGCGGTGCAGCTTTTAAAGATTCTGTGGATAAAAAGCTGGAGGGAAACCTCAAAGCTATCTTTGAAGGGGTGGGGTTTACCATACGGCCCCTTATTGCTTCAGCCTGGGTCTCTAAGGCCATGATAGAGTGGGCTGGTGACTTATGCACCATGCTGCAGGCTGACCCTGGAGCATTACTGCTTGCAGAAAAGATTAAGGCAGCGGCAGAATATGCAGTGGAAGCAGAGGAGGAAGCTATTAAAATGGCAACCAGAGTGTCCACAGTCTCCATTAATGCCAGGAGAGTGCTTTGGCTTAAAGCCTGGGAAGCAGACAATGAGTCCAAGAAGGCTCTGGAAACATTAGCCTTCAAAGGAAAGGTACTCTTTGGTACCGAATTAGAGGAGATTATAAAACAGGCCACGGGCGGCAAAAGTACATTCCTGCCGGCCTCCTCAGCAAAGCAGACGTCCAGATTTTCTGCTTTTAAGCCGTCCTTTTGGCCCTCCCCTAGAGGTGGTGCGTCCTTTCGAGGACAGTCTTTCAGGGGAAGGTTTCAGTCCTCTAGAGGCAAGACACAAAAGTCAAAATTTGGCTCTTTTCACAAGAAGCCTGCCACAAAAGGAGAGGATAAACCCTCTGCATGACTGTCAGGGGCTTCGCCCGACAGTGACAAAAGTGGGGGGGCGTCTCACACTCTTCAGGGACGCTTGGGCTTCTCTAGGCCAGGATGCCTGGGTGTTAGATATTATAACACAGGGTTACAAAATCCCTTGCAGAGGGCCGCCTCCGAAGAGGTTCATCCCCACATCCTTACCAAAGGAGGCACGGCTGCGTACAGCTCTTGTGAGAGCAGCTCACTCCCTTTTGGAAAAAGGGGTGGTTACACCAGTCCCCAGGGCAGAGTGGAAGAAAGGCTTTTACTCCACGCTGTTCCTGGTGCCCAAACCAGACGGGTCTTTCAGACCAATACTAAATTTGAAATCCCTAAATGTTCATTTATGGGTAGACCATTTCAAAATGGAGTCCCTACGGTCAGTACTCCTGAGTCTGGACCAGGGAGAATTTTTGGCGTCCATGGATGTCCAGGACGCATATTTGCACGTTCCTATACACCCGGAGCATCAGACCTTGTTGAGGTTTGCCATAGGAGACCTGCATTTACAATTCCGGGCGTTACCCTTTGGGCTAGCAACCGCGCCAAGGGTATTCACAAAGATAATGTCAGTAATGGCGGCGGTGCTGAGGCTCAGGGGAATCACAGTAATACCCTATTTGGACGATCTCCTGTTCAAAGCAGAGTCAGCAGCCATGCTGCAGAGTCACTTGGCAGAGGCCATCAGTTTTTTGCAGGCTCACGGCTGGATTTTAAATTTGCAAAAATCTCAGTTGGTACCGTCACAAAGGCTCCAATTCTTGGGAGTCATACTGGACACCCATCTTCATCGGGTATTCCTCCCGGAGGTAAAGGCCAGGGATCTGGTCACCCTAGTCCAGGAGATTCTCAGGGCTCAGAGCATTTCAGTATGGAGGTGCCTCAAGCTCCTGGGGAAGATGGTGGCGTCATTCGAGACGCTTCAATTTGCCAGGTTCCACTCTCGGAGGTTCCAATGGAACATTTTGTCAGCTTGGTCAGGAAACACTTTGACCATGAAATCCGAGATGATAGTGCTGTCTTCGGACACCCGAGAATCCTTGAAATGGTGGACAGAAGTAGATTCCCTTCAGTGGGGTCGGTCATTACAGACCTGGGACTGGTTGATAGTAACTACCGACGCCAGTCTCAGGGGCTGGGGGGCAATAGTCCTGGATCTCAGGCTTCAGGGCCTGTGGACGGCAGAGGAATCAGCGTTACCAATCAACATCTTGGAGCTGAGAGCTGTCTGGAAAGTCATTTCCTTGGCGGGAGACAGGTTACAGAACCTCCCTTTGAGGATTCAGACCGACAATGCCACAGCTGTGGCGTATCTGAATCACCAGGGAGGTACACGCAGCAGATTGGCCATGTGGGAGGTATCCAGAATCTTCCTATGGGCGGAACAGAATGTTCCAGCTGTATCGGCTATATTCATCCCAGGAATAGAGAATATAGAAGCCGACTTCCTGAGCAGGGAGGAGCTCAAGGAAGGGGAATGGAGCTTACACCCTCAGGTGTTTCACCAAATCACTTCGATGTGGGGAACTCTGGATGTGGACCTGATGGCATCCAGGATCAACCGTCAAGTGCCCAGGTTCTATGCCAGAACAAGGGATCCACTAGCGGAGGCAGTGGATGCCATGACTATTCACTGGCAGGGAGATCTCCTTTATGCATTCCCACCAGTACCAATGTTACCGAGACTTCTGAAGAAAATACAGCGGCAGAAGGTTCCAGTGATCTTAGTGGCCCCAGATTGGCCAAGGAGATCCTGGTACTCGAGGCTTCAGAGGTTGTCTGTGGACTCATGGCGTCTACCTCTGAGACCAGACCTTCTAAGACAAGGCCCATTCAATCACCTGGATTCAGATCGATTGATTTTGACGGCCTGGCTATTGAAAAGGAGTATCCAGGTTGAAACCTCCATACAAGCAACCAGTAGCACCTTGGGATCTATCACTGGTTTTGGAATGCCTTCAAAAGGCACCTTTTGAACCTTTAAGGTCGGCTGACTTTAAGTTTCTCACGTGGAAGCTAGTGTTTTTGTTAGCAGTAGCATCTGCTAAAAGAGTTTCAGAATTGGGAGCTTTGTCATGTAAATCTCCCTTCTTAATTTTTCATGATGACAGGGCTGTTTTAAGAACAGTGCCTCAGTTTTTACCGAAGGTGGTATCTACCTTCCATTTAAATCAGGAGATAGTTCTACCTGTGTTTCAACCCCCAGAGGGTTCTAAGAAAAGGGACAAGTTGAGAACTTTGGATGTTGTGCGTGCCTTACGCATATATGTGGACAGAGTGAAGAGTGTCAGGAAGACTGACACATTGTTGGTATTGTATGACGTACACAAAATTGGTTGGCCTGCATCTAAGCAGACTATTGCTAGGTGGTTGCGGTCTGTGATAGCCTTTGCATACACCAAAGTGGGTAGGCCAGTACCGGCCAAAATAAATGCGCATACCACCAGGTCAGTTGCCACCTCTTGGGCGGTTCGACATGGGGCCACAGCTGAGCAGGTTTGCAGAGCTGCCACTTGGTCATCTGTTCACACATTTGCCAAATTCTATAGATTCCATGAGTTCGCGTCGGAGGACGCATCATTCGGGCGAGCAGTGCTGAGAGCTGCAGACCTGAGCGTACCCTCCCAAAGGACCGGCTCTGGAACGTCCCAGTGTTGAGCTGTGTCACCAGGACCATTGAAAGAGAAAAAGGGATTTTTGTAAGAACTTACCGTTCGAATCCCTTTCTCTGATATGGTCCTGGTGACACAGCGATCCCTCCCTTACGCTCAGTAAGTATGCCAGAAGTTTCATGATGTTCATGTTAAAATGGTTAAAAGTTAACAGTTTTCTGTTATAAAATGTGCATATAATATGTGCAGGCGTTTGTACTGAGTTAATGTATTCCAGTGGCTTTGAAAGATTGAACTGAAGAGTCCAGGGATGCAGTAGGGGAGGAGCCTACCCTCTAAAGCTTTAGGATAGGTGCCTGGCTCCTTCGGACCCTCCTACATCCCAGTGTTGAGCTGTGTCACCAGGACCATATCAGAGAAAGGGATTCGAACGGTAAGTTCTTACAAAAATCCCTTTTTTCTAAAGTGTCAGTGTGTATTTATTTAACTATTTTTTTTTCTGTGGAACTACAAGTGCCAGCGGGCCCTTTAATGCCCCGCATGCTGGGACTTGTGGTTCTCCAAGTCCCAGCATGCGGGGGAGGCTTGCTGGGACTCATAGTTCCACAGGAAAAAACAATAGTTTTTATTCTATTTTTTTTTTTACACAATGATCAGCCCGGTGGCCACCGCACAGGGCCACCGGGGACAGTACCAGGCTTCAGCCTGGTCAGGTAAGTCCTGGAGGGGGGACCCCTTTATTGGGGGGGGTCCCCACTCCCCCAGGACCCCTGGCCAGGCTGACCGGTCAGAGGGCTGAATGTTTTGGCCGTGGGACCTTATATAATAAGTGTCCCCCGGCTGTGGCATTACCCTGCTGGCTGGTTTGGCCTGGGGCTGGTTCTTAAAATACGGGGGACCCCTGGTCATTTTGTCCCCCGTATTTTGGGAACCGGACCTGGAGCCTGGGGCTGGTTTTAAAAAATCAGTGAAGCCCTATTTGTCGGGTTTCCTGATTTTTTAATACCAGCCCCGGCTCTTTCAGCCTGGTGCTGTTACGGCTGTGGGGGGAACCCCACGCCGTTTTTTTTTTTTTTTTTAGTCAAAGCTGGAACGCCCACATGGGTGTTCCAGCTTTGGCAGTATAGTCGCAAGGACGGCAGCATATCGGTCGAACGTGCGTACACACTGCACTTTTGTACCGATATGAGGCCGTCCTGTCGGATGAAAATTAAACAGCAAAGAACCGTCGACCGACCGAGTATGGACGGTCAAGACAGTTTTTTGCCGTTTATCGCTCATACGGGAAAGCGTACACACATATACAATTGAACGGCTGTCCGACCCAGAACGAAAGAACGGCCCGACAATTGTATATATGTGTACTCAGCTTAACTGTTCAGACGATTTAGATGTTTTGGGGCACACATTGCCCAACTATTTAGACAGAGTGATACGCAAATGTTTGTTCCTGGAGCCATGTGTTCATTTTTTTCCCACAGTTGTTTCTTCCAACGTGTAAAGCGGCTAAACCCAACTAAAGTACTTCCCAGGATGCAAAAAGTTTAGGTTGTTTGTCCAAACGGGATACTTTGCCTATTTCTACTCACCATTTTAGGAGGCTGTGGGCAGAAATGTGTCTCCTGGGGTTAATGGGCACCTGAACAGATGAATAATTTATTTGCCCAATCAGTGGGAAACATTTGAATCGCCCCCCTTGTTGTACATTTCATTACCCCATTTAAAGTAGAGGGTCTGAAAAGCTGTAATGGAATGGCTGAAGTTTCATAAAAGTCTATTAAAATGCTTTTCCTTAGGATTTTATTCCATAAATAGGGTTTCAGTGCTTTCTAATGGAAATGTTTTATCAGTGATGTAACTGTGGGGTTGGGATCATTTGGTCTACAGCATTATGGTGGACACAGGTCTAGGTCTACATGGAATAAGGTCGACATGGTTCTAGGTCGAAAGGTCGTTAGTTCGACATTGTCTAGGTCGACAGTGACAAGGTTTACATGGGGTTTTTCACAGTTTTTTTTACCTGAATGTCAACACAGTCGACATGGACACAGTTGAAGTGCATAGCTGCACTCGCGATGCGTCGGGCACAGTACCGAGCATCACTATTTTATTCTCCCACCAAGCCCTAGTGGATGTAGGGCATGAAATACCACCTGTCGGCACATGTTGGCTCAAAAAACAGTGAAAAACCCCATGTCGGCCTTTTGACTGTCGACCTAGACAATGTCGAACTATTGACCTTTTGACCTAGAACCATGTCGACCTAATGACTGTCGACCATAATGCTGTAGACCAAATGACCGCATCCTGTAACTGAAGGGTTTGTAACTTCATGTTATTTTGCAGGAGTTTGTCACTATACGTGTGCAAGATCCAAGGTTGCAGAATGAGGGATCGTGGACATCCTATGTGGACTATAAAATATTTCTTCATGTAAGTCCCACTTGTATAGTATTAGAATCCATAGCAAATCATGCACATCCAGAAAATTACTATCGTAGTCGGGTCTACTGTATGGAAGTCAAAATCATTGCTGAGAGATAGTAATAATAACTTTAGATATTGATGAAGAGAAGAATCTTTTTTTTATTTAGGTGCAGTAACCGCTTTCTAAAGTAATACACTATATAAGGGTCCACTTAGATTAGGTTTTTTTTTTGGTGAAGGGGAAGAACCTGTTTGTTATCAGTAGAAATGATGTCCTCAACCAGTAGTAACCGGTGACGTTAGAATGGTAGTGGGGCAGTGAACAGGAAACAATCTTGGCCGTTAATCCAGGGGAAATCGCAGCCGCCGCTTATACAATGCTGCCATTGCCGTCAGTATTGAAGGCAGATTCCGACAAAACAGATCCGACTTCAATACAAGTTGGATCTGCTTTGTTTGAAACAGCCACGGATTGTCGAATTCACAGCTGTTTTTCGACAATCCGTGGCTGGTTTTGCCAACACAGCCGCTTTTCGACAGTCAGAACATTGCATTCCGGCTGTCGAGCTGAGCAAAAAAGGCACCGGATTGTTAGATTGAATACCCCCCTAAATGTTAGTCTTGTTAATCTTTAATGTAACATTAAACCCCAAAACTTGTATTTTGGGACTCCCACCATAAAGGAAAAATTAATTTTTCTGTGTTAACCTCTTCTCATCAAACACTGCTAAAAAGGACATATCTCTGTACTCCATTATTGGTATCTAAAGCTCATACTGTACCTGTTTAAAAGTTACTTTTAAGATGTAATGCTGATCCATGTTCTGCTGGCCCTGTCCACACTGTGCATTTCTGCATAGAATGCCTGTTGCCAGTCACTGTCCATGTTATGAGACAGGAAGCCTACTGTAAAGAAATGAAGTGTGTGATCTACAGAGCCACTGATTCTTTAACATCCCATTGTTTCACCAGAGTAGATGTCACTTCTCCTGAAGAGGTCATTCTGGTAGAACACAGTGGATTCTGGGATTGGAACAAGTTTTTCCTGTATTGTGCTGCTACCCTAAGCCTCCGAATCTGTACCTGAGAGGTGATCACATCGTAGAGGCTATCCTAGTAATGCTCCGGGGAAAAACTAAGCCAGTGATCCCATGATAATTGCAGAAATATCCCATGATAATTGCAGAAATATTGTATCATAAATAGGACACTCCTCTGGGATTGTTCAAGACAATATTGCTTAGGTTTGATATAACCAAGTAGATGTTGCATCCTTATACTGTGCATCCTATGGAGACACTTATAATAGTTTAATAAGAGATGCTGTTCCTACGAACTGCACACTATGTGGGAATTTTACTACGGTGGGCGTTCTATTTCACATGGGATGTTGCTGTGGGCAGCCAATCAGAATCTAATGATGTATTTAACACCTTTTAGAAGATAATAGATAGTATCTGTGCGCTGTGCTGCTCGGCAGGTATGTGTACCCTGTGTGATAACTGTACTGTCCCTGCTTATATTGTCACCTACCTGGCTGCTGCAATGACCAGTGGCGCAGCTGATGGCTGCCTAGGCGCTGTGCAGCTCGGCAGGTATGTGGTTCCGTGCATGTAATGTTTTAATGTAATGACTCTCTCCCTCCGCCCCCCCCCCCCCTTCATCCCTGCTTCATGCCGCACTGTAATCCACAAAAAATTCCTAGTGGCCAATAAAGTTGATTTTATTCTATTCTATCTGATATATATATATATGTATATATATATATATATATATATATATATATATATATATATATATATTCTAAAGCCCCCACCCCCCATCCATTACGCAGACATATCTGAAGCTACTAATTTCTTCAGATTTCCCTTGAACTCTCCCAGGAATCTGATCCGACCCTGCGCTAAATTTTCACTCTATTCACATCTGGTCAGAGCTATCTGATGCAGACAAATCGCATCAGATTCATGTGATGCACACTTGGTACATCAGATGTGTCTGACACAATATTTAAATATGGTAGGCTGGGTTTCTTATGGGGGGGATATAAGAAGCAGGGGCCACCGTAAAAATGTCAGTAAAGGGTTAAGGTGGCCATACACTGCTCCAACTTCTCAGAGCAGTGTATGGGCATCCGATCCCCCTCAAGCTTCCCGGTCGACAAGAATGCATGCAATACATTGCTTGCGGTCCTTCTGCATGTGACATTTTGCATATGATCAATTTCCCCCACTGTCGGGAGGGGGACCCCGATGGGTGTCGGACATGCAGCACTTCTGACCGCCTACTCTGATGCATACGGGACTGCTCATTAGATCGTATTGAATGTCAAACACATCTGTGTATGGGCAGATTAAATTGTTAAATCATTTTTTAGGGTTTCCCCCCTGAACATAACCAGCCCCAGGCTCTTTTATCCAGTGCTGGTTCTAAAAATACAGGAGAGAAATAGTATAGGCTTCCCCTATATTTAAAACAACCAGCATCGGGCTCCAGGACCGGTCCTGGTTACAAAAATACGGGGGGATAAAAGCTATAAGGGTCCCCCATATTTTTACAACCAGCACTGGACTCCACTAGCCAAGGTTGTAATGACACAGCCCGGGGACACGTTAATAGTGGTCTCAGGGGCTGCAGCATCACTCCCCGCAACTAGTCGGGGTCCCTGGGGGAATGGGGACGCCTCATTAAAGAGATCCCCCTTCCAGGACACCTGAGGGCCAGGGGCGAAGCCTGAAGCTGTCCTCAGCGCTGTGGACACCGGCCTGATAGCTAATTAAGTGTGCGGGACCTGTGTATGGGAGGCGGCGATGGCCAGATCCCCTGGTACCGGGACAAGTGTGCGGGAGACCGCGGGTCTTCTGATCCCGGGACAAGTGTGTTGGAAGCAACGGGTCCCGTGATAACGGGACTTGCGTGCAGGAGGCGGTGTCGGGTGACATCTCACCGGTAGCGGCAAGAAGGCAGGTCTCATGGGGATGGGAGTGACCAGGGTCTGTGTACTTCAGATGCGATGCACCACGCCGGGCCGAAGAGGTGCTCTGCATCCACGGTGAAAGGCGGGCGATGGGCAGCAGTATATATTTTTTTTAAGCTCAGTGTTCTTGAGTTTTCCTTAGTGTGGATACTTACAGGAAAATTTACTGAAGCTTATTAAAATGAAAGAGGTGATGTTGCGCATGGCAATCATTTCTCAATTGCATTCTAGAAAAAGATCAACATAATCTGATTGGTTGCTATGGGCAACATCTTTATTTTCAAAAACTTTAGTAAATTTCCCCCATAATGTGCCACAGCATATGCATTTTAGGATTGTGTATTGTAACTTCTGTCACTGCACTGCAGTAACTGTATTTGAAAATGAGGAGGGCAAATCCTGAGGGAAGTCATGAACATCCGGGGGTTCTCACATCTCTCTAATTGGTTGATTGACAAAGGAACCATTTGTGACTCCACAGCAACTTAAAACTTTTACTTATGCCAATTTTCTGTTTTTTTGTTTTTTCCTCCAGACTAATAGCAAGGCGTTCACTGCCAAGACATCCTGTGTGAGGAGACGATACCGGGAGTTTGTTTGGCTGAGAAAGCAGCTCCAGAAATTTGCTGGTTTAGTGTGAGTTGTTTTCTTGTACTGTTAGCACTTGAGAAAAAAGGACGCCTCAGAGTGTTGTATGGTTATTGGTCTGTCTAAAATAATTCAGGGGTTTATTTTCACATTGCAAAAAAGGGATTTTCACTTCAATTTTAATTTTTTCTATATATAGTGGCTATTTGGATCACCACAGCCAGTATGTACAAACGGGATGCGGTCATTTGGTCTACAGCATGATGGTCCACAGTCATTAGGTCGACATGGGAAAAGGTCGACAGGGGTCAAGGTCGAAAGGTCATTAGTTTGACAGGGTCTAGGTCGACAGTCAAAAGGTCGACATGGGGTTTTTCACTGTTTTGAGCCGAGATGTGCCGACAGGCTGTATTTCATGCCCTACCATCCACTAGGGAGTGGTGGGAGAATAAAATAGTATGCCGAGCGTAGTGAGGCACCGTGCCCGATGCATTGCGAGCGCAGCGGTGCACTTTTAACTGTGCCCATGTCGACTGTGTTGACATTCAGGTAAAAAAAACAGTGAAAAACCCCATGTCGACCTGTTGACATAGACATTGTCGAACTAACGACCTTTCGAACTAATGAACTTTTGGCCTATAACCATGACGACCTAATGGTGTCGACCTAATGACTGTCGACCAAATGATCCCAACCCATACAAACCGCTGAAATACAAACAAGTCTCAGCAGAGACAACTTTGTTGGGCCAAAGAGCAGGCCGACCGCAGCGGTGATGGAGCACAATGCAACCGAGCCAGGAACACTCTGACTAAAGGAATAAGGCTAGCAAAAAACCTGTTCTTGGATAAGCTGACAAACGATCTTTAAACCAACGATCCCACATCTGCATGGAAAGGAATAATAATACAAGAAAACATCTAAGCCCTCCACAATGCACCAGGGCCTTGCAGAAGAGCTGAACCACTTCAGTTGTAGATTTGAGAAAGAAATCCCCTGTGAACAAAACAATCCCCCCTATGCTGCCCTGAACACCGACTGCCAACCACAGGTACTACAGGTCACCCTACAAGAGGTGGAGGAGCTGTTCAAACCCAGGAAAGGTCCAGGTCTTGACTGGGTGTCACCATCTGCCCTCAGACTACCACCAGTTCGCATAGCATTCAAATCGATGTGTAGAGGATACAGTCAACCTAGGCCTGAACTACACTCTACAGCACACTGACCCGGCACAGTGAGACTCCTCCTTCCCCTTGTGTATTTTCTTTTACACTTCCTCTCGATATGCAGTCATTGGATCGACAGGAATTAGGTCAACTACTGTTGTCGAAAGGCAATAGGTCACAGGTCTTCAACCTGTGGCCCTCCAGATGTTGTGGAACTACATGTCCCAGCATGCCCTGACAGTTTTGGCATGCTCTTATAGGAAAAAATGTGGCAATGCATGTTGGAACATGTAGTTTCACAACATCTGGAGGGCCACAGGTTGAAGACCCATGCAATAGGTCATTGGATCGACAGGAATTAGGTCAACTACTGTTGTCGAAAGGCAATAGGTCAACACATGGAAAAGGTCGACATGCGTGTTTTTTTTTATTTTTACCATACTTTACCATGCCAGTGGGTGTGGAGGGTGAATAAATTGGGTGCTGAGTGCAGTGATGGACACCATGCCAGAAGCATGGTGAGCGCTGCAGGGTCTTTACATGGTGTCCATGTCGATCTACGTTGACATACACCCAAAAAAACAAAAACTCCTTTGCTTGTGTTGACACTTTGACCATGTTGACCTAATGATCATCTGAGTTATTATCATGCAATTTGATCAGTGTGTAAGATTGATAATAATATGCTATCCCATGGGTCGTTTCCAACCCCGTCTCCTCATGCAGTCAAATTTTGCCTAAAGTCGTATATGACTGCAAATCGTTCAGTGCGTACGAATAATAAAGATTTCCTAAAACAAGATAGTCAGGGGTAAAGAAACCATTGTTTGAATGTGTTCAGTGTGTATGCACTATATCGTTAAATCTCTGGGGAGTTCAAGGGAAATTGTTAACGATATTGATGCCTCCCTTTATCAAATACTGCGTATACAGCTTAAGGCTGGGCACACACACTATGCTGATGGATACACAGACATGCAGACTTAGTGGCCAATTAAATAAAAATACACCCTTAAGAATTGGCTGATCGATTTATACTTTCTGACTTCACAGCTGGATGGGCATCAGAAATTGTGGGTCACCCATACACTCAGCCAGACATATCACTATATCTGCAAGATGAATCTGCATCCGCAGTGCTGCAGGGACAACCTGATATATCTGGAATGCACACCTGCCTACGCACTACAGATATATTGCAAGTTCAATGTAATGGCTATATTTCTATTAGTGTGTATCCAGCTTTAGTGTTAAGTGTTCGTTTTTATCTACATGGTGTCTCGGATCAGGAAGTTCAAGCAGAAAAAGGGGTGGACCTCTTGGGATGGTAGGTACTACCACAGGAAGTTCTCTTTTCTCCTTCATCCATGTGGAACATTGGATATAGGTAGAGCTGAAGGAGTCTGGGTGCTAATAGGTTAATCACTAAACCAGCATGGGCTCCTACTCTACAGGCCAGAGCGCTGCAGTCTGCCATGGGGAAGGCACACTGGCTTTCTGGTCACCCACACCCACCTAATCGTCAGGAACACATTTGAGATAAATGCAATTAACTTCTTTGTGGGGCTTATATGTTCTCCCCATGCTTGCGTGGGTTTCCTCTGTGTCCTCCACTTTTTCCCCACACTCCAAAGACACATAGTAGGTTAATTGGTTATGAAAAAATGATTGTGTGTAATAGGAAATATGTAGCAGCCCCATTGGGGTAAATGACTAAAATGTAGGTGCAATTATAACTGTTATCTGTGTCATGTAATTGTGAACTCATTTTTCTCTATTCCTCAGACCTGTCCCTGTCCTCCCAGGAAAACTTCCCTTTCACATTGGGTGCAGTGATGACTTTATTGCGCGCAGGCGACAAGGACTCCAGCAGTTCTTGGAACAGTGAGTTTTTTTGTTCCTTTTAAAGTAAATTACATTCCTATGGTACTTTTTTTTTTAAAATGTGTATGCCTGTAAATAGAGCATTGCCTTTTGTAAGTGCTATTTGTATTAGTATTAATTTCCCTTTTTTAAGGCTGACAATTTGCACTATAATGCAAATACAATTGATTATGTTGAGTGTTACTTAGGGTGCCCCTTGTTTGGGGTAAATTTTAAAATGTGAAGGTACACCCTCTAATGGTTTTCCTTCAGCTATTCTGAGAGCCTATGCAACATATGAAGTTAATCGGACAACTCTAAACCGTGCCCCAAGACGCTTTAAACTTCTTGAGAATTTAGGCAATTTTCCTGTTTTTTTTTTTTTTTTTTAATTCCCTTTGAAAAAATAGATATGGTCTGAAGTTTGATGCATTCGGGGTATTAGCCATCCCAAAATGTATCTTCTAACATAAAGGACAAGGGTTGAAATACATAGTCAGACTACAACCATAAAATATTACAATTGAAAGCAAATATGTTGAAGCCACGATATGGCAAAATAATGTTAAAATCATATGTCCCGTGTATTGGGCAACCAAAACTAGGTATTGGAAGTCCATTTTCTTGTTTACCTAACTGAGGTACTCCTGAATCAGGGCAACACCTCGCTCTGTTGCGTCGTTCACAGCCAAGAAGTTTTGAAAAAAGACTGAAGCTTGTTTGAAGGCCGCAGTCTCTTCACACTTGCTTGGATCGCTGTCCAGAAAGTCCAGTGGCAAATTGTGGCTTTTGAAAATTTCTACTGAACTACAATCAGAGCACAGACCTCACCCTGCAGCAGCGGCATTCACTAACGCAGCAAATGCCACAGACACACGGAGCTCAGGAGGATTCAGAGGAGGAGACAGTGACGTCACTGAACTTTGTACCAGCTCAGGCAAGCAATAATAATAATAAGTACATAATGCAACAACACTCATTTAATAAACTGCATAAATATTACTTCCCCACCCAGTCCTTGCTTGAGTATATTTTTGGACTGTGGGAAGAACTAAGAAGAAACACAAAAACATGGAAAGAACGTACAAACTCCACATCACAATCATCAGAATTGGTCGCGTGTGAGACCACAAAGCAAACTGCGCACTGAGCCAGTTGCCGTCCACATTATTGTGAATTGGGTACTGAGTGTGAACCTTATGTACCAAACTCCAAAAAGGGAAGCTTTTTTGAGCTTGGTCCCAAAGGTTACCGACATCTGGCTCTGATGGTGTAAAGGTCATACAGAGCCATTTGGCAAATGATTCAATGTCTTTAACTATTTCCTCTGACTTCCTGCACAAACAATTTTATGTCAAATGATGACCGATTGAGCAAACAATTACACATTAACGATGGTGGAGGTCAGTGTGAGCCAGTCAATCAGCTTTACCAAATCGTGCATACACATGAAACCATTTGTACACATTGCTAAAGATTGGTCTATGATCTTTCTTTTTTTAATAAAGTAATTTTTATTGGTTTTGCCGAAAAAACAAACAACACATTACAGACAGTGGTGCTACATATGGTGCTTATAGCAAATATGGCGTATCTGTAAGCATATACATAAAGGAGAACCATAGGAGTATTCATATATAGTCATACACATAGTCATACCAGAGCATGGATAGGGACACCAATACCCGGAGGCGCCATCCGGGTCTTCGTGACCAGCAATGGAAAGGAGGTACATGTGAACCAGCATATCTCTCGGATAGTTATTGAGCACCATCAGATTATAGTACTAAACAGTCATCAGGCAAAAACACCACTGTCCAAACTAAATTAACCCACTATCTAAAATATACCACCTATACTACCCAAAGCAAAACTCCCCAAAACCCCCCCCACCCTGTATGACCTAACCCCAACCTAGGTATACCTGGAGCCCCCCCCCCCCCCCCCCGCCCCCCAACTAACTATACTAACCATCACTAAGAGGAGATAAATTAGTAGCTTTCAGCTATATTAGCTAAACTAACCTAAATACCTAATTCACCCCTTTCTCCCACCCCCTACACTACATTATCTATCTAAACACCCCCCCCCCCCCCCCCACCCCCATACAATGGACGGATAATAAGCGGATGGATTAAATGGGGCAACGGCTCGGTAATAGTTATAAAGTATAATCATCTGTGGGGAACCTGTCCCTCCCACCAATAATAGGATATTTTAATAACTAGCATAGGAATAACTGTACAATAAAAAGCCAGTCCGACCAGGCCCTCCCCCACTGTAGAACCAAATAATTAGCAGTCCCTCCGTCACATATGTCAAGTTACATTCCAAATAAACTGTAACGTTAAAAGTAGGGCAATAGTACAGTGGACGTTACACCCATATATCCAGGATATATCCACAATAATACAATATAAAGATTAAATGCAGTAGAGAATACAACAGAAATGAAAATAACACCAGGAAAAATCTGAATAGGCATCATAAACTATAATGGCATATATAACATTAATCCAGCCAAAAATGGTTCTTGATCCTCTTCGATGTTACTTGAATGTCATCATCCGTTGTCGGATGTGTTGCATCATTACTTTTATTTTGCGAGGCTCAATAAAAATATTTTGGAAAAAAAAAACATTAATCCGGCCAATTCTCGATCAGCTGAAAAAACACAATTATGTCCGTATCCCCAGGTTTTCGAGGAGAAACCAAAAAACATTTAGAATATTTAAACATCAAACATTTAAACATCAAATTCCCGAATTTAGTCTTTTCTATCAGCAGCAGAGAAGGGTTTCTGAGGTGGATCACAACTACCCCATCTCCAGACTTTCGATAGGTAATGGGAAAACAACCACGATATTGAGAGATCAAGTTCCAGGATCTAGAAATTCCCATCAATAGGAAAAATGGAGGCTTACGGAATTTGAAGCAGTCCTCAACAGCAGGAGTTGGGATGGTATCAAAGGGGATGGGATGACTCCTCTTCCTGAGCAGGAGGATGCATACCGTATATACTCAAGTATAAGCCGACCCGAATATAAGCCGAGGCCCCTAATTTTGCCCCAAAAATCTGGGAAAACTTATTGACTCGAGTATAAGCCGGGGGTGGGAAACACAGCGGTTACTGGTAAATTACAAAATTAAAATAGATACCAATAAAACTACATTAATTGAGGCATCAGTAGGTTTTTGAACATGCACAGTATACATACACACACATGCACAGTATACATACACACACAGACATGCACAGTATACATACACGCACAAACATGCACAGTATACATTACATACACACACACAGACATGCACAGTACACATAGTGTGTAAAAAAACAGCATAAAGGTAATTTATTACAGCACATACCCAGACCCCCCTCACTCCCCCCCCCCCCCCACACACACACACACACACACCAGAATTTAACATTTCATGTTGGTACCTTTTATTCACAGTACCGGTACTTTAATACTTTAAGACGCAGGACGGAGCAGAGCACCAGGCAGGAAGTGTCAACCTCTGACACTCCTGCGTGTGTCCGGCCCCTGCTCTGTCCTGCTGCAGCGCGGCGCCGGCGGGAGAACGGGCGGGCAAGGTAGGGAAGCCGGCGGGTGAGCTGGGAGAGCGGGCGGATAAGGCAGGGGAGCCGGCGGCAGCAGTGCACAGCTCCGGCGCTTTGTGATATGTCTGCGCCCGGAGCTAGTGTTCTGCCGGCTCCGCCGCTGCTAAAGATGTGTATTTTCCACTTGACTCGAGTATAAGCTGAGGAGGAGGTTTTCTGCCCAAAAAATTGGGCAGAAAAACTCGGCTTATACTCGAGTATATACGGTAAGTTGAGTCGGTGAAAAAGACTTGTAGACCGCAGCATCAGGATTTAGAGGCACATCGATAGCTTCAAATTGAGCAAGGAGCCTCTGACAGGAGGCATTTATGGCCCAGAGGATTTGATGCACATAGCTTGACATCATAAGTAGTGAAGTGGTACCCAATCCTGAGTAAAATGGCGGTGGCTAGCACACCGCCAAGGTTTTCCACGGATCTATAAAGGATAGCGTCCCCAGACCTGCAGTGCCACACAGGAAAGGATAGCTTGTGTAGAGAAGTAGAAATAGATGACCTGCAGGAGCCAGAGATAGTCAGCACCCTCCAGTAATTTATGGTGCTGGGTATACACGTGCGACAAAATGGCGCTTGTTGAATAGGTGCAAAAGAAAGTGGATAACGTCAGGCACTTGAGATCCAACCCACAGTGTTATGAAGTCAGTATTACATACAGGGGGTGCCAATGCTGATGTTAATGCAGCACCACCTCAGGTATCTCAGGGTGCAGAGGAGTCAGCCAGGTAAATTCGGGAGGCAGGACGCAGGCTTTGAGCCGTACCGCAACAACAGGTCCAATTGGTACAGGGGAGCCTGGAGGCCATAACTCACCAGCAGGATTATCTGTTACCGCAGGTCCTTCAGCCCTGGCAGCCCCAGCAAGGTCTCAAGCGGCAGCAGCAGTCACCCCAGGATCCGGACAGAGCCCCCACGGCAATCCAGTATCGACGCCATCCCCAATATGGCGCCCGGGTCCCCACAGTAACAGCAGTGGCGGGCGCTGCCCGCTCCGTCACGGGCAGCAGTTGCTCCGCCAGCCACCAGTCGGATGGGCTAAGTTCCCACCGCTGTCCGGTACCCAAGCACCGCCCGCGCCGAAGAAAGGAGGCATGCTGCGGGAGCACAGGAGGCAAGATGGTGCCCGCGATCTCAACGCCCGGCAGGTCCAGCAGGTCGCACCAGCCCCGAGAGGACCCCTCAGATGGCAGCGGACGTCTCGGGAGGTACAGGAGGAATAGCGGAGAGAAGGCAGTCAGAGAAGAAGGCACCTTATTCCCTTGGCCAGGATTTTAAAACAGGATATCTGCGGAGCTCTCCCCAGGTGCATCTTCTCACATGTCTGGCCAAGCCACGCCCTTCCCCCTCCCCCCCTTCCCCCAGTCTAAGATCTTTCTGCATGCAGGAAAGATCATAGACCTCTACAAAAGACCGGCGGGGATGCGCATCGACATCTATATTGCTCATAAACGCGAAAGATTTGTCGTTTCAATCGGTCGGGAATGCACAGATCTTTTGCCAAATTGCACCTTAAGTTGCTTTGTGCCCATGGAGGCATTGGGCAGTATTCAATGAGAAAAATTTGCCGTGTTTTATGGCGAATTTGTGCTTTTCTCGCGTTGGACGGAGACTTTTGCTCTCAAAAAGCGAGCAACCCTATTCAATGTGAACGTCTCGCCGTCTTTCTGAGTGATTTTCGCTGTGTCTCTCTGTGTAGCAATTCTCCATCTTTTCATGGAGAAGTGGAATGTGAACTTTTTAAATAAAAGGTTTTTTGTTTTAATTTTGGTGTCAAAAAATCAGGAATTTTATTCTGTGAAAGGGCATGCTATTTTTATTCATGTGCTTATAGCACTTGAATATATATTTTAATTAAAAAAAAAATATTTTTTATTTTTTTTACACAGAGCAGCCAGCAGGGGGCCGGGAGCTGAGCCGCTCATTAGATATTCATATATTCACTGCACCCGATCATTACATATGCAGGATCGGGAGCAGTGACTATACCCGGTCCCCTGCTGGCTCTGGGGGGGGGCAGGGGGCAGCCTGGGTCCACAAAAGTTCTGGGGCAGGCAGGGAGACTTCAATCTCCCTGCCTGCCACTGTCCCACGGCTCCCTGCCGTGGACGCTCGTCCGCTGCAGGGGTTAAGATTCGCAGCGAGGGGCAACTCGCCCCTCCGACATTGAATACAGGGAGAGCGAGTGTCAGCCAGCCCTCCGAAACACAGCGAGTGAGCAGCGAATCCTAAACAGGATTCGCTGCACACGGCGATATTTTATATTGAATACTGCCCATTGTCAGAGGTGAAGGCTATTATGATTTCTCTCCTGCAGTGATTGCCCAGTAATGAGGAGATGCACATGATGCAATGGCGCGGCACAGGTGTCTTGCTCAAACATGACAGACTCTGCCCAATGTGTCATGAAGTATTTTCTCGTTGTGATATTTACCTCCAACAGAAAAATGATTTGATGACCATTATTTCCTTTATTTTTGTGTGTGTAGTTACACTTCCCTTAATACCTTATTCCCTGAAATAATTAGAAACCTAAAGTTTACATCTGAAAAAGAATGAAACCTAAAGTGAGTAATCCAGTGATTTTTTTTTTTTTTTTTTTGGCCAGATAAATGGTTTCTATAATCTATTTGACTTGCCCACACATTACAGATTTGTTTCAGTGATAGGCAGATTTTTCCTGTTAGAATGCCCACACATACAAAAATGAAACTCCAATAAAACCAGATTTTTAAACATGTTTAAAAATCTGATTCAGCAATCGATTGGCGATCCCTATTAATTGTTGATTGGTATTGCCAACAGGGGGAGCCCACACATTAAAGATTAATTGTGACAATCATCTCCAGAACGGAGGATTGTCACAATTAATTGCTGATGAATAGGGCCCATAAGTTTACAATTATTAATTTGATTTATGATTACTTGCTTCACCTACAGTGCATATGGTTTTGCCCATTAGTGATTGTACCTTTGCGAGTGAACCACAATAATCCCCATAGTGTGTGTGTGTGTGTACATTATACACACAAAGTCTAGCGATCAAGTAACATGTTGCTCAGAGATCCTGCCACAGATTCCAATTCCCACCTTTGCAACAAAAAATATGTGCACTCACTTAAAAAGCGTTTGAAGCGGTTTTAAGAAAAGTCACCTAAACCGTAAAGCTGTCTGCCGCTTGGGGCACGGGGTAGAGATGTCTGATTTAACGTCATATTTTGCATGAGCTCTCAGAATAGCAAAAAAAAAAAAAAAAAAATGGTGTCCCATTGATTTTCGGACCTTCATTTTTAAGGGACACCCTAGTGTTAATGTAATTGGCTGACAAAAAAAAACACTGCCTTTGGAACATCATCAGACTGTGGAGAAACCTGAAAACACTAAAGCTCATCATGAGGAGTGCTCCTTGAGTTTGAACTGTGAATACTAGCTGTTGTGTTACCCTTGCTGCAAAACTCAATATTGCTTTTGGACCTGGACATTGCTATTATTGTTTACGAGGACTGATTGAAAACCACACTCTCTATTTGAAAGGGGTTTAAAAGAAATATGGGGTGTAAATGTTGAAAGGTTTGTATTAAAAAACAAACAAAAAAAAAACAGTCAGTTGTTACTAATATGATGTGGAAACACACTTAGGGGGTATTCAATCCCCTTTTCGTGATTTCATTTTTTTGTTTGGTACTGCCGTCGTAGTTATGCTTACATGATCTTTGTCACGCCTATTCAAAGTGTTTTTGCTACATACCAATGATATGAGATGTAGGCGTCGCTATTGTGTCTTTTTGTGCCATGTCGTAAAGTATTTAAGCGACACTCCCGCATGGGTCAGTGTCATTTGTCTGGATTTCTTGAAGGCGTCAACCTTTGCCTGATTTTTCACAATGATGAAGTTCGATTATTCTGCCAACAGCTTAGAACAGTGACATCAATCATTTTTAATTGGCCAACACTTGTGAGTACAAAAATAAGCGGGAAACAAAAAAGAGCCAATACACTTTAAGAATTTTGGTGTGATAACTTTCAACCAGGACATGAGGAAAGGGAGATAACAGCCTCCCCGTTAGGTCCGGACCGTTCAAGTTTTCACTACATGTCCTGCCCATACAGGGAGCCTTCATTCTCCACCCTCCACTTATGCCTGGTGACAGGTGTTACCTGAAACCCTCCCCCCCGGACAGAACACCACTGGACCGGACGCTTGAAAATCCAAAATGCAGAGTTTGATATCTGGTCCAGCGGTTTGGAAATCTTGTCCTAGCATGGTTTATACCCATAACACTATCTACATCTGACAAATGTCACCAGGGAGAGGAGAATGGGTTAAATATATTCCCTGTAGGGTCCGGCCATGTTACAAAATGAAGCCAAATCGAAACTACACAAGGACACTGTAGTCCGCTGTCCACCTCTCCCTATTGACAGCTGACACAGGCATCACCTATATCAGCCACCCCAAAAAACGGACATTTGAAGCACCAGACTGCAGGTTATATCTGATGTCCAATCCTACGGACGTGTTAATTGGCTGAGTCCAGTTTTCACTTAGTCCCATTATGTTACAGAAGCTGCATAGATCACGCAGACACACTTTGAACATGGACTTTACAGGCAGCCAGCTCACATAAAAAAAAAAAAAGGACATTAACCTATGCAAAGTACTTTACTCAGATTAGCTCACACGTAGCAAAAATGTGAAGTGTGAGCACTGCAAAAACTTGGAAAAGACAAAAAAAAACCAGTCTGTATCAAAGGGACGATATAGGGAAAGCAAGGTGCAAAAAATATTACACTACATGAACTTTGAATAGCTGCAACACTAAAAAACGAGTACTTCAGTGAAATACTGCTTAAAAATTCGTAAAAATAGATCATCGCCAGTCACACAAAACGAAAAAAGAACATAGACATTGTCATCTCGACAGGCGCAAAAAATGAACAATGAATATGCGATATCCAAAGTTAACTCTTTTATGTCGTTAATTCACAAGAAATCGACAACAATAAACAAAACGGCTAGGATTGAATACCCCCCATAATATGTTTGCTCACAGGTTCAATAAAGAACAACGCCGTCTATGCATTTAATATTTGTATTTATTTTGGTACTTGTTTCCTAGCACGGCCACAATCTTGTCCATCGTGTACCTTAAAGTTAAGGTACACGATGGACCCGATTTCCTTTTGAAATCAGGTCCATTTTGCCGGCAAAGGCAAAATCGGGACCATCGCGTCGGTCGCGTGCATTAACATGGCTCGCGATGCGATGGACGCGATTTTGCCATAGGCTTCAATGTTAAAATATTTTTAACATTGAAATCGGGAGCATCGCGTCGGTCTTGTGCCATTATAATGGCACAAGATGAGATGGACTTGATTAAGTCCATTTTACATAGCAAACAATGGGAAATGGGCCAATATGACCCATTTCACATTGTATATGGCCCCGTCATCGTTAAAAAGTTAAGCAACCCCATTGTGAGCGTCACCCAACGATTGACGCCAACCCGAAGCGTGGCGAGCGCAGCGTTGCGCCTCCTCCGACCTTTTCATACCCCTACTATTCACGTCGGCGTGGAGTTGAGAATATAAAGTGTGGCGAGCCACCGAGCCCGAAGCATGGCGAGCGCACGCGTATACCTGTGAAGTTATACGCGTCCCCTCGTGGGGCTCGCTGCGCTCGCCACACTTTATATTCTCAACTCCACGGCGACGTGGATAGTAGGGGTATGAAATGGTCGGAGGACGTGTACCGCCGCCCCTCACGGGCTCGCCACGCTTCGGGTTGGCGTCAATCGTGGGGTGCCGTTGAGGGGGTAAAATTTGGGGTCTGGGGACTACTTTACATTGAATCCAATGTAAAATAGGGTCCCAGGGGCCCTATTCACATTTGATTCAATGTAAAAATCGCGTCGGTCGCATCGCATGCGATGCGACTGACGCGATTTTTCCGACTCGATCACCCCGATATAAATCGGTGTGGCCGTGCTAGGAAACAAGTACCTTTATTTGTTTACATGATTTTGTTATAACGTATACTGTGGCTGATGCTGGAATGCCGGTCAAGTGGCCGTGTGCATCAGTAGTCTGCCTGACTCTGAATCGGCCCAATTGTGTTATTATTTCTAGAACATTGTAGTAGGGATTGTCCTAGGATTTAGGTCCAAAGTTGCTGGGATTCCAATCTCAGGATTGGAGCCTCCAATCCCAGGATTTTGGCTTCAGATTGCCCAATGCGCAATTTCCTTATTTATTCTGGGTGGGGCTGAGCACTCCAGAATGCTAAACAGCAGCTGCTAGCATGTTTTTCAATCCTGAATCCCAAGATTGCTTTCCTTAAGAAGTAATGCAATATTTCTGTAATTGTTAAGATTATGGCATGTATGCCATGATTAGGAATTAGAAAATGTTACTGGTACATTGTGGCAAACCTAACCATTTAAGTGATTGCGGAGTATGTCTAATTGCTTGTGTCCTTGTGTCAGCAGAGCTGTACAGAATATGGTCCTGCTTTCGGACAGTCAACTGCACCTCTTCCTACAGAGCCAGTTGGCAGTGGCTGAGATCGAGGCCTGTGTCCAGGGACGGCGGTCATACACTGCTACTGAAGCTATCCTGAATTATGCTATGTCTAACCGAGGCTGGACCCAAGAGGAAACAGAATAGGTAGCGGTATCTAGACACCTCAGTTAAATGTGAGGTCCTTTTTTTTTTTTTAACTCACTGTTAAAGGGAAAGCAATATCTCAGTCTAGAACACTTTGCACTTTAAATTGTTCCCCTGGGAAACGTAAGCAGGAATTTTACGTTAGAAATAGGTACAGTATTCCTGTGTGCCCTTGCTGGTGTTTTCTAATCGGTGAGAAAACTAGCACCATTTTGTGGGTATTTTTTCTGTAGATGAGAAGACTATTGAACCTTTATGCAGTTTGAGGAACATTTACCTTCTCCTTTCATCCATACATCTGAAGAAGATTGTTCTATTCATCCAGCTGGACCATCCACAAGATCTTGCAGCCATAATGAGATAAATCACTCCAAGCTGGTGATCTGTACTGAGGATATACTGCACCTGCTATTACAGTATTGTATGATACTCCCTCTATCATCTAGGCTTCTGATATCTTCCCATAATCCACATGTACTCACTACATCAGTTAATCTGTTGGGTCAGAACATGTGGGGCTTTATTAACCAAGTGACCGCATTTTTACGCTCTGGTTCCCTGCGGGTTGGAGGTGAAAATGTAAAACTGAACTTGCAGTCAGTGTAGGACCCGGCGGGTTTATCCTCACTGCGAGTGCAGTATTAACCTTTTGAGTGCAAACATCTCTGTGACAGAGGTGCAAAATATGAGTGCCAATGGCTCTGTGAGAGATATGCATAATATAAGCTAAGAATGCCAGCATCACCCACGTTTTGTTATATAAATTTAAATAAAAAAATCTGTAAAAAAAAAAAAAGATATTTCCTATATAAGGTAAACAATACAGGTCATTCTGATTAAAAATGTTGGCTTGGCAATTTTCACAAATTCCCTAGGCACTCAAAGGGTTACATTTTTGCCTACAAAAGCAGCTAGTTTCTAAATAAAGCCCTAGGTATACTTCCACTGGACTGTAGTTTATTATTTTATTCATAGTAATACTACTCATTCACTACTGAACAAGTTACAATAGAATTTGTTACAATAAATACAAAGCTGTAATGTACTTTTTTGAGTAAATGTATTTGTATTCTGAGGCAGCTCTGAAACTTTATTCATAATTTATCAATGTATCTCAGCCGTTTCAAATTAAATTAAAAAGCAGGTACACAGAGTTAAGGCCCATACACACATGCCGATTTTTCAGATAAAAGTCGGCAAGTGTGTATGACCCAGCGGTGGCTGACTAGCGGTGATGCGCGCTCCCGCATCGTCGGCTGGTTTTACCAGCATGCCAGCAATGATGGATGCAATGATGGATGTTTTTTTATCCATCATCGCTGTGTGTGTGTACGGCAGCCGGGCTGAAAGATGAGACACTTTCAGCCCTGCTGACCGCTCCGCTCTCTCCCCGATCCCTCCCCCACCCTGCTCCAAATGGAGCATATAATACTATACAGCCTGGCCAGCGCTGTCATTAGTGAGTGCAGAAACTGTGGCACTAGCACTCGCTTCACTGGTCCGCACAGCCCCCGCCAGTATGAAGTACCTGCACCTTCCGCAGCCGGGTCTGATATGCTGCACCGCACACATATATATCTGGAAAAAAGATGAGATGGGTGCCTCCTCGTGCAATATGTTTATATATTATAGTGAACCCCTTCACCGTCCGTGAGAAAAGGACCCCAAGAAATTCAGGTGTACCGTTAATAGTGGTCTCCAACCACTATAATATGGGCTTGATCGTATAAAGACCTCGGCTCTCAGGAATACTTGCTTAGATCATCCATAGTATTTCTCAATATATTCACCAGCACATAAAAGGAAATACAGGAATATACTAGCGTAATATTGTTAAAACATTTATTTCTATAGCAAAAAATGACAAAAGTTGCCTGTACAATGTGTTAAAAAAAACAGTTGCTTATCTGGTGAATCTTGATGCAGTCCGTCATATATCACCATGGTATAGCATAGAGTCCCCTCAACGCGTTTCGTCCGTGACCCATAGGCAGGACTTCCTCAGGAACGACTATCTCACTGTAATATATAAACATATTGCACTAGGAGGCGCCCATCTCATAATTTTTCCGAATCTTTACCGAGAGGTTCCCTTAAACAGGAACCATCAGGAGAGGAGCTGCAACTCTGAAGGAAGGAGGAACTGTGCATTAATTTGTAGAGCGCCTGTGTGCTACTTCTAACAGGACAGAACTGATAATTGCAACCCAAAATAGAGGGGATTTATCATAGCGCTATTACCACTACATCCGTTTTATATATATAATAGATAGATAGACATGGTGCTGCCCGGCACTCGCTGGTTGAATGTGTAGTCAAATACCTGGTGCCTTCCTCATAAGGTCTTCCTTCCTTTTCAATACAATATAGAAACAGGCGGCACTCACGGGATTTCTTCTTGTGCAAAAAATGTGCACGTTTTTTTTGCACATGAAGAAATCCTGTGAGTGCCGCCTGTTTCTATTATATTTATATATATATATATATATATATATATATATATCTATCAGAGTGTGCTTGCAAATGTAATCACAACATGTACATAAAGTTGCCCGATGTGCATAAAAGATGTGTGCACAGAATAAAAATTGTTTTCAAAACAGCATTTGTGGGTTATTAAGCTAGTCACCCAGAAATGGATATAGTGACCAGCGCGTTTCGTCAACAAAATGACTTCCTCGGTCGAAGCAGCATATTAAAAGAACAATTCGTGCCTAGTAGGTCACAGAGCGCAGTCTCCTTTACGGACAGTGACCCGATGGATTAGCATCAGTTAAGTAGCGGCAAAACTGAAGCACCAGGTATATGTTTTTTTTTTTTTTAAATTGATGATATAGTCAGAGAAGTTAATATCACAAATGGATCCAAGCAACGATCAGAATATAATATATATATATATACACACACACACACACACACAAAGCGCCAAGGAATAAAATAACACTTTACTTATAATAAGCTAACATACATTGGGGTTTAGATATGAAAGCTTGCCCAAGACAGTCACATCACTGCCACGGCAGGTGGGTAAGGGTGGAATCACAGCTCACAGGATGATCAGCCCAGCGGGGTACGTACACAGGCGGACGCCGAATAGAGACCAGGATGTCTTTCACGGACCAAACGGGACATCCAACGTCAGCAATGTATAAGCTATGCCCAACGCTGGGGGGGGGGGGGGTGTGTCTCGGCTGCGTGTGCTGCTTGACTGCTCTATGGGGGGGGGGGGAGTTGGGGGTTGCGGGGGTCCAGCCGCTCATCTGCTTCAGTGCTGAGTCCAACGGGGGGGCGCTCACCTGCTCCACGGCGGTGGGGCCCCGCTGACCTGCACCAGCACCCGCTTCATTGATGGCGGGGAAACGCTGTTCAATGATGTTGCTACTGCCGGTGGCTATGGGGGGGGGCATCGCTTCATTGTATTTACGTATTGCAAACACAGCAGAGTGCCGCACCACACAGCTACTATATATATATATACAGGAATAATGATAGCGGCACTCACAAGACTGCTCAGTTTCAGGTACAAAACATTCTTTATTTATATATATATATATATATAATACAAAGAGACCCAAACCGCGCACACAAATTGGTGAAGCAGCACCTCTGAGGATCCCCTGTTAGACGGGACCCAAACGTGTTTAGGAATGAGAGTGAAAGAGTTCAGGGTGCGGTAACAGTAATTTGATACAATTAAAGATATAAAATACATTTAATAAAAAGATGCCGCTTAGGCAACAAATTAATTACAATACATTGATTATGACAACAATGATTGGTTATTTCAGAATAAAAGTTTGGCCCAACGCGTTTCGTCAAAACGTTGACTTCCTCAGGGGCTGAGAAGGTATTGAGTATGACAGATTTGGCGCTTCATATATGGAAAAAACACTAAGACTCCACTTGTGAGATTTCTGTTCTTAAAACATATGAAGGAGAATTGACTGCCATCAAATTGGGGCTTTTTATAAAAAACGGGTCGCTACCCGAAAAAACTTTAACACCGGGGTATAGAGCATGGGGTAGGAAATCCCCCTCACAGATAATATACCGTCAGTAATTTCCAACAACTGCCCATATATCACTGGGCCACCGAATGTAGACTCCTAGGGATCCACAGGCCACAGTGCTAATGACAAGTTAGCTATGTCTACTCCTTGGCAGGAGAGTACCATTAAAGGACCTAAATCAGGGCTGGGCAATTGCGGCCCTCCAGATGTTGATGAACTACACATCCCAGCATGCCTTGCATCAGTTTCAGCATGGACACTTAGCAAAACTAATGCAAAGCATCCTGGGATGTGTAGTTCATCAACATCTGGAGGGCCGTAATTGCCCAGCCCTGACCTAAATGATTTGTATGTTAAAATGCTATGTATGATCCAACACATATCAGGATTCACTTTCCCCAGGAATGACCAGCCATAAATTCTAGTTTTCTTTAAAAACATCATATGTAAAATGCATGTGCTTTATTGGTCAGGTCATTAAATCCTTCATATTAGGTGGACAAGTGATTATAGAATTGTACAGTGTATGGAAATTAACCTGATGTATGTAGACTGGATTGTCCAGGAAGTTTTAATCTATGTTATTGGTATATTTTACTATATTATGATTTTATATACAAGTGCTTTGATATGTGTCCATTGGTGACTGCTTCTGTTTATGAATTAGGAGTATCTGCCAGGCCTGGCAAACCGGTGGACTCGGAGATGGTAAAGACTGGAGCCAGTGTACATGTTGCAAAGCATTATGGGGACTGACGTTCTTTGGGGTTTTGTGACAAAACCCCCGGGAATGGAAACTCCAATCATGGGATTAAAATCCCGGTGTTTTGGGGGCCAAATCCCGGGATTCTGCCGATCAGGATCCCGGAATTGGCCACCCTCGCTGGGGATAACGCATTCCCATAATGTATACCACATACATAATACATTCAGGAGAAGACCTGGGCTGCTTCACCACGATAAAGTGAAATGGGGCACACAAGGAACATAACGGCCAGATTAATAAATCTACCCCTCAGAGACACATTGTGGCATTGAATTGAATATGGAGAGAGAGAGGGTTGACTTTGAGGCAGAGCTCTTACAGTTCTTAGGGCCTTATTTTGGTTCATTCTTTCTGACAAAATCCTTCTTAGATGGACAAAACCATGTGCACTGCAGGGGGGGCAGATGTAACATGTGCAGAGTGAATTAGATTTGGGTGAGTAATTTTGTTTCTGTGCAGGGAAAATACTGACTGCTTTATTTTTACACTGCAATATAGATCTCACTTTGAAGTAAAACCCCACCCAAATCTAATTCTCTCTGCACATGTTACATCTGCCCCACCTGCAGTGCACATGGTATTGCCTATCTAAGAAGGATTTTGTCAGAAAGAATGAACCAAAATAAGGCCCTTAGTGAGTGTGAAGTGCTGTCAGCTCAGTCGGTGGCGTAGACACACACATACTGTATGCAGGCTGCTGCTGCTGGTTGGGCAAAATGCACAGAAAGTGAGACCAGACATACATTGGGCAGATGTTTTGTCACTATCGATTCCCAAAACATCAAGCACTAGGTCCCAATCATCAATGTTTTGGGAACATTGCGCTAGGGATAGCCATCGACTATCAAAGTCACTTTTTTCTTTTTGGTTTTGACTTTGCTCTCAACTCCGATCCCGCACCATATATGTTTATACCAGTTTTACATGTCTGGGCCCTATATATTAATGCTTATTGTACTACAGACTGGTTGGGGACAGTTTTAAAACAGTGTTTACATCAGTTCACAGATTCTTTGTAAGGGTCTTCTAAAGCATATGTCTTGGCTCATATAATACTGGAATATCAATCTTGAAAATCATGCAGTCTTCTTATACACTGCAATATTTGAAATGTTATCGCTCATTCTGGCCCTTCTGAGCAATATCATTTAAATATCGCACAGTGTGTACACTATGAATGATGTGCACTCCCACGGGTCGATATCTACTTCACTGTTGTCTGTACATGCAGCTCATGTTGGCTATATCGCCAAAGACTGCATGGATGGAGCAAGGACCCAATGATGTCACTGAAGGATAACATTAATTATAGAATTTAGTGTGTATGCACTATATACTTTTGCCCGAGAGTTAAAGGGAAATTGTTGATATCATTGCTCATGGAGTGAATAGTCTAGTGCAGTGGTGTCAAACTCATGGCCATCCATCTGTTGTGGGACTACACATCCCAGCATGCCACATATTTTATATCATGCATTGCTAAAACTGTGGCAAGGTATGCTGGGATGTGTAGTTCCACAACAGATGTAAGGTTATGTGTTTTACCACTGGTCTAGTGCGTGTGCACCTCTCGATATTTGTCAGACTTTCCTCCAATGTCCATATTCAACATGTAGCCCTACTAGTGGAACTACTACACTGCCACAGTTTTCACATACCCCAATGGCAAAACCTGATGTTAGCTCGACAGCTGATGAAGGGCCACATGTCGAATACCCCTATAGATGATTATTTTGCATCTTTTTTTTTTTTTTAAACAATAAGGCTAGTGTTCTTGGTATTATACACTTAACCAAATATAACACCGGAGCTGAAAAGTGAGATCTTGGTCACATCAGACTGGGTGATGTAACTCACAGACAATGTCTACAGTCCTCGAGAGCTTCCACCAGGCCATGTTTTCCAGATCACCTTGCTGATGGACAGGTATAGCCATTATTCACTAACCAATTTCAAAAGATCCACAGATGGAACTAAGTAATTACTTCAGTCGCGCTTCTGGAGGAGAACTGAAAAACGTTAACTGTTGGTAGCTCTTGAGGACTGGGGTTGGCTACCTCTGGTCTAGGTCGACACTGACAAGTGGACATGTTTTCCATGTTTTTTTGGGGTGTCAATATGTAAGGTGTGTCCAAATGAAAAGGACACTGATTGTATGTAATATGTAATATTTAATTACAGTTCATGTGTAATATTGCTACTACACAACATTGGTGCACTGATCCCAGCGCATTGGAAGGGAGTATATGGCTTCACTGTAGAAACTCCTTGGTTGCTGATGGATCCAGTTTTCCAGTGTCCTGCTGATCAGGAGGAATCTATTATGCATCCAACCGCACAAAACAACTTTAAAAAATGAAGAAACTGCGGCAAAGCCATTTACTTCACATACACATCTGGTAAAAATGCCATCTATCAGCACACACATTAATCCACTTCTATACAACACTGCTACAGCAAAAGTCTCCTTTTCATTTGGGCACACCGTATAGACTCCTGAGCACATAGACCACCAATTAGTATAGCGATTTGCTCACAATGGGTTGGGCCACTTTAATATTTCCATCTCATGTTGAAATATTGCCAGTGTGTCAGCCATTAGGTTATAGAACCTTCCTCCACTTGGTACGATCACTTCCACAAACTTTCTGTCAAACTCTATATGACCTTTAATGTGAATTTTCATTAATAGTATTATTTTTGTTACCCTCCCATAAGAGAAAATTTGTCAATTTCCGATCATCTGTTTTATAGCTACAATGAAAGACGAAATCATGCAGAAGCAAACTTACCTATTGTGCTGGTTCAATACTTATCCCACCTGTTTCTAACAGACTGAAATAACAAAAACCTTTCCTGGTAGGGGGCCAGATTATCTAAGCTTCAAAAGTGACAAAATGGAGAGTGATAAACAGCCAGCCAATCAGCTCCTGTCTGACATTTTTCAAACACAGTCCATGATATGGCAAGTAGGAGCTGATTGGATGGCTGTTTATCACTCTCCATTTTATCACTTTTGAAGCTTAGAGAATCTGGCCCAGGGTCTCTTAGAGGACTGAACCTGAAAAATCACAGCAATAGGGGGATCTGCTCCCCAACCCATAAAATCACCCAAGTAAATAAACCACATTGAGGCAGATGTATTAATCCTGATAAAGTGGAAGGTAATAACGCACCAGCCAATCAGCTGTGTTTGAAAAAGGACAGGACTTGATTTGCAGGTGCGTTATCATATCACTTTACTGGGCTTAATACAGTTGGCCCATTATAAGAAAAGTAGCACTAGTAAGCAAATGAGGTCACACATCTGCGACCCCACTGTCTCAAACCGTGGCATTACAGTCCTGGATTGAAGGATATCCATGCTTGAGTCCAGATGGTTAAATCAATTGACTAAATACTAATTAAGTCACCTGAAAATGTGAAATCTATGCTCTGACTTTGGGCATTCCTCTTTCAGACAGAGTGGGGCACATGTATGAACCAGTACAGCCAAAAAGCCTGTACTTCCCCGCTGAAGCAGAGACTTGGTCTCTTCCTGCTCTGTGTGCTGGCGCCATTTTCTCTCCAAGCTGTGGAGCTGAAGCAAGGCTTTTTATTCACAGTACAGAGAGTGAAGTTTCTCCTGGGCAGCGCTTCCCCCGCTGATGGTCACTGGCAGCAAAAAGCAGACAGATAAGTACACGATTACATGATTCTGTGCTTTGTCTGACACTGTATTAGACATGACTGAAGGGTGTAATGCTGCTGCCGTGGGGGAGGGAGTGTGTGCCATGTTACTTAACTGCAAGTTTTGTGGGGTAAGTTAACATGTGAACAGATGGATCAAGGGGATTTGTGCCCCTCATGTGAGTCTGTACCCAGTGGAATGCAAGCCCAGAGGTCTGAGCAGACTGAACCTGCATGAGCTGCTGCGTTGGGGAGGTCCATGAATGCCTTGTGGAGGCATTAAACAGGCAGAGAGATAATTTAGTGAAGTCTCCTGGCCATATTTCTTCCTCCCAAACTTCTATGGGCTCCATTACCCTATCTCAGGGGAATCCTGTATTATTGCAGGAGACTGCGCAAGGGGTTCATAAGATTAACTCTTTTATGGAACAGTTTGCCAAGTCCTCTGCGATTATTTCTCTTAGACAACCAGTTTCTACACCCCCACTTTTGAATTTGGATTTTGAGAAAGAGGGTGTGTGTGTGTGTGTGTGTGTGAGGAGGATTTGTGCTGGGACCAGAGGGAAGAGGATGAAGCTTCTGTCCCTGGTAATGAGATTTGATCCTTGCTATAAAACAGACATTAAATTTGTCTGATGAAAGACCGGGTGCCTGCACACTGTGTGTTTAAGAAAATTCGCAGAGATTCTGTGACTTTTCCCTTGGATGAGGGTATGGTTTCCTTGCTGGGAGAAGCATGGAAGGCTCCTGCCAAAAAAATAATTATGTCTAGGAGGTTTGCTAATATGTACCCCATGCCTGAGGAACATGTGAAATTATGGGAAAAGGTTCCCTTGGCAGATGCACCTGTAGCTAGATTGTCCAAGGCCACGGCTTGGCCTGTTCAGGGTGGTGCGGCCTTTAATTATCCAGTGGACAAAAAAGTGGAAGGATGTCTTAAGGTGGTCTTCGAAGGAGTGGGTTTCACACTTCGTCCCATTATTGCCTCTGCCTGTGTTTCCAAGGCAATGATTAAGTGGGCTGAAGCATTAGGAAGTCAGCTCCAGCCTGATTCAGAGGCTTTTACACTGGCTGAAAAGCTCAGATGTGCTGCAGAGTACATTTGTGCGGCTGGAGAAGGGAACGCTAGGATGGCATCTAAGGTTTCCGCCACGTCTGTATCAGCGAGGAGAGCCATTTGGCTAAAGGCCTGGGAAGCAGACAGCGAATCTAAGAAGTCGCTTGAAGCTTTGGCTTTTAAAGGAGAGTCGCTTTTTGGGTTAGAGCTTTAATTCATTATAAAGTAGGCTACTTTTCTTCCCACTACATCTAGACTTCAGGATCTAAATTGGGAGCTTTTAAGCTTTCCTTTCACTCCTACTTTCAGGACAGAATGTCCAACAGAGGACAGGCGGGAAGAAGTAGGTTTCCAGCCAGTAAAGGGAGGGCCCCCAAATCCCGGTTCGGGGCCTTTACTAAGAAACGTGTCCAAAGGAGAGGATAAGTCCTCTGCATGACGGGGCGGAAACATTCAGTTCTGGCCTCAGAGTGGGGGGTCGCCTCCTGCAGTTTTGGGGCAGGTGGAAAAATCCCACTACGGATCCTTGGGTTTATTCCATTGTTTCCAGGGGTTACCCCCAAAAAGATTTCTTCCTACCCCTTTGCCATGGGAAGCTCGTTTCGGGACTGCTCTTTTGGGGGCAACATAGTCTCTCATAGACAAAGGGGTAGTGGTCCCGGTAACACAGGAGGAAAGGATTTTATTCAATTATTTTCTTGGTCCCCAAACCAGACAGGGCTTTCAGACCTATTCTAAATTTAAAGTCTTTGAACCTGCATCTATGGGTGGACCATTTTCACATGAATCCCTACGGTCAGTGCTATTAAGCATAGAGCCGGGGGAATTTCTAGCGGATATCCAAGATGCTTATCTGCATGTGCCTATATGCAAGGAACATCAGTCCTTACTAATTTTTGCAATAGGAGAGACACATTTACAGTTCCAGTCTCCTTTCGGTCTGGCCACGGCGCCGAGGGTCTTTACAAAAGTGCTGACTATCATGGCAGCAGCCCTCAGACTGAAAGAGATAGTTATTATCCCTTATCTGGACCTCCTGTTCAAGGCGGAGTCAGCGGAGAAACTCCAGGAACATTTGAACATTGCGACTCAGTTTTTACAAGAGATGGGCTGGGTTTTAAACCTTTCCTAGTCTCATTTGATATCCACGCAGAGACTGCAGTTTCTGGGGGTGATTTTGGATACTCATTTACATCGGGTATTACTTTCAGTATCCAAGGCAGTGGACATCCGACAACTGGTGCTACAGATCTTGCGGTCTCCAAGCCCGACAGTTTGGCAGGAAGTGAAGTTGTTAGGCAAACTTTCGAGACGTTGCAGTTTGCGAGGTTTCACTTGAGGATTTTTCAGTGGAACATTCTAGAATGTTAGTCAGGGAATGCAAAGACCATGAAACAGGAAAGGTTGTTGCGGTCTCAAGAGACAAGGGAGTCCCTGATCTGGTGGATGGACTTGGAGACTCTGCAGCTGGGGCGTTCTCTCCACTTGTGGGATTTGCTGGTTATCACAACCGATGCCAGTCTCAGGGGCTGGGGGCAGTAGCTCTTCACCTAAGGTTGCAGGGTCTGTGGTTCAATGAAGAATCCAGGCTGCCGATCAACATAGTGGTTTGGAATATTCTTCTGCAGGCAGAGGATTTTTTGAGGGGATCTCCTGTGTGGGTACAGTCGGACAACGACACGGCTGTGGCTTACTTGAACCATCAAGGCAGGACTCGCAGCAAGATGGCGATGCAGGAAGTCTCGCGGATTTTCAGGTGGGCAGAAGTAAACATCCCTGCCCTGTCGGCGGTGTTCATTCCGTGGATCCGGAATGTTGAAGCGGATTTCCTCAGCATGGCAGATCTGCTGAGTGGGCACTTTATCCAGACGTTTTTCAGGAGATTGTGGATCACTGGGGGCTCCCAGAAGTGGATTTAATGGCGTCCAGGAACAACTGTCAGGTTCCCAGGTTTTGTTCTCGGACCAGGGACCCGGCTGCTTGGGCAGTGGATGACATGACAGTTCCAACTGTTCCCGCGGGTGCTGAAGAGAGTAAGGTCTCAGAAAGTACAAGCTATTCTGATTGCACTGGAGGTCCTGGTATTCAGACATACTGAGATTGTCAATAAACTCTTGGTGTCTACCTCTTCGGGCAGATCTGCTAAGACAAGGACCATTTCTACACCTGGACCTACCTCATCTCAATTTGCTGGTCTTGCTTATGAAACCTCCCTGTTGAAGAAGGGGTTTTCGGATGCAGTTATCCAGACTATGCTAAGGGCTCACAAGCATGTGTCAGCTGCAAATTACCATCAGGTCTGGAAGATTTAGATCAGGTGGTGTGAACATCAAAGGGTACACACCTCTAGGTTTGAAATGTGTCTAGTCTGTTAGGGTTTCTTCGGGATGGATTTTCAGCCGGGCTGAGCCTGCAATCTTTAAAAGTGCAGCTCTCGGCGTTCTCTATTTTCTTTCAGAAAAGAGTTGCTCTGTTACCTGAAGTTCAGACTATTTTACAGGGCGTGGCGAGACTTAAACCCCTGTAAAGGCAGCCTGTGGCGCCTTGGGATTTGTCTTTGGTCTTGTCAGTTTTACAGAATAAGAATAAGGGGCTAGAAATAGGGACAAATTAAGAAAATTGGACATTGTTTGCGCCTTGCATATATATGTGGAAAGAGTAAAGGACATACGCAAAACTGATTTGCTGTTGGTGCTGTATGATGTGCATACGATAGGGTGGCCTGCTTCAAAGCAGACCATTACTAGATGATTAAGGTCAGTGATTGCCTTTGCCTACACAAAGGTAGGTACACCTATTCCTTCAGGGATCAATGCTCATACCACCAGGTCAGTTGCTTCCTCTTGGGCTGTGCGTCGTGGGGCTACAGCGGGGCAGTTGTGCAGGGCTGCCACTTGGTCCTCTTCATACCGTTACCAAAGTTTACAGATTTCATGAGTTTGCATCGGAGGACGCTTCATTTGGGCAGGCAGTGATGAGAACTGTCAGTCTGAGCGTACCCTCCCAAAGGACCGGCTCGTGGATGTCCCAAGGTTAGCTGTGTCACCAGGATGGACCAAAGAGAAAAGGGGATTTTTGTAAGAACTTACAGTTCGAAACCTTTCTCTGAGTCAATCCTGGTAACACAGCGATCCCTCCCTTACGCTCAGTAAGTTATACCGTTCATGTGATTGTCATGTTATGGTTATATGATTGTGCATGTAAGATGTTTAGGTATTGTACGAGTTATGTATCCTAGTGTGCTTTAGAAGTTGAACTGAAGCATGATGGGATGCAGAAGGGAGGAGCCTGCGTCCAAAGATTTCAGCATAGGTGCCTTGGCTCCTGCGGACCCTCCTACATCCCAAGGTTAGCTGTGTCACCAGGATGGACTCAGAGAAAGGGGTTTGAACGGTAAGTTCTTACAAAAATCCCCTTTTCTATAAATTGACTTTTTAAAAAAAAATGGTACTTATGTAATATCTGGGCTCCCGTTTTTCTTATGAGACCGCTTGCGCTCGCCACGCTTCGGGAACGGTGGGTGAGTGGGTAAGTGAGTAAAGACGACAGCAAAAAAGAACCAACACTCTAGAACACCAATGAATAAAGGGTTCATTACATTACATGGATGGTAAAATCTTCAAGTTAAATCTTGAACGGAGCTATTTCAGCTGCTGATGCAAGGTACTTTCTTTTAATGAGAGATAACTACTTTAATGGGTACATCTTTCTGGATTGGTGCAGTAAATTACATTGTTGTGTCTGTCTCTGACCAATACATTCAAGAACAGAATATTTAGCTTTTTGGTAACATGTACATAGTTTGCCATCTAGTGGTCACAAGTATGATTTCCAAGCTGTGTACAGAAGACAAAGCGAGTAGACATTTATTGTGTAAACAATTCAGCTTGAGGACCGCACAAGCCCTTTCTCTTTTCCTCGAAACCGGCTGTCATCTCAGATTCCTTCCAGGTCAAAAGCAACTTGTAGATACTCCTTGGGTACAATACCAATCATTCCATCCAACTCTCCAACCCACCAGCCGTAAACATTATATTCCTGAAAAGAAATATGCAGATATATAAAAAGAGCAAATTCCATAGGTAACCCTTAAATACATCATGACAAGCAGTCAATGTACATTAGGTATATGCCTGACAGATACTCTGCAGAGGAAGGATTTTTAGCATTAAATGGGTGACCATAGTCTTCCATAGTAGACATTACCAGTACAATAGATATGATTTGTATGTTCTTTTATGTAGATTACTTAAAGGCTTTATCATAAATGAATTAAGGCCCGAAAAAGACAAATCTACATGAGCCCTATAGCTACAGATTGAATTAAAGGTCTAATTGAATAACATACAGTACAGTAGATGTGTTTTACAAATGTTTAAAAAAAAAACAACTTTCCAACTAGGAGATGAGAGAGAATCAATTTGTCGAGAAATAGGAAGGATCTTAAGTGTCCTGCAGACATACGGAAATTAATTCTGTGTGATCAATATTCCTGCAAAACATTTATTCAGATGTGTATAATAAATTATCTGATAATGCAAGTCATTATTTAGTAAGGGAATGCACAGCATTAGGTGTTATTGATAACTATATGGTGAAAATGCTGATGGCAGCATATCCCAGGTGTGATACTCTATATAAGGAAACCCAACTGTGTATAGAAACTATGGACCTACAGTTGTGACTTGCTGTATTCCTTATATGACAGGCATATATCTTTTGTGTAGTTAGTGACATCCTTTACCAATGTTAATGAAATCATTTTAATATGTTAAGAAAGCATCCTTTTATTATATAAATATACATAGCAATAATTCCAGGGTAACCAGAGTTTAGTTGCCCCTAGCAGATAATCTCACCACCAAGCTTAGGGCAGCATGGACGGTGTAATGGTTAGCATTACTGCCTCAGCGCTGAGGTCATGGGTTCGTTTCTCACCATAGCCCTAACTGTGTGGAGTTTGTATATTCTCCCTGCACCTGTTTACTCATTCCTTTTCCTTTCCTCTCACAATCCAAAAAATTATTAATTGCTCCCTACAATATTAATGTGTGTGTATATATGTGTATATATGTGTGTGTGTATATATATATATATATATATATATATATATATATATATGTAGACGGTTTGCTCGGCACTCAGGTACTCCAATATATGGCGTTATGTTGCCGGGTGCCTTCCCCAGGGGGATTGATACATACAGGGCGACGGGCGGCACTCTCGGTCCTTCAATAGCGTGAGATGTCTGGAAAGAAACTCTCACAGCCAAGTGTAGATACAACGTTTCGATATTTAATCGTCTTCAGGTACAACCTGACCCATGAACAAACAGTGTTATTTATACATACTGTGCTCACCTCGTGCTGAGAGGTCTGGAAAGGTGGTGACGTCATCAGTGTCAGACACAGCTGTCCACTGTGACGTACTCAATGTGAAAGAAAAGCAAATCACCAAGCAAAAAAAGGTCTTATCGTGCAACTAAACAATGTACATATATACAATCAAACATACATGGGCAACAACATATGGCTCGCACCCATAGATAGGGTGGGTTTGTCCGCATAATAGCAAACATAGTAAACAAAATGGAAAGGCAAATGGACTAATTGAATAACAAGTGCATGCCTGGACATAATTGGAACATAAAGGTTAATTGATTAACAAGTACATGCTTAAACATAATGGAAGCATAATGGTACTAAGAAAGAACACAATATCACAAGAGTGTGTGCATATCTGAAGAAACGAGCATCACGCGCCTAGTGGGAGAGGACGTCTAGAAGTAGGCGCAAACTTGTGATCAAAGGCGACATTTGCAGAAAACAAACAACAATAATGAGAGGAACTCATAAAAAACAATTGAGAGACAGGTACTCATTGAGCCCCCGTGGGGCTACGGTGTCAAGTCTATGTATCCAACAAGCTTCTAAGCGAAGCAATCTGTTGGCTCTATCACCCCCACGCTTGTCTTCTGGTATCATGTCAATCATTTTATAACGAAGTGAAGTCAAGCTGTGTTTGTGAAGTGCAAAGTGTGTGGCAACGGGTTGCTCCACTTTTTTGCCTTCAAGTGCTTTCTTGATGGCACTGCGGTGTTGTGCCATGCGCTCTTTGAACTGGCAGACCGTTTTGCCAATATAATAGAGCCCGCACGGACAGCGTAAGAGGTAGACAACGAATTTACTAGAACAATTGAGTACGTGCTTAATTTTATAAATTTTGCCTGAATGTGGATGGGCAAAGGTTCCTCCTGTTTCGAGGTATGAGCATGTTGCACAGCCAAGGCATCGATAGTTGCCTGGTTTTTTGGTCATGAAATGCGTATCAGTGGCAGATTTAGTCGCCACATCGGTGCGTACTAACATGTCACTGATGTTGCGACCTCGTCGGTAGCAGGGTAATAACATTGTTTAACAACTATTTCCTGTTTAATGATGAGTATTACCTGCAGAAGCAGGGATGCGCAATGGGTTCTTGCGCAGCGCCGGTATATGCCAACAGCTTTATGTTCCATGTCGAAAATGATCTGTTTTTTTCTGATCCTGTGACCAAATGTAAAATAATTTTCTTTGTCCGCTATATAGACGACGTGTTGTTGTTATGGGAGGGTACAAAAAGCAGCTTTGTTGAGATGATGCAGCATGTTAATTCCAAAGATCCAGACATCAAGTTTACTTACGATGTACAGGAAAGTGAAATCCATTTCCTGGATGTCAAAATCATCAAGAGTGGCAATACTCTTGCAACATCGGTTTATGCTAAACCGACTGATTGCAACAATTTATTGCACTCTTCAAGTCATCACCCACGTTCACTTGTCAATGGCCTCCCCTACTCCCAATTTTTGAGAGTGAGCAGAATCTGCAGCGATCCTGTTGCAAAAGGGTTACAAACCCAGTCTATTGGAGCAAGCCAAACAAAATGCATTATCTTCCATTGATCCCAGTAGAGCCACTGCCAAGCCTGATAAAGCAGCACAATCCCTCATTTGGGTCAACACTTTTACCACGGCCAGCAGGTCCCTAGTCAGCACGGGCAAAAGAACGTGGCCGGTTATACAATCAGACCGCAATCTCAGTAGCCTCGCCAATAAATCTTTATTACCCTGCTACCGACGAGGTCGCAACATCAGTGACATGTTAGTCCGCACCGATGTGGCGACTAAATCTGCCACTGATACGCATTTCATGACCAAAAAACCAGGCAACTATCGATGCCTTGGCTGTGCAACATGCTCATACCTCGAAACAGGAGGAACCTTTGCCCATCCACATTCAGGCAAAATTTATAAAATTAAGCACGTACTCAATTGTTCTAGTAAATTCATTGTCTACCTCTTACGCTGTCCGTGCGGGCTCTATTATATTGGCAAAACGGTCTGCCAGTTCAAAGAGCGCATGGCACAACACCGCAGTGCCATCAAGAAAGCACTTGAAGGCAAAAAAGTGGAGCAACCCGTTGCCACACACTTTGCACTTCACAAACACAGCTTGACTTCACTTCGTTATAAAATGATTGACATGATACCAGAAGACAAGCGTGGGGGTGATAGAGCCAACAGATTGCTTCGCTTAGAAGCTTGTTGGATACATAGACTTGACACCGTAGCCCCACGGGGGCTCAATGAGTACCTGTCTCTCAATTGTTTTTTATGAGTTCCTCTCATTATTGTTGTTTGTTTTCTGCAAATGTCGCCTTTGATCACAAGTTTGCGCCTACTTCTAGACGTCCTCTCCCACTAGGCGCGTGATGCTCGTTTCTTCAGATATGCACACACTCTTGTGATATTGTGTTCTTTCTTAGTACCATTATGCTTCCATTATGTTTAAGCATGTACTTGTTACAGGCATGCACTTGTTATTCAATTAGTCCATTTGCCTTTCCATTTTGTTTACTATGTTTGCTATTATGCGGACAAACCCACCCTATCTATGGGTGCGAGCCATATGTTGTTGCCCATGTATGTTTGATTGTATATATGTACATTGTTTAGTTGCACGATAAGACCTTTTTTTGCTTGGTGATTTGCTTTTTTTTCACATTGAGTACGTCACAGTGGACAGCTGTGTCTGACACTGATGACGTCACCACCTTTCCAGACCTCTCAGCACGAGGTGAGCACAGTATGTATAAATAACACTGTTTGTTCATGGGTCAGGTTGTACCTGAAGACGATTAAATATCGAAACGTTGTATCTACACTTGGCTGTGAGAGTTTCTTTCCAGACATCTCACACTATTGAAGGACCGAGAGTGCCGCCCGTCGCCCTGTATATATATATATATATATATATATATATATATATAAATTTCGGCAAAGTCCACACTCAAAAGACCATCCTTATGAGGGGGTGCTCCTACAGATGCCTAAACATCAAAGTATATCGGAGGTGAAAAAGGGCACTCACCATATTAAAAGCAATTTTAGGTTTTATTCCATGTAGATAGAAAAAGCTGACATACCATCGACGTAACGTGACATTTCGGTCTTACAAAAGACCATTATCAGGATTCCATACAGCTTAAATTTCAACAACCGTCAGACAAGCAACCTGGCATCCATCCCTGAGGAGGATACACCTGTACTGCCTCACCGGGCCAGTTTAAATACCTATATGCAGGAAGTGACATCATCACCCCATGCAATTCCACACCTCACTCAATCAGTCTCTCAAAACACGTTTTTAATGTCTAAATATGTTTACAATAGGGGCACAAAGATAACAGTATATCATTTGGCACTTGCTGGAATGTATATGTAAGTATAGAGCGTTTAGCACCAGAAAACACACTGATAACCTCCGGGCCGGAAGTCTGCCGGACCGGAAGTCTCATGCGTGTCATAGGCATATGGCGGAAGTGAGCTATGCGTTCCACAGCTCCCCCGCCAGACCGGAAGTAAATGGCGTTCTACACCTATATTTAGGTCTCTCCTATTTCACTAATCTGGTTGATACAGTCACTGTGACACAGTGGATACCATTTATAAGAGGACACACCAACAGTAATACACATTTTATTATCCACATAATATCCAGGTTTGGGATAGCTAGTTGTTGTCCAGTATGTATGACCAGCTTTGCGTGATACTGCATATTTTATTTTATTTGCAGTGAGTATACAGATGCGTTAGAGTGGGTCCCCAGCCGTATATCGGCAGGTGGAACGCACATGATATTTCCCTGTTAGCTCTGTGGAACGCCATTTACTTCTGGTCCAGCAGGGGGGGTTGTGTGTGTGTGGAACGCATAGCTCACTTCCGCCGTATGCCTATGACACGCATGAGACTTCCGGTCCGGCGGACTTCCGGCCCGGAGGTTATCAGCGTGTTTTCTGGTGCTAAACACTCTATACTTACATATACATTCCAGCAAGTGGCGATTTATATACTGTTATCTTTGTGCCCCTATTGTAGACGTATTTAGACATTAAAAACCATGTTTTGAGAGACTGATTGAGTGAGGTGTGGAATTGCATGGGGTGATGATGTCACTTCCTGCATATAGGTATTTAAACTGGCCTGGTGAGGCAGTACAGGAGTATCCTCCCCAGGGATGGATGCCAGGTTGCTTGTCTGACGGTTGTTAAAATTTAAGCTGTATGGAATCCTGATGATGGTCTTTTGTAAGACCGAAACGTCACATTACGTCGATAGTATGTCAGCTTTTTCACCTCCGATATATATATATGTATGTAGAAGGGAATATAGACTGTAAGCTCTACTGGGGCAGGGAGTGATGTGAATGTTTAAAATAATCTCTGTAAAGCAATGTACTATATAAATAATAGTGGTGACCCATTTATTTAATCATCTTTGGGGAAGAGTTTGGCATATATTTCAGGCAAAATACAATTTACTTTATGGATCAGGGCTGTGCACACTTATGCCCCTTTCACACAAAAATGAAATTCCCGGGTGCAGCAGTTCATATTTTTTCTGTGTGAAAGGGTGGATCCGGATCTTAAACTCCGGGTCTCCGACCCTGCAAAAGACCATTGTAGGAGACCTGGAGTTTAAGATCCGGATCAACCCCTTCACACAGGAGAAAACCCTGTGTAATAGAGCAAATCTCTGGGTCTAAATTTAAGACCCAGAGATTTGCTCTCCTGTTTGAAAGGGGTCTGACAGTGGCGGCAGAATAACCCAGCGTAACAAAAGCCGGATAATTGCTACTAATTACCAGGTTATTTGTCCAGCGCTGTCTGAACGCGGTTTTAACTAAAAATATACTGTAAGTATATTTTATATTAACAGATCTAGTTGCTGAATTCATATAATGGATTCAAGAAAATTGTTTCAATATGACCGTTAAAAGCATTTTTGTTGCTAGTCTTTGAAATATATGGATTCTAACACTGATAACAAAAAAATACTAGTACACTACCCAGCAAAAGTTTTAGAACACCCCCTCTTTTTCTATATTTAACATCAATACATTTTTATTGAAAATTTTCATAGAAATGGGGTGCAGAAAAAAAAGTAGGGAAACAAAACCAAGGGGGAGTGGAGGTCACACAGGGTCCAGCAGTGTACATAAAAATGTAAATAATCATATCAAGCAATATAAGCAGCAACTGAGCGAGATTATTACAATTTAAACAGCTCTGATTAGGTATCGTCAGGGGCATCATCCACTACGCAGACATATCTGAAGCTACTAATCTCCTCAGATTTCCATTGAACTCTCCCAGGAATCTGATCTGACCCTGGGCTAAATTTCTTACTCTATTTCAGTGGTTCTCAAACACGGTCCTCAGGAGCCCACACATTTCACATTCTCCAGATCACCTGACAAGTGCACTCATCACTGACACATTTTAAAAGATCCAGAGGTGGAGCTAATTATTTCACTTGATTCTATGACCGTAATGGCTAACCTTGACACTCCAGCTGTTGTTGAACTACACATCCCAGCATGCCCTGCTACAGTTTTACTATTTGGCCATGTTAAAAATGAGGCAGGGCATGCTGGGATGTGTAGTTCAACAACAGCTGGTGTGTCAAGGTTAGCCATCACTGTTCTATGAGGAGACCTGTAAAAGATGCACTTTGTGGGGTCCTGAGGACAGACTTTGAGAACCTGTGCTCTATTCACTTTAGCTACATCTGATCAGATCTATGATGAACCCCTGACAGCTTCAGATCAGACAGATCTTTGGTGCAGCACCTAAGATTTTTTTTTGTCAAATGGATCTGAGACATTAAGGTCCATAAACACTGTGTGATTTTGCACAGTGTGTATGGACAGTGATGATGGGGAAACCGCTCGACTGAAAATAGCTCAGTGCGTACGATCTTCCTGGGGGTGGACAACTTAGCGGGACACTATGGAAAGCCATCCACCCCGTCACTCATCTGCTGGTTATGCCAGCAGATGAGCGGTGGCCGCCGGGCAGATGAGGGAGTGTGCATCAGTGCTCACCGCTGGCCCGTACACACTGGGTGGCTTTTGAGCTGAAAACCGCTCAAACCTCAAAACTGAGCTGCTTTTAGCTTAAAATTGCCACTTGTATATGGGCCTTAAGCCACACATCTGATCTGAGGGAGCTCAGATTTGGCATTTTTCTTCAGATTGGTCTGTCAGATCCATCTGAATCTGAAGAAAACAGGCCAAATCCAACTAGTGGATGGGGACCATCTTCCAGTCTTCCAGAGACTAAGACTTGTTCACTTGGACCGATGTTCAGATGCGCCTAAAGCTGGTCTCCTGTGATCTGACTTAGATTACACAAGAATCTGAGAAATTTAAATTATGATAGGTCTTTGAGGTTGCTATAAATGTTTTAAGCAGTTTTTTTGGCACACTAATAGTTTCCATGTACATCGTACTGTCTCTGATATAGCATATGGTCAATTTGTTTAAAGTATAAGATTAGCAATATGAATGATGAATAGTTGACAGACTGACATAATAGATTGCAAGATAATAATTATTTCAAGGAGAAAGTTTAAAAGAAAGCTTACATGTACAACAGAAATTAGGCTATTACAAGGGATACAAGTTGAGAAATGATGAAATAATTCATTTTTTATCACTTATATATAATGGGCGTTCACTTGTGTCTAACAATGTACTTTATAACCTACAGTGTTCCTCGGAAATAATCTACTCAAGGACACAGCATTAGAACACTTGTGAGAACATTGGCCATGTGAGTAGCTTATCTAGACTTTAGTAAGGCTTTTGACACTGTCCCACATCACAGACTGTTAAATAAACTTGAAAGCTTGGGATTGGATTCTAAGATGGTTGAATGGGTAAGATCTTGGTTGCAGGACAGAAAACAGAGAGTTGTAGTAAATGGAGTACAGTCAAAGGAGGGAAAGGTTACCAGTGGAGTACCCCAGGGATCTGTACTTGGACCGGTACTTTTTAATATCTTTATTGGTGATCTTGCAAATGGAATTGAGGGTAAAATGTGCCTCTTTGCAGATGACACAATGGTATGCAATAGGGTAGACACACCAGAGGGGTAAAACAAATGATTGAGGAACTAGGTATATCAGAGGAATGGTCAAGAGCATGGCAAATACAGTTTAATGCCCAAAAATGCAAAATCATGCACTTGGGTCTCAAAAATCTAAAGACTAAATCTAGTATAAATGGCACTATAATGGAAACTACCGAGGAGGAGAAGGATCTATGTGTCACTATTTCAGGGGCAGGTAGGCAATGTAACAAAGCAATGAAGAAGGCAAGCCAGATGCTTGGTTGCATAGGGAGAGGTATCAGCAGTAGAAAGAAAGAAGTAATAATGCCACTGTATAGGTCATTGGTATGACATCATCTAGAGTACGGTGTTCAGTTCTGGAGGCTATACTGTATATCCAGAAGGATATAAATACATTAGAGACTGTACAAAGGGGGGCAACTAAAATGGTGCATGGCCTACATCACAAAACCTACCAGGAAAGACTAAATGGTCTTAATATGTATAGTTTAGAGCAGAGAAGGGAAAGGGGGGACTTGATATAAACTTTCAAATATATCAAGGGTTTTAACAAGGTACAGGTGGGAGACATTCTTCAAAGAAAGAGGAGCAACAGAACACGAGGACATGCACTGAAACTAGAGGGAGGAAGATTCAGGGGAAATTTGAGGAAGAATTACTTCACATAAAGGGTAGTAGATAAGTGGAATAGCCTCCCATCAGAGGTGGTAGAGGCAAATACAGTAGAGCAATTTAAACATGCTTGGGATAGGTATATTGATATCCTCACAAAAAAATAAGGATCAAATATGGTTTGAGGTAAAGGGGCAGACTAGATGGGCCAAGTGGTTCTGATCTGCCGTCAAATTCAATGTTTCTATGAGTAACCCTCAGGTTTACTCAGATAGCTGATGTTCTGGCATCATAATTCTACAGATGTCCTCAGTGCACCAGGTACTGCATGCCACTTCTGAATCTGTTTTTCCAGTTAGGACATTACTAGGTAGAAACAGTGGTTAGTGTAGAATAGGAATAAGCTGTGGAGACCTTTATTAGGTTGTCCTGTGAAAACTGCCCATGCCATAAATTTGGGACAAAAGCATCACTGCAGAAGCTACTAGAGCAGGCCTGGCCAACCTGTGGCTCTCCAGATGTTGTCAAACTACAAATCCCATCATGCCTTGCCACAGTTTTGCTATAAGGGAGTGTTAAAACTGTAACAAGGCATGTTTCACAACAACTGGAGAGCCACAGGTTGGCCTCTCCTGTACTAGAGTAATTATCCTTCTGTTTTAACTATTTGATTTGAGTAACCAGGTGAGAAGTGGAGTAAAATTCTATGGTACTTGCAGAAGATTCTCCAGATCTTAGTCACAAACTAGTGCACTCAAAGACTATCTCCAAAAGAAGCCCATAAAAACCTCTTTGTTGGAGATCTCAGAAAGTCAACTCTTTTAAGGCAGCAAGAAGACCTTATTGGAAACCCAAAACACCTCCACCAGGACAACGGGGGTTCCTGGGTGTTAGAGAGAGTGGATCAATGTCCCACTGGATTTCATTCCATTAAGGAGGCAGAGGCATAACAAGCTATGCAGAAAGTGTTCATGACATCCTGGTGTGGGTAAAGTTAAGACAGGATTGAACACCTCATCTATATCGTTCAGTATGTATGAGCTATATTGTTTACCTGGGAGCTCCAATGATATTGTTAAGGATATTGCTCCTGGAGTGAATAGTTTACTGTATATGAGGCTTAACTCTTTTGGATCTATATATTTACATATATACTGAACTCGCTTTGTACATGGAAAGCTATTGAGTGTGCTTTTACTGAGCGCATCCTGAAATGTTATATTTGCATATATTTAGATGCACTTACACACTGGTCAATATATTGTACTCATGTCAGTAGGTGTGTACAAATGTTGTGTACAGATGAGGTTTCTAGAGCTTAGTAATAATACAAATTATATTTATGAGGACTTCCGGTGGGTGGCGCATCGAAAATGGCCACATTTTACATGAGTTCCACTCACCCAGGCTCCATCTTTAGCCATCTACTTGCTTAAATCAGCTATCAGGCTCCACCCTCCAAGGACTACATCCCATGTTCCTCAGGGTCCCAGGTTTGGTCAATATTGGATGGCCAGGTTGCCAGGGAGCCCCTTTCACCAGTCTGGTCTGGAGGGACACTGTGACATCAGCACACTTATCTTCCCTGACCGCTGCTATTTCCCCGGGTCTATTACCATCTGCACCCTCCAGGTTACCTGCTGGAACACTGGTACAAAACACCCGCCTGGTGTCACTGACGAGCTGGCCCTGCCATCCTGGGTGATAGTGTGGCCGAGCTTTATCTGCCTCGCAGACCGCCTGATGCCGAGAGGAATTGTAGATGCTGCACTGCTCGGACCAGCTTTCCACCTGCTGGGGACACGGTAGCAGCTTTAACACAACCACGATTCCCCACTACCTCTGCTCTGGACCCATCACTGGAGTGCCGATCCCCACATTGTGGTTGATTGGTGGCTGCTTCAGTGTGGTCCCGGAGTCCCTGCCAGCTGCCTGGGGGACCTGACAATTTAGTGCTCACCGCACGGCAGTGGTGAATGATCTACCCTGCAGAGCTGTGATCCCTGCCCTGCCTTCAGTTCGGGAGTGTTACAGGAGTTGTCGCTAACAGCTGGAGGACCCCTGCTCAGACTTCTGCACCAGCAATGTCGGCCCAGATCCATGCTGCCCTGCAATTACCCTCCTGATTGCGGACAGCAAAACCTCTCTTCCCGTATACTAACCTGGTTGTCTTTCGTTACTAATATTCTCTACTATCTAACTACTTTATTTCCCCTATACTTTGCTCCTTCCCTCCCCATGTGCTCTCCTCCTTGTCTTATGGTCCCCCCCCCTCTCCTATCCTTTTGCGTGTTTTAAACTCACCTTCTCTGACCCCCTACCCAATACTTCACCAGCTCAGCAGCCTTGTGGGCTATTTTTTTTCAGGTCAACCCGTGTCCATTTACACGGGACTCAGGTCCTGACCTGGGTTGAACATGGCTAGGACCTGGGTAAAGGCCAGTGTAAATGGCCCCATCACCGGTTGGGACATCGTAAAAGTGGATTCAAAACACTTCTCCAAACTTCATAGTCTTTAGGGATAAGTTATTTTTCATTTTCCATATGGACTGGCTAGAAGCATCTCTTCAAAAGGAAGCTTTCACCAAAAAACTTTTTGATACCTGGGACAGTTACATTGAGACCCTCCTGGTATCAACTAGACAAGCCTTTCACCATTGCTTCCGAAGAACTCCGTGATATGAGTAACATATCTTGCTCAATGATCCTCCGATCTCCTTTGAATAATGCTATTTTCATTTCCTGTTTGAATAATACTTATATTTTAATTTTGAATATGATGATTTTGTTGTAATTATCTATTCACATGCAACATGTATTGTAATTATTATTTTGTCAGGTCTTAAAGCTTTGACCAAATAAAAAAGCTAATAAAAAAAATAAAAAAATAATTTATATATATAACTTTTCTCCCTCAGAACTCAAAGTTGCCTTATGTTCATAAAGAGAAGCATTAGAACACGGTTCAGAGAAATGTAAAAAAAAAAAAAAAAAAGACTTCACAGAAAGTGCATTGGACAAGTGGAATAGCCTCCCCTCAGAGGAGGTTGACAAGAGGCCAAGACAGTAGAACAACAAACATGCATTGGATAGACATTAGGGTATATTTACAAAGAAATAAGGATCAAATAGGGTTTGAGGTAACAATGTTTAAAAAGGTGCGGAGGTATAAGGTAAGCTAATCACCTGTTCATGGTTAGGCTGGGTTTTCCCACTCATTTCTACAGTTTTGCCAGTTTTTGATGTTCCTAATTCAGAGTTAATTTCCCTACCATCCGCAAACATCACAAAATCCCCGATAGTCTGTCTCATACATGAGTTGTATTAACTTTTGTTTCGACAGTGTGATGCAGCTCTTGAAGGGTGGCAAGACTTCAGGGATCTGGGACAGTGGTATGCAGAGGGTTGGGTCCAGGCCCCAGGATGCTGCTGCTGTACTCACCTGGCATCTTAAAATACCGCTGGAAGTTGAGCGAGCAGAGTGGCCCTTGGGACGTAGCAGGCAAAATGGTGGTGAACTACGTTGACTCTTGGCATCTGATACAAGCTGGATTCCCCATGTGAAGCTGGGGTGCTCCATTGGAAAAGACCGGCAATTTGCAGCCTGACAACTTGCCTACTGGTGCTGGTCCTGGCATGAGTACTAGCCCTGATGATCATCTGCTCACCCAGCTGTGCCTCCTCAGTGGTGGCGGTGGATGTAGGCCACAGGCTTGACAGCAAGTGAGGAGGAGAATGGCCACAATCTCAGAGTCCAAGATGTGGCAGGTAGGTGACCAAGTTTCAGTTTTCCAGTAGGCTGGAGTGTCTCAAAGCATGGCCTGATGTCAAAAGCTGAGCCTCCTCTGGGTGAGACGTCTTTGCCTGCGGTCCCCGCAGCAAGTGTAAACACAGCCAGATGTACCCATATATCTTTAAATATATTGGCTATGCTATGCTATATGTCTGTGAATGCCATCATTGTCTGAATATATTGACCATTTGATAGGTTGGTTGATTAAACACTTCAGTATATATCCAGCTTTAGGGCTAGATTATCTAAGCTTCAAAAGTGATAAAATGGAGAGTGATAAACAGCCAGCCAATCAGCTCCTACCTGCCATGTCACAGACTGTGTTTGAAAAATGTCAGACAGGAGCTGATTGGCTGGCTGTTTATCACTCTCCATTTTATCACTTTTGAAGCTTAGAAAATCTGGCCCTCAGTCTTAACTGTTAGCAAAGGGTTGTTTACAGTCAAAGAAATGTTTGCAGTTGTCAGTGTTAATGGTAAACTGGCACCTGTCAATTGTAGCCAATTCTCAAGCAGTTGGGAGAAATTTCGTTATTGGACATCACAGCAAAAATCTGTCTGTGTTCACTGTTGTCTATTATGGTACACAAACTCAATTCCCATTAGGTCTAAAATGATCTACTCTTTATTCCGTGCATCCTAGATGAAAATGGGATTTAAGGTTGGTAGTAAACTTAGTAGTGATACATAAGTAATTTGCATTATCACTGAAATGGTTCAATATGATGGAGGTTGTTTGACCAAAATCAAACTTCAAAAGGGAGCATCATGGTAGATGTATGGGTTCATTGTACAAGCAAATTTCAAACACCACTGGTAGGCCCTCCATACAAATGCATGTTTTTTATTTGGTTTCCCAACAAGGTCACATCTAAAACTTGTATCTTTTTCCCCCCACTCCTTTGTCTGCTATATCAGCTCCCAGCTTCCCGTCTGCCAAAACCAGGACAGGAAGGTGTCATAAAACCAGTCCCACTGCCTGAGCCACTCAGGGCCTCGGAATCGCACACAATCAAAAGACACATACTAATTAAATCCGGCACACAACCATCCGCACCAAACATTTCTCTCACTGCAGCGTGCCAAAAAGAATTAAAAGAACATTAAACTCCCAGCAATAACATCTAAACTCCCATTCCCTCTGCCAAATTGCACCACTCTGGATTATACAGATGTTTGTTAATTATGCTAATTTTTATTAAACTATTAAAAGGAAGAGTGTGCTGGCACAGCCAGTCTCAAATATGCTGTGCTCAAGCTCCTCATGCTTGTCCGAGCACAGCTTTCCCTCATCTCTGAAGGGTAACTTTCAGAGGAAAGTGTTGTCAGGGCCAGCACACCCCAAAAAACTTGACTGATTATTTAATGAGGGGTAAAAAAAAACTTATATGCATTTTTACAAGCAGTAAGTGCTTATTTCAGGTACTAGGCGCCCTGAAGTATACCCAGATGCAAGGGGATGGCTCAGAGGCAAGACAGACGTAAATCTGTTTGTAGCATCAGATCATTGAGAGCTTGATGTATGTCCTGGTTGTCTAATCAATCACAGTTATTGGTTTATGATTGCTTATTGCCAGTATTAGTGCCTGTCTGTCATACATTATTGTTTTGAAATGAATAAATTAGAACATGCAGCTTCTGTCTGTTCTCCCGCCATGTGATGACAGTGATCCATTTCTCCCTAAGCTTCCGAATAATGCAGCAAGGAAGTAAGGTGTTGTCACATCAGTGACAGGGAATTATGGTTTGCTGGATGAGGAGGACTGCAGGACAAAGCTGTAGTCAACTGGCACGAATACATCCCAAGGCCACCCCAAAATTAACAATGCATGTAAACAAAAGCCCTTTGGGTTTTTAAAAGCCCTGCACTTCATTTATGACAAACTATTATGCTTGGCCCACTAAATGATAATGTCAATAAACTTGTTTTCCCCCCAGCAATAAAGTGATTAGTATTTTCTGCCTGGAAATGCACCCAGCAGCCTGCAAAAACCTGAGCTGTCGCTAGTCAAAAACCACTGACCCAAAACACTGGTACCGTAATCGCAAAGTGATTTAACTTCTTGCATGCCGGGTGAGAATGCTATAGAAAAGGGAAGCTTCAACAGCACAGCAGGTCATGCGCGTATGTCAATGAGAAACATTTGTATAAATAACTAATGACTCCACATCAGCACTAGGTGTAATGGCATTAGGTGACTAATGCTATGAGAAAGGATAGATAGGGGTAGCAAAAAGCAGCCTTCGTCTAGCCGTGACCCTAACCTGCTGCTAATACCGAGAAGCCTATGAAATGCAGGCATTAATACTGACTCTATAAAGTGCGCACTCACTCCCTGAGGCACCGCAGCACAATTTGGAAACAATGTGAAGGAAACGTTTAATCTGCTCAACCCATCTGTGCTGCGCATTTCCCCAGCTCTCCCTGAGAGAGAGGCGCCTCCAATCTCCACATTGCCTTTAATATTCTCCTAAATCACATCAGCCGCACGCTGGAAGGGCTATTGCTGCGTATCCCAGGTTCATGTAAAGTGCACAGGGAGGGGGACAGGGAGACGCCGATCATTTCTATTTATTAGAGAAATATCTAAGTCTCGTCTTCTTGGCCCTCCGCAGAACTGCTGCCGAGCGCTCACAGCTCCTGATTAAGCTTTCTCGTTACCAGATGGGTGGAAGTGAAGGGTGTCGTAATTTGTATTTTTTGTTAATTAGCTTTGCTGTGTGATCTGCTGCTACAGGGGATAGATACTGTGCTGCCTTCCATCTCATGGCACCGGCTGGGGCACTGACAGGAGGCATCTTCCACTCTCTCCCACCATTCACAAGGTGACTTTGTACAGTGTGACCGGACCCCCCAATTCCACCCTTCATGTAAGGTCTGGATATGGAGGGGCTGCATTCCTCTATCTGGGAATAATTTAATCCTAACACGGAGAGGGTGACAGATAGAAGCCGCCAGCCCAGGCTGCAGCCTGTTGGCGTGTTACCTCATCTGCACACGTGTATCTATGGTAACAGCTTCTAGCTTCATTTCCTGCATCCCCTAGAGGGGTGTCACAGTCAGATCCACCTGCTTCTCACCCTCCCCGCTCCGGGGTCATGTTAAGGTCGGCACAATAAATGAATGTGAGTACTAATGATCTGTTTACTGGCTGTTTATGTTCTGTGTGTCAGGGGCACTCCAGAGCTCATTATGCTTGCAATTAGACTGCGCCACTGCTAGATATTTAACTCTTTTTTTTTTTCTTCCCCTTTTAAATTAGCATTTTAATAACATTCTCTAAGCACTGAAACAAACTGGTCATTTTTCACAGGCAAAGTTTCAGCATTAGTTGAAACTTTCATAAGAGGTATGCTGCTTCTTTGCTTTCAGCGCAGGTGCAACGGAAAGGGCAGGTGGATGTAAGCAAATGGCAAAAAAGTGTGTCCATATTCCTGTTCTTTTAAGCATATGAGGCAACTTTATCGATACTTTATCTTTAGTTGGGACACGTGCTTAAAATAAGGGTGGCATTCCAAATAAAATACATTTTCTGTTTTCTGCTCTCCTAAAAACACTTGAGTAATGGATGGAAAACCTATCCCAATACTGTACCACAAAATTTAGGGTCCATTCATGCATGCAATTGGAATATAGTTACATAAGCATGAAAAAAAGAATACATGCTTTAGAACTTTTTTTACTGAAGATTATCCATGCATTGTGGGCCACATAGCAGCTGCCCTGCTTCCTCTATGTCAGTTGTATTTAACCCTTTGAGTGCCAAGTGAATTTGTCAACATTGGCGTGAAAATTGCCAAACATTTTTATTCATCATAATAACCTGTAATGTTTGCCTATCCTTACACATTTTTTATTTGAATTTATTTAACAAATGTGAGCGATACTGGTATTTTTAACTGATATTTTGCACATCTCACATAGATGTTGACACTCACATTTTGCGCATCTCTCACAGAAATGTTGACACCTAAAGGGTTAAGTCAGTGACAGACTGGCAATATGGCCTACAATTACTTTTCTAGGTGGCCTATTAGAAACACCAGGAGGTTCCCAATGTTTATTGAATTCTGGCAGCTGGCCTATCCACAGGGACTAGCCTGATCTGTCCACCACCCCCTGAGGTCCATTTTGCTTCATACAACCAGCGGTGTATACACTGTGGTGTTAAGGAAAGGAACCAGCCTGCTGCTAGAACACTTTTTCACTATACTGTAGTTTAGCTGTGGTGGCACATGCACTGCAATGCACTAGCACTCACTATTTTTGCGACCTGCACTCCTCCATGCAGGCTCAACATGCAATTCTCTAAAGCCTGTGGTAGAAAAAGAGAATAGAGTATAGATTATAAACATAAAGTGGAAAAGGAGAAATCTGAAGGGAAAAAAGGATAGGACAGAAAGATGATGTAGTGATGCTTTGTAAACTATTAGGTTGTCATTAAGATATAATCTGTTGTACATTAGTCAAAAAAAGTAGGTTCTGTATTGTATGGTGGTCATTGGGATGCTATCTATTATTTGGAGTCTCTTGGGTGTTCTCTGTATTGTAGGAGGTCACTCGAATCTGTTTGGTAAGTTATGACTACCACTACAACAAAGCCTGTATCTTACACAAGAATGCTCCCTTTTGTATGTTTGTCACTAGGAAGCACTCTTTATTGTATGGCAGTGACTGCAATGCTCTTTGTATAATATTGCAGTCACTACAAAACTATTGTATAGTGGTCACTAGAATGCTCTTTGTATTCAAAATATGCTCTTGTTATTGCATGGCATGGCATACTTTATTGTATAGTACTCATTAAGTACGTTTTATTTATATAGCAAACTTTCTCCAACAGGACTCAAGGTGCTTAAAGGCCCATACACACTAGCAGATTTTCATTTCCAAAGACTTTGCCAAAATCTCCGATAGATAGATCTTTCACCAAAGTAGTGCGTACACACTGAGCTATGTTCCCCAAAGAGCGAGAGATTTTCAGGAGGTGAAAGACTTTGCTGAAAATCTTTCATATAAAAGGCTATTTACATAATGGGCTGGATTTGAATTCCAAGGGTGGGTGAGTGCCCCCGGGACACTGAGGCAGCCATCAGGTAACCCCTCCCTCCCCGAACTCCTTAATTCCCTAGTAGCGCTGGCCGGGCTGCATACTATTATATGATTGATGCTCCGTTTGGAGCAGGGCATGCGGGGGAGCAGGGGGAGGGAGCAGGGGGAGGGAGTGGGGCGGGCTTCATACAGTATGCTCCGTTAGCAGCAGATTGGGCGGGGGTGCAGGGGAAGAGAGCGGGACGGGCTGCATAAAGTATGCTCTATTAGGAGCAGGGTGGGCGGGGGAGAGAGCGGGCAGGCTGTGCACTGTATGCTCCATTAGGAGCAGGGCGGGGGAGCAGAGGGAGGGAGCGGGGTGGGCTTCATACAGTATGCTCCGTTAGCAGCAGGGTGGGCGGGGGTGCAGGGGAAGAGAGTGGGGCGGGCTGCATAAAGTATGCTCTATTAGAAGCAGGGTGGGCGGGGGAGAGAGCACGCAGGCTGTGCACTGTATGCTCCGTTAGGAGCAGGGCGGGCGGGGGAGCAGGGGGAGGGAGCCGGGCTGAAAGTGTCTCATCTTCCAGCTCGGCTGCCATACGCACACAGCGATGATGGATGAAAAACTATCCATCATCGCTGGCATGCTGGTAAAACCAGCAGACTGCACACCTCGCTGGCGATGATGCGGGAACGCGCATCATCGCTAGACGGGGATCTCTGGCCTATACACACTAGGCGATTTTCAGATGAAATATGGGCCTTTACAGTCATCAAAACAATGCACATGATACATAGGATTTGGGTAGTACAGCAGTAGATAAGTCGCACAGACATAAAATAAACCCTTGAGAGCACAGTAGGCACAATGTAGTGTTGCTGCAGGCATTTTGGATAATATTCACAAGTTGTGTATTCCACCCTAACAAGGTACTAGGTGAGGCAGCCATCTTAGGTGCACTGCATAGGATTACCCTGGGTGAAATTGCTTACCCGAGAGGAAATGACACAAAATTAAGGGATTTCAGTGTAGAATAGGGAGATGCTCTCTTTATTATTTGGCATAAAGACAGCATATTATGTATTGTATAGCAGTCACTATAGTGCTCTCTGTATTGTATGGCTTGCAGCCGCTGTGGAAGTGCACATTTCTGCATGCCCTATCAGTTTTAAAATGACTTTACAGCAACGTGGCAAGCAATGCTAGGAGCTGTATTTCCATAGCAGTTGGAGCATCACAGGTTGCCCACCCCTGATCTATTATATATATATATTTTACTAGGCTATTGGGGCAGATGTATTAAGCCTTAACAAGACATAAATTCAAGGGTGATAAAGAGAGATAAACGTCCAGCCAATCACCTGATAACTGCCACGCTGTGTTTGAAAAAAGTCAGTAAGGAGCTAATTGGCTGAATGTTTATCTCTCTTTATCACCCTTGTATTTATCTCTTGTTAAGGCTTAATACATATGCTCCATTGTCTGTATTGTATATCAGTCGAAAGTATTTTATCTGCATTGAATGATCATCATTGGGATTCTATTTTATTATATTGTAGCCACTGGTATGGGCTCTGTATTGCTTGGTGAAGTGGCCACTGGGATACAGTCTGTTTTATATTCAAATACTCTCTGTATTATATGGTTGGCATTAGGATGTTCTCTGTATGCTGTGTAAATGCTGTGTAATGTGCATTGGCTACATAACAAAACCTTGTGCGTTGCCAAAGGTAACATCTAGTCTAAAATTGGAGTCAGAGATTTATATAAACTGGGATATTCATGACCAATAGATAATGACATTATATAAACACATGCATTCTTATACCTGAGTATTGCATTTTACTCTATAGTATAGTATGAACTGCAGTTGCAAATGATGCACCATCCAACTGTCCATGTTCCATTCCATACTGAATTTCATTACATTTTTAATAGGGTTGTTACTGCTCAGTGGCTTGGTCAGATGCCAAATTGAAATGGACTAAAGAAATGTGTTGTTTTGAAAGCTGCTGATTTGGGAATGAACACATTTTATATGACTTTGGATAATATAGGCAATAAAGAAATAGGCCTATAGTTTGAAATAATGATTCTGTCACCACTTTAGTGGAACAGAACACCTCCAGCTATTTTCCATGCCCTGGGAATTTTACTAGATGACATAGTATAGTAAGGAGGCAGTGGGTCTAGCTCCTTGTCGGAGATCTGAGGTATAGGAACTTGGGCATATGGGCACATCTTGTGTGCATGCTCACATGCTTTGGAATCATGCCTACTGAGAACATTTAAACTTACAAAACAGAAGCAGTACTGGGCTGTATCGGGGTGTTCCCACAGAGGGCCGATGTAGCAAGCATTGAAGAGAGATAAAGTGGAGAGATATAAAGTACAAGTCAGTAAGCTCCTTTCAGCCATTTTATAGAATGTGTTTGAAAAATGACCGTTAAGAGACAAGTCTCTAATTTCTTAATGGTCATAGTCAAAGTTCATTGAGGTTGCATGTATACAACATACCTGTATGGGTGAAGTAGAATTAGACAGGAAAAGTTAATACTCTGCATATTTTTTTACCAAGTATAGTCTAGTGCAAGTGTACATTTATAATGATGAGTACCACACCAAAAGCTACAGATATGGGTTAAAGTCCACACACACTGGGCCCAGTGTGTATGGACAGCGATGATTGCATTTATCGCTGGGGGGAAAGCTGCTCAGTGCATACACACTGAGCGGCTTTCCCCCGGCCCGGCACTGATGGAGGGGGGAGGACGGCTTTGCATAGCGGAGCTCTATGCAACGCCGTCCTGAAAGCCGCTCATCTGCTGGTATAACCAGCAGATGAACGGCTTTCGCGTTTATGTTGCGGGAGCGCACAGCAGTGCTCACCGCTCACCGTCCATACACAGTGGGCGACTTTGAGCTTAAAGCTGCTCTAACCTACTGTTTTGAGTGACTTTCAGCTCAAAGTCGCCCAGTGTGTATGGGCCTTTAGGTGCAGAATGAGATGCATTCAACACTTTATACCGTTGCTAGGGGTTAGGAGCACCGCAAGATTCATACAATGCTTCATACTGTTGATTTGAATTATGACTCTGCAGATAGGCGATAAGTGGTATACGCATCATAAGATGCATATCGGCATACCGGTGATAGGCGCACGGCAAGATGTGTACAAATCTGCATGCAGGCAGGGTAGGCACACAGCAAGATACATACAACTCTATACAACTATGCACACCTGCGATAGTGGGTACATGCACAGTAAGATGCATACAACTCTGCATACAGTAGAACAATTTAAACATGCTTGGGATAGGCATATTGATATCCTTACAAAGAATAAGGATAAAATATGGTTTGAGGTAATATGTTTAGAAAAGGGGCAGACTAGATGGGCCAAGTGGTTCTTATCTGCAGTCAAATTCTATGTTTCTAATAGAGTAATCAAATAAATGATGAATGAGAACTGTACTAAAATTAACCCGGTTGGGTGCACAAATGGTATGTTTCACATCGCTCCTTGCATTTTGGGCAAGTTTAGTTATTTTATGCAGCTAAACCGTACAATTATGGGTGTGACCAGCACATTAATAATTAATTGAATAGTGCCTCTGGTCTGCCATCACTCTAGATCTGATATTGGGTGCACATAAACAATTAAATCTCCCCCCTAAGAGTGTTTAGATGAAAATGATAAGAGTGATGATACGGTCTACTGCTGTAAGCCTAGTGAAAGTATTCCACTTGGGACAGTCATCATTAAGATCTTTACTAAAATAGCTAACTTTCCATGGTTCGCACACCTCATCTCTGGATTGGTGTAAATCTGAGTACACAACTATACAAGCCATGGCCCAGCTCCAGGGAGTATACCTAAGTGGGGCAGAGAACAAAGGGCAACCAGAGTTAAGCGCATGACATGCTACAATTAGCCAATGACAGTCTATTTGAATAATAGTGGTGGTCCAGCTGTCTGACACTGCCAGCACAGCATGCTTGGCTTTAATCTTTGGCAAGCAGTCTACAAAATTTGCTGCCTTTGGGAGCCTGATTGCTGTAATAAGCGCAGGTGAGGAAAACTCTCCTAGTGGTACCTGTCGGCATGGCAGCCTTGGGTTACCACCTACAATTCCAGTAGTTCCATTATAAATGCCACATGAAAAAAATTGTGGCACATGGTCAAATCAGATCCAGACCTTGGCCTACAGTCCACAGATTTACTAGCTTGTTACAAGAGGCCCAAAAATCTCAGATACACTAGTAAAAACTGATATTTTGATTGTCCCTAGTAACAAGAGGTCCAACAAAGGAAATACCCGTTGTACTTGTACCACTTGCCGTTTTTTAATGGTAGGTAATACTTTTCCACACCCCCAAACTGGGAAATGTATGTATAATGTAACACCAGATATGTGGTGTACCAGATAGTCTGTCCCTGTGGGTTGTCATACATCGGTAAAACTGAACGATCCTTTAAAGAGCGTATGGCAGCCCACAGGTCAGCTATCAAGAATGCCCTCATGACAGGGAAAAGTGAGCAACCGGTGGCCCGACATTGGGTCGCCACATCCCATACAATGTCCCAACTTAAATAGACCATGTGCCAGATTCACCGCGGGGTGGCAACAGGGGTCTCAGCCTGCTAAGGAGTGAAGCTAGGTGGATCCTTAGGTTGGGAACCGTAACCCCTAATGGGTTAAATGACTATTCCGGCATTAGTGTGCTATCCCTTTAAATTTAAATTTTTGTATAAGTTTTTGTGAGCCTACTATCTTGGCCCCTCTTCATGTTTTTTTGTCCAGTATTTTAACTATATTGGCTTAAGGTTGTGTGACCATGTAATCATCTTAGCAGTGATGATCGGCAGCGGTCCGCATTCCATTGTTTGACTCATGCTACACGCAGGGTCTATAGTGTGTTCTTTATTCAGGACGCTCATTTCTCTAACAACGTTCAGCGATTATCTTTATTAATGATTATGGTGCTATTGCTATGTACATTACTTTGTTTTGCCATGCGATTATCATTAAGTGTTTTTAAATGTGTTTTTTGTTTGTTTTTCTCATTTGTTTAGGGTTGCTAAGGTGACCATCGCCGCTGACGCTAGGAGAGGCGTCAGCGGAATGACGTCACTTCTCCTGCGCCGCCGCCCGGGTGCGTGGTCCCGTTCGCGGCATTGCGGAGGTCTGGGGTGCTTATAAGGTAGGACACTGTTTGTATTTAATATTAGCCTTGACAAAAATGCCCTAGTCAGCATTGAAACGTTGGTGTTTATTCTGCTAAAATAAAAGATTAAATTTCTGCAAATCTCTGGAGTGCCACATCGCTTTCCATGTGTATATATATATATATATATATATATATATATATGGACCAATTTGTTCGGCACTCAGCTATTGAAGAACAGCTGCTCCGGTGCTCATCCTGGTAGTGATGGATATGTGCAGAGATGGATGTCACTCAGAAAATAAATGATTAAACAGACTGCCGTGTTATAAGCCAACGTTTCAGGACCGATGTCCGTTTATCAAGACCCAAGAGCCACAAGTGAATACAAGATATATATAGCAGACATAGACTTACATCCGTTCGGAGTCCGGTGATGACATCTGATTGCGACTGCAGAGACGACCAGGCTGGTGGAGGGCGCACCTGAATGTAAGTCTATGTCTGCTATATATATCTTGTATTCACTTGTGGTTCTTGGGTCTTGATAAAAGGACATTGGTCCTGAAACGTTGGCTTATAAGATGGCAGTCTGTTTAATAATTTATTTTCCGAGTGACATCCATCTCTGCACATATATATATATATATATATATATATATATATATAATAGTGCCTTCAGGAACAGAAGTACAGGATAGTGAAGAGACAACAGCGGCACTCTGGGGATTTTTTGAAAAAATATATTTTCAGCAAAAAGCTTCCAACATTTCGGGGTATGTGACACCCCTTTGTCAAGGTTATACGTACAAGGTTCACATACCCCGAAACGTTGGAAGCTTTTTTTGCTGAAAATATATTTGTTTCAAAAAATCCCCAGAGTGCCGCTGTTGTCTCTTCACTATCCTGTACTTCTGTTCCTGAAGGCACCTGGGTTACCTGTACTGCTGGAGGAGTGCCAGGCCTACACCTCTCTCTCTCTCTCTCTCTCTCTCTCTCTCTCTCTCTCTCTCTCTCTCTCTCTCTCTCTCTCTCTCTCTCTCTCTCTCTCTCTCTCTCTCTCTCTCTCTCTCTCTCTCTCTCTCTCTCTCTCTCTCTATATATATATAGTGGGTCCACGAAAAGAGCACTCTGGAGACTTTTCATTTAAATCAAAAATGAACTGTATTGCAGTATAACGGTATATATACCGTTATACTGCAATACAGTTCGTTTTTGATTTAAATGAAAAGACTCCAGAGTGCTCTTTTCGTGGACCCACTATTCGTACTAACAGTGGCACCGGAGCAGCTGATTACTTGGAGTGCCGGCATAGGTGGATATATATATATATATATATATATATATATATATATATACATACATACATACAACAATGCTTTCTCACTGGTAAGTGAGAAAGAAAGCACTCCACAAAAAATATTCAGTTTTCAAATGAGAAAAATAAATTAATAGAAAAAACCTGTTGCTGGTTCAAATATCCTCCTCCAACGTTTCGGTCACCACTGTGAACAATGTGAAACATACTGACAAAATGTGAAACATACTGAACAAATAACAAGATGCTGCTGCTCCCCTCACATTATAGAGGCAGCAATATTCCAGCCTTAACCCCATGATGAAGGACATTGCTCTCAAGTGGATATAGTCACAAGAGATCAGTGTCTGATCATGGAGACATAAGTATAACCGTCACATTAGGTCATTTAATGCACCTAGAATACCTGTTATTAATACCCTGCAGATATCATTGTATATTGCTGCGTGTTTTTTATTTACAAAGCATCACATTAAATATATGAGTTATAGAAAATTACGTAGTATATTTATTTTGTTTTTAATTTTTATGTTTATTTATTTTTATAATTTTTAATTTTTATTTATTATTATGTTTATTTTTACTTTTATTATTATTATTTTATTTTATGTTCTGTGTTTCTATGTACACGTTTCGTGATGAAGCCACATGTCCAAGTGCACAAATGACCTCTGTCAAAAGGAGGTCCTGGAGCCCTTAAATAGGACCCTCGATCACACAGAGCTGAATCGCCTCGTTTGTTTAGAAAGCATTACCACCAGGTGATCATGCACCACCAGATTCAGAGCGCAGTGTTCCACTAACCATCAGGTCAGGGATCTTGTTTGACAAATCAAGTTCAATTTGCTCATAACTGAGACATACATATGAAACATGCAAAACATGAAGAATGTGACACATAGAACAACTGTGACATACCCCCATAGATCAACATTGGGTGACCCCAAACAACGGGGAACGTTCCCCGCTACCTTTCTGAGACCTGTCCCGGGACATGGGCTGAAATACAAGAAAAAAGAGAAAAAGAGAAAAACCAGCCAGTGTGTGCTGCTTGTGGTGCTGGTCGTTGGTTTTAAACTGTTAGGATGGTTGTAGTCAATGCAAAAATAGCGAAAAAGAGTTAGTTTCGTTGAGACCCCGGGGTGCTACGGTACCCAAATTGTAAATCCATCGAGCTTCTACTTTTTTCAGGAGCAGGCCTCTGTCTCCACCCCGCTTGGGAGGTGGGACCCAGTCAATCAATCGGCATCTTAAGGAGGGTATCTGATGTCCATGTTGAAGGAAATGACGAGGGACTGGTTGGTCTGCTTTGCCACTATCGAGGGCAACTCTGATGCTTCTTCTGTGGTTGGCCATCCTTTCATGGAAACATCTGCTGGTCAATCCTATGTAGGCCAATCCACAGGGACAAGTTAGCATGTAGATCACATGGTCCATGCGGCAGTGGAGGTGATACTTGATGGTGACCTGCTTGCCAGTCTGGGGGTATGGGAAAGAAGGACCCCTGAGCATTGCGCTGCAGGTTGTACATCCACTGGCAACCTGGTTTTTGGCTATGTAGCCATGTGGTTGAGATCTTTGGTTCAGGACTTACTGTTGGGCGCATGAGCATTTGTTTTAAATTAGGGCCTCGTCTGAAGGCCATCATGGGAGGACCATAATTTTGTAATTTCAGTGCTCTGTCGGTCGCCACTATAGGCCAATGGTGTCTAAGACTCTTTTGGATATTCTGGGATTTGTGGTCATACGTATTAGTAAATATCATCCGCTTGTGTTCTTTGGGTGTGGATATGGTGGATTGGGCCACATGGCGTTTGGCCTTTGCTAGACAATCATCGACGATTGTTTTTGGGTATCCTCTTTCGATGAATTTCATCGACATTTCGGTTAGTTGGACCTGTAGAGTGATGTCATCAGTATTGTTCCTCATGACTCGCATGAATTGTGACACAGGTAAGTTGTTTTAAGCGCAGGTGGGTGCTGACTGGTTGCTGCCAAAAGTGTGTTCCGATCAGTTTCCTTCCTGAACAGACACGTGTGCAGGTGGCCATTTATGAACGAAATCTTGATGTCCAAAAAGTTGATGGATTCCGGTTCAAACTGGTACGTAAATTGCATCAGGTGTATGCCATCATTTAGGGATCCCATCATCTGTAAAAACTCTGACTGTGACCCCCTCCACAAGAGGAACACGTCATCGATAAAGCGTTTATAGAATCTGATGAATTGGTTGAATCTTGGGAAGATGGTAGTTTGTTCATAGTTGATCATGAACGATCCTGCATAGGATGGGGCCAGGTTAGACCCCATGGCAGTTCCTGATGTTTGTACAAAATAGGAGTCACCATACATAAAATTATTACAAGTCAGCACAAGTCTGGCCAACTCAATCAAAAAATCGGTCGGAGTGTCCAACAAGTCTCATAATGCTCTCAGCCCTTCGATGTGAGGTATCACAGTATACAGCGAGTGAACGTCCATGGTCACCAAGAACAGGGGTTCAGTGCTGAGGTCTAGATCTTTGAGTTTCGCCAAAAAATCACTTGTGTCCCTTATATAACTCTGACTTGAGTTTATTAAGGGTTGTACAAATTTATCGGTGTAAATGGCCAATGGTTGCAGGCTTCATCACGAAACGTGTACATAGAAAAACATAAAATAAAATAATAATAATAAAAGTAAAAATAAAACCAAAATAAAAATAAACATAATAATAAAAATAAATAAAAATTATAAAAATAAATAAACATAAAAATAAAAACAAATAAATATACTACGTAATTTTCTATAACTCATATATTTAATGTGATGCTTTGTAAATAAAAAAACACGCAGCAATATACAATGATATCTGCAGGGTATTAATAACAGGTAGTCCAGGTGCATTAAATGACCTAATGTGATGGTTATACTTATGTCTCCATGATCAGACACTGATCTCTTGTGACTATATGAGTCCACTTGAGAGCAATGTTCTTCATCATGGGGTTAAGTCTGGAATATTGCTGCCTCTATAATGTGAGGGGAGCAGCGGCATCTTGTTATTTGTTCAGTATGTTTCACATTTTGTCAGTATGTTTCACACTGTTCACATTGTTTATTTGGATTATGGGAGTGAGTGGAGTGTGATATGGTGCCGACGGGGGACACAGCGGTGAGTCTCCAGTCCCGGCGAGATACCTTTACATTACAGATGTCCCCAGCAGCAGTGAGGGCGGTCCCAATGACGGGTGCCGTCCCCCCGCCCCATTAGCCTCACACGCAACTAGTTGGTTGCTATAGCAACATGATGCACAACTTCCGGAAGTACCGTAAGTTGTCACACGTGCGTTCCAAGGACCGGAAGCTGCGTACTCTGGCGCTGAATTTCAAACAGTTGAGAGGTATAAATAGCCGGGACTTATATGGACACAGGTACACCTGTGTTCCATTGAGGCACCCCACCCCATGCATTGAGCTGAAGGTGTGAGAGTGCAGGCTTTGTGGATCTGTATATATATATATATATATATATATATATATATATATATATATATATATATATTTAATTTTTAATTTCGCAACTGGGTACATACAACTAAGCTATGAGGAAAAACACTCGAACAGCCTTAGACAAAGTGTGTTCTACTGTATGTGTGTTGACTAATGTTTGGATACTCTGCCCAACTGCCTCCAAAGCGTGGCACCTACCCCCAAACTTTCATCTCCATGCTTTGTCACTTAGCTGCTTTGGACAATAAACTGCTATTGACCTTGTTGGGTGCCGTACTGCAGAAGGGTGCAAACTGCAATGGACCCTAAACCTGGTAAAGAAACCTTTTTTCTTTTTTTTTTGCAGAAGAGACCCTAGCAAAACATTTCACACAGTGAGCTCATTTCAGCACAATCCACCCCACCATTTCTCCCTCATATTCAATGCCACTAAACCTGAGCTCACTGAAAAACGCTCAACACCTCAATTACATTGGCTGTGCGAATCTCGGACACTATTTTAGCACAGTGAAAACAAGTACTTTATAATGCTGATATTCATAGTTACGATCCTAGTTGCTTTACAAAAGCTTACTGCATCCATGTGGAGGGAAGACAGAAAATGATGCTTATCACTTTAAAAACTGGCTCGAGTTATTATTGCCAATGTTTAAATTAACTTCAAGTACAAAATTAGAGCACATTTGTGCTAAATAAACATTTAAAAAAATATTTATAATACTAAAAATGCTAAATATACATTGATTTTTCCCCCCATTAAATGCATCTTATGCGCATTGCTATGCTATGCTAATAAGATGCACAAAGAGCTTTTGATGAATAAAATAATATAGAGCATGCCTATATTCTGTATTTTTTCTTATGATTTATTTGGACCAACTGGAATGTGATGTATAGTATAAATAATTTAACACGGTTTGACTGGAAAATACTATATCAGATTTTTTTTTTTTGCACATCAAGTTGCAAATACATACAGAATATAGGCATGATGTATATAATTTTAATCAGCAAATGCTGCTTGTGTGTCTGATTCTGGTGTGTATAAAAGTTTGGAGCGGAAAAGCACAGAAGACAGCTGGAAGGTATGATTTCTTTCCAGAGGAAACCATATTGGATTCTACAGGGAGAAAAGGATGGGTCCATGAGGGAATCCCTAGGTGAGTATGAGTGGATGATTATAGTGTGTAATGAAGTTTCACTTTTCATATTTGTCTGTGTTTTATTGAACTATTTGTACTGTTGTGGAACTACAAGTACTAGAGGGCCCACTGCCCTGGGGCACTGGGGACAGCCCCCGGGCATCAGACCAGGCAGGGTTAATCCTGGAGGAGGGACACCCGTTCATTGGGGGGTCCACACTCCCCAAGGGTCCCTGCCCCCGACTGGTCAGGGGTATAATGGTTTGGCCAGGGGAACTTGCGTAAAACATCCCCCCCGCCTGTGCCATTACCGCCTGTGCCATTACCCTGAACATTCTCGGGATTGCCAATGATTAGCACCGGGCAGTGCTGCTGAGTTAATCACTGAACTCAGGTAGCTTCAGCGCTGCCCGGCTCCCTCCCCTCTGCCGCCCTCCTGGCTCACCCCCCTCGGGTCGCAGCATGTAGGGACGGGGAGCCGGGGCGCAGGGCTGGGCAGCGGCTGATTGACGGTTCAGCGTCACTGCCCGGACCCAGGGGAGACAGTAGTGGTTTTGGTACTCTTTACTTAGAAGGGCGCCCATCTCGGGCATCTCGGGGATTGAATGCACTAAAAAATCGGGTGCGATCAACCGACGAGATGCCCGAGATTTCCCATAGGGAACAATGTTAAATGTCTCAATTGACCCGATTTTCCTGTTCAATGCCTCAATTGACCCAATTTTTCCATAGGAAACAATGTTAAATGGGCCACAGAGGCCAAATAGGCACCCTGAAGTGAATAATGGCCACCCGAATTGTTAACGCCACCCCACGATCAACGTCAACCCGAAGCGTGGCGAGCGCAGCGAGCCCGCGAGGGGCGGCGATACGCGTCCTACGACCTTTTCATACCCCCACTATCCACGTCGGCGTGGAGTTGAGAATAGAAAGTGTGGCGAGCGCAGCGAGCCACCGAGCCCGAAGCGTGGCGAGCGCAGCGAGCCCCGCGAGGGGACGCGGATACCTTCACAGGTATCCGCGTCCCCTCGCGGGCTTCACAGCTGTCCGCGTGCGCTCGCCACGCTTCGGGCTCGGTGGCTCGCTGCGCTCGCCACACTTTCTATTCTCAACTCCACGCCGACGTGGATAGTGGGGGTATGAAAAGGTCGTAGGACGCGTACCGCCGCCCCTCGCGGGCTCGCTGCGCTCGCCACGCATCGGGTTGACGTTGATCGTGGGGTGGCGTTAACAATTCGGGTGGCCATTATACACTTCAGGGTGCCTATTTGGCCTCTGTGGCCCATTTAACATTGTTTCCTATGGAAAAATTGGGTCAATTGAGGCATTGAACAGGAAAATTGGGTCAATTGAGACATTTAACATTGTTCCCTATGGGAAATCTCGGGCATCTCGTCGGTTGATCGCACCCGATTTTTTAGTGCATTCAATCCCCGAGATGCCCGAGATTTTTTTACTAACGATCCCCACGATCAAAATCGTGGGCGCCCTTCTAAGTAAAGAGTACCGTGGTTTTTTTTTAGGGAGCGCTCCCCATAAAAAACTCGCCCACTGGGGAGGGCTCCCTAAAAGAAAATCCACCACTGAAGGGGTTAATTAAGAACAGGAACCAATGGGTTTCCTGCCTTCAGCCCAGCCTTTCATAATAACAACAACCACAACAACAACAACAGAGTGCTGTTTTGTAATTGGATGTACAGTGGAGCTTCACAGCTGTTTAGGTAAGGCAACAGCCGTGTAACAGTAAACAGTCCTGTTTGCTTAGGAACAGACAGGATCATAAGAGAACGCCGGAAAACCCTGCAGCACTTTTGCCTGAAAGCAACTGAGAACCATTTGTTTGAGCCATACTAATGGCTACTAACACTCTGTTGCCATAGAAAGATTTGTATGCCTAATAGGGTATTTCAAGATGATGTTTAGCTTCCAACTATGAAAGTGATGGCCATCAACTACAGGATGGCAAACATGATTGCAGCAAATATGTAATGTTTAATATAGATGCTTATATAGAATTACATGTGATATTCAGTGTGTTGGTTATATTTTATTGACCTCATATTGAAATTAAAGTTTATTATTTATTAACAGTTTCTTATATAGCGCATATATATTCTGCAGCGCTTTACAGAGGATATTTGAACATTCGCATCAGTCCCTGCCCCAGTGGAGCTTACAATCTATATTCCCTACCACATGTACATGCACACACAGACATTCTAGGGTTAATTTTTTGGGAGCCAATTAGCCTACCAGTATATTTTTGGATTGTGAGAGGAAACCGGAGTACCCAGAGGAAACCCACACAAGTATGGGGAGAATATACAAACTCCGCACAGTTAGAGCCATGGTGGGAATCGAACCCATGACCTCAGTGCTGTGAGGCAGTAATGCTAACCATTACACCATCTGTACTGCCAAAGTTGCAGTATTCATTATAAATGTCACAGAAGACACTTTTTATGGACCAATGCTCCTTATTCTACTTGCAAGTTATGTTTGATATAAACCTTCACAAACCAAATAAGCGGACTAAGGCCCTTATTCCGGTTGACTCGCAAGACTGCGAATTTCACAGCCTTGCAAGTCCCCCAGAGGCCACCTGCACGGCTGCCTACCCGCCCGCCCCCCCAATGAACGGGTGTCCCTCCTCCAGGATTAACCCTGCCTGGTCTGATGCCCCCTCCCCCCGTATGGCTGCGAATGGATGATTTGCATAATCATCCATTCGCAGCCTTGGGTGGGGGGGGGAGAAATCATTCGATGTTGGGTCCCAATCAACAAGTTAGGATAACCTAAAACTAATCCTTTTTTTCAAATTCTGCTAATTCCCTTTCTCCATGCAGGACATAGGTCCTCCTTCATGAAATAATGTCATTGTGGTATCAGAATCTCTTATATAATTTTTCTTATCCTTGCTGCAATGCCTGTCATTAACTATGTCTGTCAATTTAATGATTGAAATAGGTAAGTGTGTAACATTAAAAAAATACAGACAGTAACCAGCATGATGTCTTTGTAAAACTATAAACATACACATTATTGTATATACTCTGCCACCACTCTTCCTCAAAACCTTGTTTTGCATTTAGGGCAGGATGTTTTAAGCAGAAAATGCGGTAAACCTCCCGTTTTACCGCATTTTCCTATGTATTAAAACCCGGCCGCACAGATACCGCATAGAAGGGTATTGCCACCTTTGGGTGGTGATACCCTATAGAAGCCCATGGGCTTCTTTTTGCCGCCTCCGCCGCAACCACGCCGCCTCGACCGCCCCCCTCTCCCCCTCCCTCCAGCTTACCTTCTTGCAGGTCCCTCCTGGACCCGGAAGGTAAACCACTCCTCCCCCTAGCAAGGCAGCCGGACGTTCTTCCGGCTGCAGGGGGGAGGAGGAGGCGCAGGGGACAGCCTGCTTAGCTGTCCCCGGCGTGAGGGGGATTCGGAAGAGAGGTTATGGGGGGATATGCACTATGTGAAGCAGGAAAGAAATTAAGAGAGAATTGTGAATATATATTTTAATGGGAATTGTACTGACAATTAATCGTATCTAAAATTTATAACATTAACATCACATCTGAGCATTGACCCCCTTGGGCCTTACGCTTTATTTTGTGATGGTCAGTGGTGCACCCCCGAGTTGTAAATATGTTAATTGGAGAACCAAAAAAGAAACTCGGGTGGGGTGCACTCTAATCCCCACTATACTGAAGTTATTCAGAAAGTATTATATTTTTTATATTTTTATTTGTATTTTTTAATGCTTAGTGCTAAAATAATATTAATATATTAGCAGACTTTTTTCGTGAGGTTTATTTGGGTGGTGATACCCTATAGAAGCCCATGGGCTTCTTTTTGCCGCCTCCGCCGCAACCACGCCGCCTCGACGGCCCCCCTCTCCCCCTCCCTCCAGCTTACCTTCTTGAAGGTCCTCCTGGACCCAGAAGGTAAACCACTCCTCCCCCTAGCAAGGCAGCCGGACGTTCTTCCAGCTGCAGGGGGGAGGAGGAGGCGCAGGGGACAGCCTGCTTAGCTGTCCCCGGCGTGAGGGGAGCAGTAGGCAGCTGGGAGGTGACAGAGACCCCCCCCCCCCCCCGCACATCACAGTACAGGTATCGTGGGGGGCCTATGTCATCTCACCGCAATGCCAGCCGCATATGTTAGTACATATGCGCTGGCATCGCGGTGGGCGGCGATGTATATTAATACATCCCGCTCTTAGTATTTTAAAAATGTATTTGTATTTAGAAATATATCTTTGATTTGCATTTATCTGTAACAATGCAACTGTAGTCCTTTAATTTTTTACTATTAAATATTAAAATACAAAGTTAGCCAGAAAAATTGGTTTGACATGCGCCAGTAAGCTGCTTTCTATGGGTGATGTGTTTTACTGTAGGTAGTCGATATTGGATAGTACTAAAGGTGTATGCTGTATTTTGAACAATGTTTTTCAACCCATTATTTGTAAACGTTAAGTTTTAAAAACGTCAAAAATATTTTTCATATAAAAATTGCTGCATTCCAAATCTCTCTTTAATATTGAGTGTGCAGGTAATATGCTCTGAGATGCTTAGCTGTAAAGGGGCATACACATAGATTTGTGCTAAGCAAGTTTGCTAAGCTTTTTAGGGTAGGCGATTTCCTGGTGTTCACAATAGATCTCCCATGGAGAGAACATACACATGCAGAGATTTGTGCTAAGCAATTTTGCTTAAGAATAAAAGGCCTGGTAGTAGTACAGAATGAGAGATTGCGATCAGTATCTCTCATTCTGTACACACAGGGAGATTTTCTGTCACTTGCTAAGCAATTTGACTAGATTTTGACAGCATACACTGACTAACAGGAGATAATTAATCTCTCGGGTCATACACATCGGGAGATCTGTGCTTACTTTCTAAGCAATGTAGTCTGATTGCTTAGAAAATAGCACAAAATAGCTCCGTGTGTATATTAATTTAAAATTCCACAATTCACAATTGATTTTTTAATACACATTTAATGTTATGGTTGACACCTTCTGAGAAAGCCGCCGAGAGAGATAAAGAGGTGGAGAAACACGTAAAGGGCTTTTTATCCATATACACTGGTTGGTCTCAATATTTCTAAGGAAGGGTCCCACAAATCCCCAAGGCAAGCAGACTCTGGATAAGGCTGTATATATTGGGAATCACCAGCAGCAGCCACTGCGAGGGGAGAAGTGAGTGGTGAGACCTACAGCATATATACAGTATAGCCTGGCCATGCTTCCTGAAAATGAATAGATTGTGTTGCTAACTGAACTAACACATACTGATAAAAATAGAAAGTTCACACACCTTTTCTCTAACTTGCTATACTCTTTTTGCCTGGATTAATCCTTAAATGGCCAGTACAAGTGTAATATAAACACCGAAGGAGCCCATAGTGTGGACTGTTACATGAAAATACTACTAAATATTCTATTCCACAACAAAGTTCTTGTTTTTAATTTACATACAGTATGCAAGCATAAGAGATAATTAAATTGTAATTGAGTTTTTGTTCTGTCTGGTGACAGTTAGATTAATTTTAGATTTTAAGTATATTGTCTATGGTTTTTTAACCTTATTATTGTAATCGACTGGTGGTACTGTATATATTTGGTAATAATAAATGTTTATATATAGATTGTTAGTGTGTGGGTGTGTGTATGCAAAAATTGAGACAGATTATATGCACAATAATATATGTATGATAGAGCGGGATGCAGTTAGTATCCCGGCGGTCGAAATCCCGACACTTTCTCCCTCTATGGGTGTCCACGAGAATAAATTAGTGTGCCGAGCGTAGCAAGGCACCGGGCCTGCTGCGTGGCGAGTACAGCGAGCCCGCAAGGGGGGGGGGGGGGTGATCCACGTTCCCCCCTTGTCAGGATTTTGGTGGTCGGGAATTTGACCGCCGGGATTTCATACCAATCCCGATAGAGCAGCCAAAATTAATGATAAAACCAGCTCCTGATAAAGCATGGGCTTGCCACACCTTAACGCAGTGGTAGCCAACTCCAGTACTCAAGAGCTACCAGCAGTTCACATTTTCCAGACAACCTAGCTGCTGCAAAGCTGTACTCATTACTCACTTTACACTTTTTAAAAGATCCACAGGTGGAGCCAATTACTTCACTTGTGATTCTGGGAGGAGATCTGGAAAACGTTAACTGTTGGTAGCTCTCGAGGACTGGAGTTGGCTACCCCAGCCTTAACGCATTGAGCCTAGTACCTTCAAAGTTCCGAACCAGCTTTGCAAGGAGGACACTGTCACCCTATCTTCATTTACTCCATCCTGTACAAGGACATTCTTAATAACAGACTTACTCAGACAGACCAAATCCCATCCACACCTCACGCTGGGAATTATACCAGGACATCATCATCATTTATGATCAGACTTTTAAAGACCATAATTTTGAAATGATACCAAAGGGGATCATATCTGAATGTTGGCACAGTGTTATTTAATAAACTTCTAATATACTCCATAGAAGCAACAAAACTAATGCGGTCGAACAAAGCTTTTAGTGAAGTGGCAGAAGCGTACCACCAATTGTTAGCTATCAGAGATTTGGTGGCATTGCATACATGTACTAGGTATTTATCTTGATGCAAACTTAACTCTCTAACCAGAGCACATAGTAGAACTATCGGTATGGAACCTGATATAGGCTCGCTAAAAACCTGAGACAACAGGGACCAAACTTGGGTCCAAAAATCTTGAATAATAGTGCAAGACCACCACACATGAAGAAACATACCCACTTGGCCACAATTCCTCCAGCACAGATTCGAAGTAGAAGGGTAGATGGAGTGGATCTTAGATGGAACTAATTACCATCTGGCGTAAACTTTGTAACATGTCTCTCTGATAGCAACACTTATAAGATTAAGAATAGCTAAAGCCTCTATCTGCCCAATCCTCATTATCCAAAGGGGATGGAAGGTCTGAGATCCAGGTTAGTTTATGTGGTTCCCGATCCAGAGGGTCGTGGGTCAAGAATGGATCTAGATATATTGTACCCTTACGACCTACTGAGGATGAGCAAAATATGTTCAAATTGGGAAAGCTCCCTTAGTTTGCTAGTGGGCAATTGGGAATTGACAGAACTCACAATTTGTGTATATTGATATTGATAGTGATAGCATGATGAGAGTGCAAAGGTATTTTGTAGATGCGAGAAAGATTTTAGGACAGAATGGCCTTTTATATGAGCAAAACACAAAGGAAACCTTGGATGATTCAAAATAGGGGACATAGGAGAGGGAAGCATGGCTAAGCCTAATAAGGTGCGAAGTTTGTCCCATAAGCTGAGAGTGGAACAAACAGATGGAATCACTTTCACCAAAGCTGGCCTAAGCAGTTAGGGCAGCCAGACTAAACCAAGTTGACCCTTTTGAAGCAGAGCATATTCTAAGTTGACCCATCGCTTAGTCCCAAGTTCAGAGTTCCAAGAGATAACATGATTTAATTTGGCTGCGTGATAATAAGAATAAAGTAATGGGAGACCAAAACTCCCTTCCGTAACCGGTTTAGCTATTATCAGACTTTTAATTCTGGATACATGCCACATCGATCTACCTAACGAAAGAAAATGTTATTGTCTTAAGCATAAAAGCTTTTATAAGCAGGAGAAAACACGGTACTTGTTTCCTAGCACGGCGCCCACGATTTTGATTGTATTGATCGGGTCGGAATGCGATGCGACCGACGCGATCGACCCTATTTTTACATTGGAATCAATGTAAAATGGTCCCTGAGACATCCTGAGAAATCCCCAAAACCCCCCATTTTAATAGCAACCCCTCCCTGATGGGTGAAATGGCCCCCCATTGTTAACGCGACCCCACTATTGACGCCAACCCGAAGCGTGGCGAGCACAGCGGTACGCGTCCTCCGACCTTTTCATACCCCCACTATCCACGTCGGCGTGGAGTTGATTTTATATAGTGTGGCGAGCGCAGCGAGCCACTGAGCCCGAAGCATGGCGAGCCCCGCGAGGGGACGCGCATAACTTCACAGGTTCCGGGCTTGGTGGCTCGCTGCGCTCGCCACACTATATAAATTCAACTCCACGCCGACGTGGATAGTGGGGGTATGAAAAGGTCGGAGGACGCGTACCATAATTGGATACATTTGTTACATTAAATTAAATAAAAGCTGATACTCACCTGCAATTCACTGGCTGACAACATACAGACAGCTGAAACATTGGCAGAATATTGCACTACAGTATGTCACTTTAAATAATAAAACAAATTGCTGTAACCACAAAGTCTGGTGAGTGCCCTGTGTTCAAATTAGTGTGTGTGCTTATATACACACTTACCAACCCATAATATCATAGTAGCACGAAGCAAGTTTTTGATTCCATATGATAAACTGTGTCTGTGTGGACTGCATATATTTTCTAAACAGCTGTTTCAACTGGCTGTTGCTAGTTTTCCTCAGGGGTTGTTATATTATATATAGCAACCCCTGAGCACAGTGACATCAAGTGCGGTACTGTCATAGAATACCACCTTTGCAATAAGTCTGTGAAATTTTATCAATTTTGGATATTCGGGATATTATTAGAAAGTGGAAGCATTTAGGAACAGCAGCAACTCAGCCACAAAACAGAAGACCATATAACAAAGTGGGATCAATGACAGCTAATGTGCATGGTGCATAAAAGTCACCAATGCTCTTCTGATTTCATAGCTGAAGAGTGCTGAAATTCTGCTGGGTGCAGTGGAACTTAATGGGATGAAATGGGATTCCATAGCTGAACAGCTCCAAGTCCAATGCCAAGATAGACTGATGTAAAGCACATCAACACTGGACTGTGGAGCAGTGGAAATGTATTATTTGAAGTCACATGCTTCTCTGCTTGGCAGTCAGATGGGAGAGTCCAGGTTTGGCGGATGTCAGGAGAACTTTACCTGCCTTGCTGCATTTTGCCAACTGAGAAGGTTGGTGGAGGAGGGATATTAGTATGGGGCTGTTTTTCAGGGTTTGGCCTAGGCCCTTTATCCAGTGATGGGCAGTCCTAATGCTTCAGCATACCAAGATATTTTTAACAATGCTATACAGATGGAGCCTTCTTCGACTAGCCTTCTCTGGTGAGCCATGGCTCACCAAGGCTTATTATCATCTATTGTTCTAAGCAGCAATACAATACATAGAACAATACATCAGGGAATTAAGTTGGCTCACTCATGCCCCTTTCAGACCGCACTTTAAAAACGGTATATTGCCGTTTTTTTACCGTTTTAAAACGGTAATGTGTGCGGTCTGAAAGGTGCAGGACCACTTAACCGGTTAGAAAAAAACGTTTTTTTCTAACCGGTTAAAATGCAGGGTCCTACTCGTTTCAGAACCGGTATTTTAGGCTCAAAATCGGTTCTGAAACGGTATTTAGGACCCAGCCAATGAGCTGGGTCCTAAATTCAGCACAGGGAATACTTAATGAGCGCTCATTAAGTATTCACAGCACTGGAGCCCCCCCCGCGCGCGTGTCGACACCCCCCGCGCGTGTCGACGCCCCCGCGCGTGTCGACCCCCCCGCGCGTGTCGGCGCCCCCCGTGTCGACTTACCCCGTGCCGGTATCTCCGTTGTGGTTCCCGGCACTGCAGCTCAGTATGCTCGGAAAGCACTTATGAAAAAAGTGTCTTTCAGAAAATGGCTGCCCCCATACGAAAGACAGTTTTTTTAAACAGGGTTTCCTATGGGGCAGCCATTTTCTGGAAGACACTTTTTTCATAAGTGCTTTCCGAGCATACTGAGCTGCAGTGCCGGGATCCACAACGGAGGTACCGGCACGGGGTAAGTCGACACGGGGGGGGGGGGGGGCGCCGACACGCGGGGGGGTCGACACGTGCGGGGGCGTCAACATGCGCGGGGGGGCGTCGACACGCGCGAGGGGGGGGGAGCTGCACGGAGGGGAGGGCTGAAGGCTGCACTGGCTTTGACCCTGTATTTGGAAAGTTTCCAAAAACGGGTCTGCCAGTGTCAAAAAATCGGCACTTAAACGGTAATATACCGTTTAAGTGCTGCGGTGTGAAAGGGGTTTTATCTGGCAGACCCGTTTTTGGAAACGTTTCCAAATACAGGGTCAAAGCCAGAGATGCGGTCTGAAAGCAGCATTAATCCTATTAATGGCATAGATGAGGATGTCTATCTGTACTTAAAATTTTGGGGAAGGCAGTTTTCTATACCAGTACGACCGCACCCCAGTGCAAAAAGCAAGGTCTATAAAGGCATGATTTGTTTGTGGAAGATATTGACCTTTGGGATGAGCTAGAACTAAATAGCAAATCATGCTTCTCCTCCAACATCAGTGTCTATCGCTGCCCCAAATGAACTTGTGCTTTCCGGATTCCTTAGGGAGCAGTGGAAAATCCAGGGTTTAGTTGAGCGTTGTGCGGGGATAGGATGCTGGAGTGAAGGCAACTATTGTATAGACAGCAGAAGCACAGGTGTATATGCTTGTTTAGGCAGGGGAAGAGAAACTACAGGATCTTTTCCTGTTTTTAAGCTATATTGATCTTTGTATCATTGCTGCTATAGTGCAGGAGACACAAGGCTCACATCTATACAGTTGTGTTATTACGTTACAATAGATTCTTTGTAGAGATAATTGGAATGAGCGCCTTTAATTGCTGATTTATATACTTTACTGCTGACAGTAACCAGTGCTGGAGGGAGCTCAGTAATGTATTTTCTTTAATAAAAGTGGCTGATTTCTTGTTCTGTATGCTTCTCCACATGGGGATTTAAACTTGGGTATATGATTCTTTATTATTTTAGGACTGGCTTGGGATTTAGTCTTGTAATATCTTAGTCAGCACTATAGAAATGATATTAAGAGTTTTTGTTCTAGAACTATCAGAACCAAGATGTACACTAAAGCACATATGCGATTGGAGGCATTTCCCACAACAATAATCTAGTATCAATATAATGTATTATTACTGTTGTGTGAATGGTAGAGTATGCTGTCTTTATTGTATCCATCTACTCTAGTCTACTGACAGAAAAACACATATTACCATCCTCAAAACAATACTAGAAATAAAACTTCCATTCGCTGACCTTAATAAAGCTTAAAAGCTTAAAAACAAGAAACAACATAAGTATTATTTAAATTGTATGTGTATCAAATATCATTGAACTCTGCATTGTATCTTATTGCATAAAAACAAAAAAATTACTTTTGGAATATATTATGTGGGTACCATTCGAAAAAAGTCCAACCACCGGTTGTTTTGTTAACCTTAACCACTGTTTTTCTGAAGTGAAAACAGAGTGCAACGGGTTCCTGGGAATGTTTGGAGTCGAATGGTGTGCAGTGCTTGACTCTCTGTCAGTCCACAGTTTAATTGAAGAGTGCAGGACCCACTTGATCAGAATAATGCTGCTTTAACACCGCAAAAACCTGCTCAGACCAGGTATGTAAAACGGTTTTTAAAACGGGTCAGAACAAGTTTAACCCCTTTCACACCGCATGTAAATACCTGGTCTTAAGCAGGTTTGCGGTGTGAAAGCTACAGTGTAAAGCGGCAAAGCCCCCCCCCCCCCCCCCCGGCGCTGAGACACAGGCAGCAGCAGCGCAGGGTGTGCTGATGATGAGAGTGACAAAGAGCAGGCAGCCAGCGGTGCAGCTGATGTAGAGCGGGCAGGGGGGCGCATGGTGAGGTGATGGTGGGCATCACCTCACCATGCGCCCCCCTGCCTGCTCTCCATCAGCTGCACCGCTGGCTGCTCTCCGTCCCTCTCATCATCAGCACACCCTGCGCTGCTGCTAATGTCAAACTGTCAGCACCGTCTCTCCCACCACCACAGAGGCAGCGGGACATCCACATCGTGCTCCCGCTGCCCGCACTCTGCTGCTGCCCCGCTCCGGAACTGGTGAGTCAGGGCAGACAGCCGCCCACACCTGAGCCAGAGCCGCCCGTCCCCCTCACCTCCTCGGCGCAGTGCAGCAGCCGCCGCTCTCACCCCGGGCAGGGCAGGACACAGTGACCCGGAGTTGCAGGGACCCCCTGCCCCCAGCGCGACCATTCCCTTCCCTGCGCTGGGGGTACGGGGGGGGGGGGGGGGGGAGAGGAGAATACCGTTTCAGACCCGTTCTAGGCACCAAATAAACGGGTCAGAAACGGGTAGGACCCTCCATATTTACCATTTCCAAAAACCGGGTTTTTTTTGGAAACGGTAAAATTACTCAGCACCTTTCAGACCGCACACATTACCGTTTTGAAACGGTAAAAAAACGGCAATAAAACGGTAAATATGTGCGGTCTGAAAGGGGCATAACTGTGAATCCTTGTGCAATCAAACGGTTTATTTACTCTTATACTTTTCCTCATTTATTCAGCATATGAACAACAGTGGAACATGTACACTACTACAGAGGGTTGACAATTTTTGGGATCTAAAGGTCAAACTCTAAAGCAGGCATGTCCAACCTGTGGCCCTCCAGATGTGCTAAAACTACACATCCAAGCATGCATTGCCATCATTCTCGCATTCCCTAATAGCCAAATTGTGGCAAGGCATGTAGTTTTAGCACATCTGGAGGGCCGCAGGTTGGACATGCCTGCTCTAAAGTTTAAGAGCCAGTCCATCATAGCCAGGGGCGTAACTAACTATTCCGCGCCACCCCGCCGCACGTTTATTCGGCGCCCCCCACCTAACCTGCCCCCCCTTCTTACCCGCGGTCTGCGTCGTCTCGCCCAGCTCTCTGTCGGGACCTTCCTGACATCACGGTCCCGGCCAGCTCCTGCTGCTACAATGAAAACGGACTCTTAGAAAATGGCTGCCCCCATACTGCAGACAGAAAACTGTCTGCAGTATGGGGGCAGCCATTTTCTAATTGTCAGTTTTCATTGCAGCAGGAGCCGGCCGGGACCGTGACGTCAGGAAGGTCCCGACAGAGAGCCGGGCGAGACGCAGACCGCAGGTAACTATAGCCCCGCAGCCCCCCCAATTTCTCTGTGCCCCCCCGCCACCGCGGGGGGCTGCGGAGCTATAGTTACGCCACTGATCATAGCCATAACTGTATCCAGAACTTTCAGAGCACTGTACAGGTTGAGTATCCCTTAACCAAAATGCTCAGTACCAGATGATTTTTGGATAACAGATTATTCCATATTTTGGAATATTTTTATATTTGAATGAGGCATCGTGAGGTATCTTGCATTTATGTTGTATAAGCACATCAAACTCATGAAATACACACAAATACATTTTATTTGTGCATGAGACAAGATTTTAGTACATGAAACAAAGTTTGTGCACAATTTCAGGCACTGAATATGAATGTCAAGCAATCATGTCCTTGCACATATTTAGTCCAGTAGTGCCAGTTACATGTTATTTCCCCAGTAGTGCCAGTTACAGATGTAGCCAGTAGGTTATTAGCAAGAAATAAAAAATAAAAGTACATTTAGGAGACTATGGTTTTTGGAATAATTTGGATAACGGATATTTGAATAAGAGATACTCAACCTGTAGTAAAAAAATTTTGGTGCTTGTGTATTATCACGGTGCCCGCAAAATCGGCAGCAAATCGAATGCAAAAATTGGATGCGATTTAGTGGCCGATTTTCTGGCGATTTGCATGCTATTCCATCCTTGCACACCCCCACTATCCAAGTTAGCCCAAAGCGTGGTGAGCGGATGCGGTACGCGTCCTCCTGACCTGTTCGTGGAGTTGATTTTATAAAGTGAGGCGAGTGCAGCGAGCAACCAAGCCCGAAGCGTGGCGAGCGCAGCGATCCCCGCAAGGGGACGCGGAAAATGATCCCGAAGCATGGCGATCGCAGCGAGCCCCAGGAGTGGACACGGATTACTTGACGTGTATTTCGTGTCCGCTCGCCAGGCTTCGGGATAGTTTTCCGCGTCCCCTCGCGGGTCTCTCTTCCGCGTCCCCTCTCTCTGCATAAGTTGTTCATTTTAAGACCCATAGTAGTGCCCTAGTTAATATTGTGCCCAGTAATTCCCTAGTTTATTTATGCTCCACAGTAATGTCCTACTTCATATTATACCACACAGATCCCACAATACATATTATGCCACAGTGTAGTGCTCCCAGTTCACAATATGCCACACAGTACTGCTGCCTGTACACATTATAGAGACGGTCTTCTATGCCAATGTTTGAAAAGTATATTGTATTTTGAGTAGAGACATAGCAAGTGGGCGCCACGGTGCAAATTATAACAGCTGCGGCATAAGCTTAAATTTGCAGTTGTACTGCATAAAAATATGCAGTTGTGCCGATAAGCCTCTGAAATCAGGCCCACTGTCCCTTGTATATATATATATATATATATATATATATATTAATGCTTCAGTGAAGTGCACCAATACATATTATGCCACATTACAGTGCCTGCCCAGTTCATATTATGCCACATTCGTATCCCCAGTTCAGATTCTACCACAAAACTGTTTACCAGTTCATATTAAGCTACAATACCATTCCCTGCAGTTCATATGATGCCATGTTACAATGTCTACAGTGCATTACACCATTAACTTCACGCCATTCCCTAAAAATGGAATGTCACCCCATTAAGCAGCATTATCCTACATAGGTCTGGTAAGAGATTATATCCCAATGATTACTTACTTATGTCTCCTTATATACGGATGCTTCAAGTGCAGGGATCGGCGAGTGCATACCTGAGAGGGATACTTCCTACTGCAAGAAATTTCACTTTGAGTGGAGATTTTTTTTTTTTCAAAAGAATAATTATATGGTGGTACAAGCATCAGAAGTATACATTAAAAATGGAACAAAACAGAGCAGTCACACTTACAATGAAATAAAGTGTGTGCAGAGTTTGTATATTCTCCCCGTGCTTGTGTGGGTTTACTCTGGGTACTCCGGTTTCCTCCCACAATCCAAAAATATACCGGTAGGTTCATTGGCTTCCAACAAAATTAACCCTAGATTGTGTGTGCGTGTACATGTGGTAGGGAATATAGATTGTAACCTCCACTGGGGCAGGGATTGATGTGAATGTTCAAATATTCTCTGTAAAGAGCTGCAAAATATGTATGCGCTATATAAGAAATTGTTATTAATAATAATAATAAGTGTGGACATTCTAATTTCAGCACAGTATCACTTCCTGCGGCAGACCTAATCTCGCAACTCAATCCCAGTCTTCCCAGCTCACTTCTTAAAGGCTGTAATCAAGGACATTCATACGTTGCGTACTGTGAGTGTGAAATGTGAGTGCAAGAGATGGGTCATATCAGTGTTTAGCTTTTCTAGAGATAGAGAGACATAGACCACCAGCTATAGGAGCACTGACAAGTCCTCCTTTACAGGCCAGGGCCCAAAATGCTTAGTGGGCAATTGTGGGTACTTGGTAGACAACTATATGATCTGGTTCTGGGGCCCATAGAACCAACAAATACTGTGGCTACTATAGCTACAACCATACTCATAGCTAATAATTCTATACAACAGTCCACATAGACCTCTGTATGTTTTCCATAATATCCCTTTAATAAAGGACATATAAATGGCACAAGTTTAGTGGCTTGCTGTAAGTCTGCATTTCATTTACTTTTAATCAGCAACAGAACCTGTAAAATTAATGTGTCCTCGATTAAAGGAATATTATAGAAACCATACTAAGAGATATGTGGCATGTGTGGTTTATAAAATGGGGAAGCGATTGTAGTTGCCATTTTTGAATACAGCACCATTTTTGAAAATTCCAAGATGAAAACGGTGAGCCAATCATGGCTCGCCGTGCCATTGCCCCACCTCTTACATCGGCTACTATTAGCCTGCCCAAGAGCCAAAGAGGCAGTCTGATGGCAGAGGAACGCTGAACAGCTTTTGAAAATAGCAGACAGCGTGGAAATCCTAGATTGGCGGTGGCCAGGCAAAAGAGCATAACTTCCACTGCCCACCAGGTAAAGAAAAGAGAAGAGGCCCTGGAAGCCCTAGGTGGGCCACAACCATGCAAAAGAGCTTAAAGGTCGTAGACCACAGGTAAAGAACAAAGAAAAGGTAGCCTCATCTTGCACAAGAGGGTAGCAAAATATTGCTTACATTGCGAGAATGGATCATCTAGGCCAGCACAAGAACTTTTAGATTAGTCTGAATGGTCCATGTGGTATGTCAATGTACAGCTTACACTGTCATTTCACTGTTCTTCTTCTCACCAGAAGTAATTTTGAGGAGACTTGAGCAAATACTTTGCCCCGAAAGCCAATTACCAAAGACATTCAATTTATTGTACTTGTATTACATAAATGTGTAATGTAAAATGAAAAAGCTAGTGAAATAAAGGACACTACCTAACAAACACCTTCTATGTGATTAACTCTGTTATTGTAAATGTTCATTAATATATTGCCTATAGCTCCATTCACACTATATGCACTGGATAAATCAGACATTGAATGACATAGGTTAACAATATTGTTCAGTGATGTCACTGGGTCCCCCCCCGCACATGCAGTCGCTGCTGATATAGTCAGATTGAAGGGGAAGGGGGGAGAACATACAGTACGCACTAAATATTTATACATTATATCTTTGTGTAGTGTGTATGGGGTTAACTATATATATATATAGTGATACAAAAGCTAGGCCAGGATACCTGGAGGACTATTTCCTTCAGTAAACCCAGCTTTTTAACTAGCTATTGCTAGAATTTCTCTTGTGCTATGCATTTCACACATAGGATGAAGTCTGCTGATAACAATCTTTAAAATATTTCTGCACTTAGCCTGGATAAGGTCTCTCTGCTAGTTTCACAGCACATTTCATTGCCCTTGCACTATTTCCCCTTCTGGATCATGCTTGGTGTCTGCTCTCATTTATAAGAATTACCTTGTAGGAATAAGGCTGCCATGGTTTGTTCTAGACGATTGCTTTCTGTCTCAGAAAAGGAATGACCTACTGAATGTGACCGGCATGTGACCGCTGCCTTCCAGCTGACCCTGAGTCCTCTCAACTCAATAGCACCTCCTGAGGTTAATAAATTAGGTCAAATGTCCCACACTCTACCTTCAGAGTCACTACACACATGCAACCACAGAAAGCTTGTTCACAATGAGGGAGCCATGCATCAATTCCTGCACCTCCTTATTAATACAAATCACCTATTCTAAACATTAGGACATAGGCCACAGCACTGGCTGAAATATACAAAATTGTCAAGAAAGCAAGTCACCACCAGAGGGCAGCAAGCTCCTTCTGCACCCCAATATATAAATATATTTTATTTATGGCAGCCAAGGAAATTAACTTTTGTCATTTTATACAGTTGTGTTCAAAATTATTCAACCCCCAATGCTGTAAAGGGGTTTAGGGACTATAGTGTACATTTGGAATTGTATTCAGAATGAAATCCTACAAGGACGTTTTAAAGAACCAAATGCAACTAAACTGACATCAATTGTTTATATAACACAGTAGTAAATGTGTATTTTGTGGTTTCTTCATTGCCACAATTATTCAACCCCTTAAAGACTACCACTCTGAAGAAGAGAGGTTAATTCTGGTGTTTTCAATCAGGTATTGAAAACACCTGTGGATGTCACCGAGCACCAATCAAGCATAATAAGCACCAATTAGGCAGCTTTAAAATGACTGTGATACTCAGCTCCTTCTAGACATTTACTGGTGTGGTTACAAACATGGTGAAGTCAAGAGAATGGTCCAGGAAGACAAGAGAAGAGGTGATTTGTCTTCACAGGAAGGGCAATGGCTATAAGAAGATTGCAAAGAAGTTAAACATACCAAGAGACACCATAGGAAGCATCATTCGCAAATTCAAGGCAAAGGGCACTAATGAAATGCTACCTGGTCGTGGAAGAAAGAAGATCCTGACTTCGACTGCTGTGCACTACCTGAAGCGTAGAGTGGATAAAAGTCCCCGTGTGACTGCTGAGGAACTGAAAAAAGATTTGTCAGATGTGGGTATAGAAGTTTCAGCTCAGACAATAAGGCGCACACTGCGTAATGAAGGTCTCCATGCCAGAACCCCCAGGCGCACCCCCTTGCTGTCTCCCAAGAATAAGAAGAGTCGACTGCAGTATGCCAAAAGTCATGTGGGCAAACCACAAAAGTTGTGGGATAGTGTTCTGTGGACTGATGAAACAAAATTAGAACTGTTTGGGCCCATGGATCAACGCTATGTTTGGAGGAGGAAGAACAAGGCATATGACGAAAAGAACACCTTGCCTACTGTGAAGCATGGCAGAGGGTCAATTATGCTTTGGGGCTGTTTTGCTTCTGCAGGTACAGGGAAGCTTCAGCGTGTACAAGGTACCATGAATTCTCTTCAGTATCAGGAGATATTGGATGAAAATGTGATGCAGTCCGTCACACACACCTGAGGCTTGGGAGACGTTGGACCTTTCAACAGGACAATGATCCCAAGCATACCTCCAAGTCCACTAGAGCATGGTTGCAGAGGAAAGGCTGGAACATTTTGGAGTGGCCATCGCAGTCACCAGACTTAAATCCGATTGAGAACCTCTGGTGGGACTTAAAGAAAGCAGTTGCAGTGCGCAAGCCTAAGAATTTGACTGAACTGGAGGCTTTTGCCCATGAAGAATGGGCGAAGATACCCGTAGATCGCTGCAAGACACTTGTGTCAAGCTATGCTTCACGTTTAAAAGCTGTTATAACTGTAAAAGGATGTTGTACTAAGTACTAAGATTGAATGTCACTTGGGGGTTGAATAAAAACTAATAATGATGTGAGCACAGAAAAGACATTTGTGGTTATTTCATTATAAACTTAAGTTTATATTTCTCTGACCTACAAGTGCCTCTTTCATGTAAATGTAAGCAAGATGACTGAATGATCAAAATCAATGTCAAACTGGCCAAAACATTCAATTTCAGTGGGGGTTTAATAATTTTGAAGACAACTGTAGCTATGCTGCCACATCCAGCTAAATACAATTAAAACAGGAAGTAAAGAATCAGTCCAGCAATTAATGCAGACTTCTCCACAGGTAAATGAGATAGAGAACCAGAGGAACATGGCAATAAAGCAATTCTAGTAGCTAGGAAAACTTGAGGACCCCAATACATGCGCTTTAGGGCCTTTGCCAAAATGTTACATAAACCCTTTGAAACACCGTTGGCAATTGCAAAGAAATGTTGAGTTTACACATGACAGATGGACAGAAATTAGAACGGCAAAATAAAACCTGCAGCATCCACAAGATTCAGTTTGTGAAATTAATTACGGCAAGATTGAAAAGGAAAATAAGATGCGGCTGAGTGCACAAGCCTCCCGTGCATCTTCTTCTGAGACACAGTGCTCCCTGAACAGACCTAAAAGTGCACATAGCCACAATTGGTTGCACGGGCCTTTCATGCAAACCAATAGTCCAAGTAAGGAACTGCCCGTCACTACATGGATAAATGCACATCAAAAAATGCAAAAAGTATTAATTATACTAAAAAATGACTAAACACACCGCCTTACAAAAGTTTTGTTTAACATGGCAGTTAATTGCCATATTTGTCCATTCAGCTCTGCCTACAATTAGAGAAGAGTGACTGTATCATTCCTTCACTTGTCACTTGCCTCTGGTTTGAATGTCTCAGACATTCAAACCAGAGGATCTTCAGTTGCCCACAGCTGAATATCATTTAATATTACAAAACCAGTAGACAAATAAGTGCTTACTGAACAGCATTATGAAATTATTGTATAGAATGTGTGTCCTAAGCTGTGCACACACGGGGGCAATAGGGGATGAAATCGCTGGAAATATATGGTCGCAGGCGACCATATTGCCAGTGATGGGAGTGTGCCCCATCGCCGGGTGCGCGCTCCCGTTTTCAGCCCCATTATAATCCTGCGACCAGCTGATTACCTCTGCGGCTCCCCCAGCAGAGGTTCGTTTTCATCAGCGACCATCTCTGGTCGCTGATGAAAATGAGACACTGGGCAATATATTGCTCAGCAATATATTGCTGAGCAATATATCTCCCCCGTGTGTACGGGGCTCTACAGAAAATATATAAAGTGTTTTCTCTTTCTAGAACTCACATTGGTAACACCACCCAATATGATTATATTCTTAGTATTTTAATAGGTCACCCTCTATATGACACCTCACTAAACTACCAATCTTGGCCCATGATTTAAGCTGGCATTATAAAGGAGTACTTTACTATATTTTGTTTCACACAGATTGAATCAAGTCTCTGGTGGACTCTGCATATCACAGTATTGCCTCGCTAACGCTTGGACACTTTACACATATAGTCTTTTGACCCTGGGTTTTTGCGGGCTTGCGTATTGACTCGGGTCTTGGCTATTTGTGAACAGACCAGACCTGTTTCACGATTTCCCAGGTCCAAGACCCTGCTTGGTACCTTATTCCTAGGACTGACCCGGGCCACCTGCAGTGTGAAAGGTTATGCCTAATATGAATAATTGGCAGGCCTAGTAGTGACTGAAGCTAATAGAATATCCTGGGTCCATCACCCATGTATGAAAGGGGGGTAAGTAGTGAAACCCCAGCTTCAACCCAATGTCCAGGGTCTGAGCTGGGCTAAAAAAAATCAAGTTATCGAATGTTTTAAGAGGCTTTTTCTCTGATCGCTGTTCCTTTTTTCAGAGCCGGCCCTAGCCTAAATGACGCCCTAGGCAAGATTTTGGCTGGTGCCCCCTAGCACCGCCACTAGTTCCGCCTCTGACCCTGCTCCCCTTTCCCAGCACCATCAACCCTCATCATAGCAGTCATAATTTTGGTGCTCCTACCCGCAATATTTAAATAGAAACAGTGCACACATTCGGTGCGCAGCCCAAACAGGGGTGTGTTCTTGCTAGGAAGGGGCATGGCCACCCAATAGTACCCCCAATTCAAATTATGCCACACAGTTGTGCCACTTTATTCACATGATATCATGCAATGGTGTCCCTTATTCACGTTACATCACACAGTAGTACCACTTTACCTTATGTACATTACTCCTCACATTAAACCCTTAGAAAAAAAATCCTGAGAAAATATTGTATTTTAAGCACCTCCACGGCCACACTGCAACCCAGCACAAAGCAGTGTGTGCTGGGCAGAGGAGAAGAGCTGCAGCTGCTGCTGTCACTTAAGGGGAGGGGACCCGGGGACCCTACTGGGCCCTTCCATCAGACTTTGGCCTGGGTAATTTGTACCCCCTACCCCTTTCTCTCGGCACCCCTGATAATACCACACAGTAATGCCCCTTACACATGACACACATTATTAATGTCCTTATAGCCATAATGCCCCTTACATATATGCCAACCTTTATTAATGCCCTTCATACACATAATGACACACATAATGCCCCTTACACATATGTTGCACATTATTTTTTTTTTTTTAATTGTGTAAATTTTTATTGAAACACATGAAAATGGGTGTACAGCTTTTCAAATCATTGAATAAATATACAAAGGTAGTTTTGATGAGATGAATGCATGGCATGTTAATAAAACATTTGAAATCGCAATTGGTTTTGTCCGTTATTGAGTAATGTCCAGATCAGAAAGGATGGTCCAAATGGATAGACTTGTTCTGCAGACACCGTAAGTACACATATAAACATTCGGATATGATATTTTACTTAACAAACAGTTAAACATTTATACTTAACCCGATACTCACTTAATTGAGTATCATCCTCCCACCCCCCAATTAAAGAAAGAGAAGAAGAGAAAAGAAAAAAAAAGTAAGGCAATAAACAATGACATATTATTGTGACTCAGATGTACATGTATACATTAAAATAAATCGAATTCCAGGTGTCTCAGTAAGGTGGGCCGTCTGTCCGAAGAGAAAGCATCGGGCATCTCTTGTTTGGAAAACTTGTATTTGACAAAGAGATATGGAGATACAAATTAATAGACCACCACACGTTGTAGGGGGGAGAGGGGGGGTAGCGAGTAGCCGTGAGGCCCCACCGGTTCGTATTTATTGGGCGTGTAGCCCTTCTAGTGGGTCAGTGGCCAGGGCCAGTCTAGAGGTATTCCAATTGCCCCATTTAGCAGCGTATGGTCCAAGTGCACCACGTGATCTATAGGTGAACCTCTCATGTCCCACCACCTCGTTTACAAGTGCTCTCCAATTGTGTATATTTGGATACGTAACATCAAACCACTTCCTAGCTATAAGTACCTTAGCCATGGCCGTAAGACACAGCACATATTTATACACCGGAGGGGAACGAGACTCTTGTAAGCCCAGAGCGAACATACAGTATTTAGGGTCAAAGGGAGGAAGAGAGGGGTCTGTGGTAAGTATATCCGTCCAGACCATTTCCCAGAAGTGGTATATCGGTGGACAGGACCACATCATATGCCAGAAGTCCGCACCAGGTGATGCGCACCTAGGGCACCTGTCGTCTGGCCTCAGTCCCGCTCGCATCAGTGAGACTGGGGATTTATAAGCCCTGTGCAATACATAGTATGCCACTTGTTGGTATTTCAGACATGAGGTGGCATATCTGATCGAGTCTAGGATCTCGGCCCATTGCTCCGTATCCAGCCTGCCTAAGGTCAGTTCCCACTTGTCTTTAAGAGGAGTAAGACTATCGGCGTCAGCTCGACCCACAATACTCTTATAGATAGTGGAGACCTGTTTTGTGGTGGCCAAGCTCTTAAGGAGGGTCTTCACTGGGGAGTCGGCCGTGAGGGGGGGGGGGAGTCACCAAACTGGGCCCTAGCCGCATGTCTAAGTTGGAGATAGCGGTAGAAGGAGTTATTAGGGATTTGCAATTCTTCTGCGATCTGTTGGAACGTCTTGATTACTCCCGAAGTGTACAATTGGGTCACCGACACCAGGCCCGCCCCCAACCAGAAACCATCTAAGGAGAGTTGTTCAAACTCCGGGTAGGTTTTATTAAACCATAAGGGGGTGTCCCCGTCCACTCCACCCCAGCCGCAAATCTTGTGTGACTGTCGCCAAACCAACATCGCCTGCCTAAAGAGAGGGGGAAGGGAAGGTCTGAGGGGAGAGGAGAGGAGGAATTGGAGAGGGGGGAGGCGGGATCCCACACACTCGGCATATGATCCTTCAAAGGTGAGACCAGATCTTCCCATAATCCAGTCCGAGATATGAGCTAGCTGTGCTGCCAGGTAGTAGAGTCGAAAATCAGGCAGTCCCAGCCCCCCATCCCCCCGTGGTTTAGTAAGGGTTTTAAACGCAATCCTAGGTGGCTTGTTAGCCCACACAAATGAGGAGATGAGAGTGTTTATGGACATAAATACATGTTTAGGGATGTATATCGGGGAGTGCTGGAGTAAATACAGGTATTTAGGGAGGATAGACATTTTGATGAGATTGATTCTACCCATGACTATCAGGGGAAGCTTTTTCCATATGTGAATTTTGGCTTTGAGGTCATTAGTAACCTTATTAATGTTGAGTCCAATAAAATCTGGGATTTTAGGGGTGATCCAGACCCCCAAGTACTTAAACTTGAGAACCCACTGCAGTGGAGAGGTGGTTGGTATCCTCTCTGGTATTACTCCCGAAAGGGGGAGGATACTAGACTTCTCCCAGTTTACCGTGAGGCCCGAGAAGTTCCCGAAGGTCTGGATTATCTGCAGCATCCCCTCCAAGGAGGGTCCTGCATCCCTTAGGAAGAGAAGGGTGTCATCGGCGTATAATGAAACAACATCCTCACGCCCTCCCAATGGGATGCCTCTGACAAATGGGGAGTCGCGGAGCATGATGGCCATGGGCTCGATAGCAAGGGCAAATAGGGCAGGCGACAGGGGGCAACCCTGTCTAGTGCCCCTACCAAGGGGGAATGATTCCGTAACATACCCATTGACTGATATACGAGCCACCGGGGAAGAGTAAAGTAGTCGCACCCATTGTATGAATTTAGGGCCAAAAGCAAATCTACGCAGGACCCCCCACAGATAGTCCCACTCCACAGAGTCGAAGGCCTTGGCAGCATCCAGAGACACCACCACTGCCCCCGACTCACTTACATCACCCCCCTGTATATGGCAGTAGAGTCTCCTAAGGTTTCGGGTGGTGGAACGGCCAGGCATGAAGCCAGATTGGTCCTCATTTATCACTGTGGTCACCACTGAGTTGAGTCTAGTTGCTAGGATTTTGGCGAGTATTTTCACATCTGTTGAGAGAAGTGATATGGGGCGATAAGAGTCTGGGAGGGAGGGGTCCTTGCCGGGTTTAGGGATCACAACTATAATCGCCTCTGCCATAGACGGGGGTAGGGCACATCCCTGTTTCAGGTCATCATATAGCTGGAGAAGATAGGGTACAAAGTATTCCTTGTGTTTTTTATATACCTCTATTGGTATACCATCACTACCAGGGGCTTTGTTATTGGGGAACGAGGCTATGGCAGCCTCAATTTCACTGGGGGTGATATCAGACTCAAGTATGGCCGTAGACTGTTGGGTCAAAGAGGGTATGTTAATCTCCGAAAGGAATTGTTCTAGCTGGTGAGGCGAATATACCGCTCGGGACGAGTATAATGAGGAGTAGAAAGACAAAAAGGCCTGTGCGATCTCTGGTGTTGTGAAGTGCTCCGTGCCTTGCGTGTCGCATATTTTTTGAACGGAGCAGGAGGATCTCACGTCTCGGGAGAGGTATGACATATAACTACCTCCCACATCAGACTGGGAGTACTTAGCATGGGCCGAGAAAAGGAGTTTACGTTTAGATTTATCTAATAGGTAGTCGGACCACATTTTACGCGCCACCTCCCATCTCAAACCGTCCTCGGGGAGACCAGAACCCAGGAATGCGGCCTCGCTCACCGTGCACGCCTCCTCCAGCCTGGCCTCCTCCTCCCGACCCACCCTCTTAATATTGGCTATTCTCTTAAGGAGGGAACCGCGGATGATTGTTTTAAATGTTTCGTGTTTAATAGTCGGGTTCTGGCAAGAAGCATTGTCCTCATGGAACGCAGACCACTCCCCCACTAGCCCGCCATCACCGGCTAATAGTGTGAGCCAGAAGGGATTGAGCCTCCAGGTGCTAGCGCCACGGGAGGGTTGCATATCCAGCGTAATGGATAAGGGGGAGTGATCCGATATTCCCCTGCGGAGGTACTCCACCATAAGAATTTTGGGTAATAGGTCCGGGGACACCAATACCAGATCTATCCTAGAAAATGATTGATGACCCGGGGAAAAACATGAAAATTGTCTTTGCGTGGGGTTTCTATTTCTCCAGGCGTCAACTAGGTCAAGTTCATTGACCAGTCTAGCAAATGGAGTGGGTGTGGGAATAGAGGGAGAGGGAGGGCGGCCCGCAGCCGTCCATCTGTCGAGGTTTTTATCGAGAATATTGTTAAAGTCTCCTATACATATCGTAGAGGCTGGGGGGAAAGAGGTAAGGAACGCCACAGCCTTCTTAAGGACCTCGTTGTTATATGGGGGGGGCACGTATACTGCAAGTATGTTTAAAGTGATATGGTTAACTGATGCCCTAAGGAAAATGTATCGGCCATATTGGTCAATTTGATGGTGAGTGAGGTGGAAATTAATTGATTTTTTAATTAGGATTGTGACTCCTCTGGCATTACTAGAGAAAGTGGAGTGGAACATATGTCCCACCCAGGGTTTTTTAAGTGACATAGTTTTAGTGCCCGTAAGGTGTGTTTCCGACAGACAGGCTATATCCGCCCCATGTTTTTTAATCTCTGAGAGCACAAGTGCCCGTTTGACTCTGTCATTAAGACCCCTCACATTCCAGCCGAGTGTGCGGAGCCCCGCCATCACATTAGGGGGAGGCATAGGTCAGGGGAGGACAAGACAGGAAGCAAGGAGTTCTCCCGTCATACGGGAAGGTGGTAAGTAGCCATCGCATTGGGCGGAGTAAGTGGTTGCGGTCTGTCTGGGACTGGTATTTAACAGAGGCCTGGTTCACCCACAGCCCGTCTCTATGTTGGTTAGTCCCGTGGGGCCCCCGGTCACCCGCCCCCACCCCAAAAGTAGAGTGATTTCGGTATAGACAGCTGATCAAACAAAGATACCCTAGCCACATGCACATCGTCACTTTTAAAAAACATAAAATAAACAAGAAAAGAAAGAAAAGCATTAGAAATACTACAAACATACACATCCCAAATTCCCTAACCCTCCCTGTATACCTCCCTAACCTTAGATATACTTTGGATCCCTGTAACAGCTAACACTAAACTTTCCCAATTAAAACGCTAACTGTACTAACTAGGGGGGTATATATATAGGTATCAGCGACCACCTATAAACAAATAGCAATTTCCTAACATGTTTCAAGCTCCCTAGAATATAGTACATCCTGAGCTAAGTACATAAGGTTATACTTTAGTAATAACAATCTGATCACCACAGATGCCCCATTTATGGGTCCTAAATCAATTATGCTCACAGTAAGCGTGCTGGTCAGTTCGGATGTCGTGGTCTGCGGTCCAGCCACTGCTCCGCCTCCTGCGGAGTATTGAAGAAGTGGGTGATACCATCCGCCACCACCCTGAGCCTTGCCGGGAACAGCATGGAATACTGCACCTGTCGGTCTCGTAACTTGCGTTTCACTTGCAGAAATTGGGCCCGTGTCTTCTGGACGTCTGCTGCAAAGTCGGGGAACGCCGCCACCACCTGGTTATCAATTTTAAGAGGGCCCTTCTCTCGAGCCAGCCTGAGGACTGCGTCTCTGTCCTTGTAGTGTAAGAATCTGGCTATGAAGGTGCGTGGGGGGGCTCCCGGTGGTGGGGCTCCAGCGGGTAGTCGGTGAGCCCTTTCTACGGTGAATTGCCGGCTGAAGTCATCAGGGGAGAATATCTCTAATAACCACCTCTCGAGAAATTTCTCTGGGGAGGAGCCCTCCGCCCTTTCAGGTATACCAACAAATCGCACATTGTTGCGACGAAGGCGCCCCTCCATATCCGAAATTTTTGATTTGACGGCTGCCATTTGCGTAGTGAGATCCGCCACTGCTGTCTTAAGGGGGTTAGTCACGTCTTCTAGGTCGGATATTCTGTGCTCAGCCTCCCCAACCCGCTCTCGGACCTTCTGCATATCATGTCGAATAAGGGAGATGTCGGATTGCACCTGGCCGATTCTGTCCATGACTCTCTGCTCGGTGGCCGAGATGGCTAGTAGGATCTGCTGAGTGGACTGGGCAGCCGACTCAGTGGGGGGGGAGTCTTCGTCAGCGGTCGGGGATTTTGGAGATTCAGCTCGGCTTGTTGATTGTGCTGGGGGAGGAGGCTGGGAGCCGCGAGCATATTTCTCCAGCCTAGTTGCTGCGGAGGGACCTCCCGTTTTCCCCATGGCACAGGGGGTTCTGGGGCTTGGGTCAAAGATAATAGAGAGTCCAGAAGCACTATGTTGAATTATATGATGCAAGTACAAGGCAGTTAATGAGTTAGGAGGGTAAGGGGTAGGATGTGACCTTTAGGTAGCAGGCACAGGAGGGGGGAGCCCACACACTGGTTGTCACAAGTCCCTCTGCTGGTTTTGTTTCATAGGAGAAGTTGTGCAGCAATAGATAGCCTCTTATATATGAGTCTGGGGGGGAGGTAGAGGCAGGGGGGGCAACTTGTCAGTCTGTGTGCAGATAGTATATTACAACAAGGCCACCAGACAGGGCCACCAGACCCAACACGCCTCTCCCCTTAATAAGGAGGATTGAAGAGGGCTAGGGCTGGACACAGCCTGCAGCTCTCCGTGCCCACAGCTCCTGGAGGGGAGCTCTGTGTAGTTAAGCCCCAGACCAGGGGAAGATGGCGCCGCCTCCCCTCTCCCCGCGCTCGTTTGGCGCCAAATGTATAATGGGCGCTCTGGCCCGACTCACCCCGATTCAGGGCCTCCAGGGGACCCTCACCTCCCGATGGATGTAGGTGTGGGAGGCGACAGGACCCCTCTTCCCGTCAGCCGCCTCCAGGCTCTGTGTGCCGGGCGGGGGGATCGAGGCACGGGCGAGCGTCGGAGCCAGGTGCCGGTCAGTTCAGTGCTGCTGTGGCGGGAGGAGGCTGGAAGCCCGCGATGTGCTGCCGGTGTGCTGGCGGCTTCTCCCGGGGCGGCCGCTTGCGGGGAACGCCGCTGGTCTCGTGCGCTCCGGTCCCAAGATGGCGGCGGGGTCTGCTCACAGGGAGCGAGGCGGAGATGGACGCGCCCGCAGCCAAGCACTGAGAGGATCCTGGAGCAGCTCACTGCAGCCGGTACCGGAGGGCGTCCTGGGCAGGTTGGTGGGGCAGCCGGGTGACTTTTAAGGCTCAGTCTGCAGGATTTTATTCAGGATCTAGCGGAGCTCAGTGAGAACGCGACCGTTCACATGCTCAGCCAAGCCACGCCCTACCGTAGTCATATGTTGCACATTATTAATGCATTTATACATGACACACATAATGCCCCTTACACATATGCCGAACACTATTGCACAACCAACCCACCCACAGACAGCACTCGCACAGCCGCTAACACTGTGACCTCTGCCTCTGCTTGGATTCAGATGTTTCCTCATACATCTTGACTCAATAAGCCATGCAGCTCCTGGCCAGTTCTGCTAAGGTTGGGTGCATTTATTGCTGAACATTCGTCTTATTTGCATTGTTATGACCAGCACACACAGGGAGCTTCCGGTGATTAAAATGCAGATACAGCCTCACTCACACACAGAATATAGGCATGCTGCATATCATTTTAATCAGCAGAAGCTGCTGATGCCCCTTAGGCATTCCAAATGCCCTAGGCAATTGCCTAGTTTGCCTATGCCTAAGGCCGGCTCTGCCTTTTGTGCCTTCATCTGCTATGTAGTATACATTGTTTCCAATACAGAATTTAGTTGGGCTTTGAACCTAAAGGGCATGTTGACATTGTGAATACTTTCCATGATATCAAGGCCATTCCTTTCCCAGTTTTCCCATCTGTAAACTCCTCCTATACATTTTTCCACTATCATGGAATTTATACAGTTTTTTTTTTGGACAACCCATGATGGTCACCCATTTGTACACACCTTTACCTTAATACATCACATCTGAATGTTTAGGACTATCCCTGGAAATACTGACTCAAAAATGAAACTTTTACACAGACAATGTAAATGTTGATAAAGGGATGAACATAGAAACATAGAATTTGACAGCAGATAAGAACCATTTGGCCCATCTAGTCTGCCCCTTTTTTTTACCCTTCAGGTAAACTCAACCCTTTTTAATCCTTATTTCTTTGTAAGGATATTCATATGCCTATCCCAAGCATGTTTAAATTGTTCTACTGTCTTAGCCTCTACCACCTCTGATGGGAGGCTATTCCACTTATCCACTACCCTTTCTGTGAAGTAATTCTTTCTAACATTTCCCCTGAACCTACCTCCCTCCAGTTTCAGTGCATGTCCTCGTGTTTTATTACTTGTTTTCCTTTGAAGAAAATTTCCCACCTGTACTATGTTAAAACCCTTGATATATTTGAAGATTTCTATCATGTCCCCCCTTTCCCTTCTCTGCTCCAAACTATACATGTTAAGATCTTTTAGTCTATCCAGGTAAGTTTTGTGATGTAGGCCATGAACCATTTTAGTTGCCCTTCTTTGTACACTCTCCAATATATTTATATCCTTCTGAAGATATGGTCTCCAGAACTGGACACAGTATTCCAGATGAGGTCGTACCAATGACCTATAAAGTGGCATTACTACATTTTTTTTTCTGCTACTGATTCCTCTCCCTATGCAACCAAGCATCTGACTAGCCTTCCTCATTGCTTTGTTACATTGCCTCCCTGCCTTTAAGTCACTTGAAATAGTGACTCCTAGATCTCTTTCCTCCTCAGTAGTTTCCATTATAGTACCCTTGATACTATATCGAGCCTTTGGGTTTTTGAGTCTCAAGTGCATAATTTTGCATTTTTTAGCATTAAACTGTAGTTGCCATTCTCTTGACCAATTCTCAAGTTTACTTAGATCATCAGTCATTTGATTTACCCCTCCTGGTGTGTCTACTCTGTTGCATATCTTTGTATCATCTGCAAAAAGGCATACTTTCCCTTCAATACCATTTGCAATGTCACTAACAAAGATATTAAAGAGCACTGGTCCAAGTACAGATCCCTGGGGTACTCCACTGGTAACATGTCCCTCCATAGAATGCACTTTATTTACTACAACTGTCTGTTTCCTATCCTGCAACCAGGTTCTTATCCATTTAATTGTTTTATAATCCAATCCCACACTTTCAAGTTTATTTAGCAGCCTGCGATGTGGGACAGTGTCAAATGCCTTACTAAAGTCTAGATATGCCACATCTACAGCCCCCCCTTCATCTAGTATTTTGGTCACGGAGTCAAAAAAGTCAATGAGACTTGTTTGGCATGATCTCCCTGCAGTAAAAGCATGCTGTTTTGGATCATGTAAGTTGTTTAATTTAAGATATTCCACTATTCTTTCTTTTAATAGTGTTTCCATTATTTTCCCTACTACTGATGTAAGGCTCACTGGTCTATATACTGTACATGCCTAAGCAATGGCATGTATATTAAATATGAACATGTGGTACCATTAATCCTGTGTGAATGTGAGCATGGTGTCTCTGATTCATCTAGCATCACTGTCATTTGTCATGCCCCAATACTAAAGCTCATTCCAGCGAAAATTTCACACACTCAGCTGTCAATCAAAGGATATTGCTAAAAATATGTTTAAATATATCCTCTAGTTATTTGTTGCAAGATGAATATTCTTTCAATATGATTATCAATATTGCACTATGTACATGTTATCAAGCACTCTTCCCGCTGTTGTACCACAACTTCCTGCCCTGGCTAGATACAGGTTGAGTATCCCTTATCCAAAATGCTCGGGACCAGGAGAATTTTGGATAACGGATGATTCCGTATTTCGGAATATTTTAATATTTCAATGATGTATCTTGAGGTATCTTGCATTTATGTTGTACATATACATCAAACACATGAAATAAACACAAATATATTTTATTTGTGCATAAAACATGGTTTCAAAACATGAAACAAAGTTTGTGTACAATCTCAGGCACTGAATTTAAATGCCAAGCAATCACTGTCTTGCACATATATAGTGCCAGTTACATATCATTCCCTCATTAGTGCTGTTACAGATGTCCCCAGTAAGTTTTTAGCCCAAAAAATTTTTTTGTTCACTTTCTGAAATGTATGGTTTTCGGAATAATTCGGATAACGGATATTCGGATACGGGATACTCAACCTGTACTAGAAGGATCGCTACCATATTTTTATTCTGTTATAATGCCCACTGCAGGGTGTAAGTTCATACCAGTCACCTGGAGGCAAGTTGGAGTTTAATGGCCCCGCTATAAAAAAAAAAAAGGGGCGGGGGGGATACACATGATTTACAGAATTATATAGATAGCACTCCCAGCTGGACTACAGGGTCTAAGCCTGCACTGAACTGGCATGCTTCCAGCTACATACTATGATGAAGACTGGAGGGTCAGACTCACGAGATTCAGCTGTCTGCAGCAGTGTTCACCGGTGGGTCCCATCTCACAGTCCAGCAGCAGTGGGAGTGCACTGGCACTTGTTACAGAGCAGGCTAAAGGGTACCAGGCAGTAGACATAGGGCAGTATTCAATGTGAATACTGGCGACATGCAGCGAATCCTGTTTAGGATTCGCTGCACATTCGCCACTGCTCGCTGCGTTCCGGAGCCTCGCCGGCTCCGGTATTTAACGAGTCAGGGGCTCGCTGCCCCTGACCGGCAAATTTAAACTCCTGCGGCGGACGGCGGCAGGCAGGGAGATGGAAGTCTCCCTGCCTGCCCCAGAACGTTTGTGGGGGGGAGGTGGGCTCCCCGGGCGCCAGGCAGCACAGGCTATATTCACTACACCCGATCATGCTCGGCTCCGGCTCCCTGCTGGCTGGTCTGTGTAAAAAAAAAAAAAATAATAATAATAAAAAAAAATATATATATATATATATATATATATATATATACATACATACACACACACACACACACACACACACATAGGTCAAGGAGCAGCACTCTCAGGATTTGTGAAAACAGAATACAGTACACAAGTGTAAATTCTATGTTTCGGTTTATTAAATTAAACCTGATAAACATGTGTACTGTATTCTGTTTTCACAAATCCCGAGAGTGCTGCTCCTTGACCTATATATATATGTGAAGCACCGGGTGCAGTTATTCAAAATTGAAGGTGTGAGTGCCAGACCTCTCACTCCACGGGATCCCCCTGCAGAAAAGTGGGGTCCTGTGGAGGGGGCTGCAGGTTTAAATGCATTGATCAATGCATACAACTGAATATCCTGTTATATTTTAGATATAACACCATCTTGAACCACTGTGTTTGAATGGTTTGCTGAACTTTGGTACATTAGATGGTCTCCTGAAGAAGACCTGTGTCCACAATCACCAAGAACAACTGGCTTCCATGCAGGCCATAGTTGAGTTTGACGCTAGGGTGATTGTGGCCCAGTTTGAGAAAGACATGGGCAGCTCATGGGGATCCACCTGCTTGATACTCCATGAAAAGCTTGGTCTGAGCATGGTTTATACACACTGGGTGCCTAATCAGCTGACTCAAAAGCAGGAGGCGGCTTGGGTGACTCAAACTCTGTCTGGGAGATCATTAGTGGTGATGAATGCTGGTTCTAAAGTTTTTAGTCTGAGACCAAACAACAGTTGGTCTCAGATGTGTGTCATCACAGACGTTCCCATGTAAGCACAGCATGGCCAAGCATGTTGTGGCTGTTTTTGTGCTCAAAACTGGTCAAGGAGCAACCTTGCCATTCAGGCATGGTCATTGGGAATTGGTACACCAAAAAATGCCTACCGCAAGTGCTGGAAGCCATTTCCAGGCACAGTCCAAGATATTAATGTTGTGGTGCCCATGTCCATCATGACAATGCACCTGCCAACAAAACCAGGAAAGTGGTCAATTTTATGGCCCATGAACGTATACAGGAGCTTGGTCATCCACCATAAAAGCCAAGATCTGCTTCAACAATTGGGTTAAGTGCATGAAACTTTCGAATACAAAAAGTGGAAATTTAGCACACCACTCACATTAAGTCATCTACTGCACTTTAAAAGGTAAAGTGTATTTCTAGATTCATTTTTATCCAATGAATTATATCCAAAACACAAAGTGACACATGTAATAAAGACAGTTCCGGTATCTCATTACATTTAAGTCTGTTATACATGTGGTCACATATAGGACACATGCTATTGATACCTCTAGGTGAACTGACTAACATTATGTATAATGGAAAACATGCCAAATTGAGAAGTATTTTAAGATAAAACTGAAAAAAGTCGAAAAATTATTGGAGGGTGGTCATTAAGTGTCAGATAGACTCTGAAGATATATTTTAAGTTTGGAGGTAGGAAAGCATGCCAAGACTTTATTAACTAATAATCTAGTAGCCCTTACACAGTTTAATATCCCACTGCATCTTGTCATATGTTCAATTAACTAGGTTGTTGTGAAGCTGACCAATAAACTATAACAGGCAATATGAGTCAGCTATTCTAAAGTTACCACATATGTATAACCAAACGGATAACACTGCCAGATAATATTGTACTGGATTACACATACCGTAATCATTTTTATTTAGTGTAAATCCATTTGAGAAAGGATGCTACCAGGTGCGAATAGAGTAGGGGACAAGGAATGCTAAAAGCTATTATGGGAATACAAAGAATTTCAACAAGAGTTGAACAGTTATTGTGATGTTGGACTTCAGCAGTTGGTTACTCAAAAACATGTGTTGGTTGGTACAGAGCCCGAATGAATCTCAAAAATCTGACATTAAAAAACATCACTCATACCAAACTCTCATGATTATTCTATCCACTTACTTCCAGACTTTGGGTCACCTTTAGCAGGAGATCCGAACGAAGCACAAAATCTGGATGCAAAACCACACCGAATAGAGCATAAGGCTATCAACTGAATATTTTTGTACATTTTACTGGGTTTGTGAGCAAATTAATCTTTGTCATTTGCTCCCATCTATTACCAAATTTGGTACTTGTTTAGTTTCACGGCGGCCGATATATCGGATGTGATAACGGCCGATCCGATGCAATTTTTTACCTGTTCATAACCCCACTATCCACTACGCATGCAGTTGATTTTATATAGTGTGGCGAGCACAGTAATCCGCGTCCGCTTGCCACGCTTCAGGCTCGGAGGCTCGCTGCGCTCGCCACACTATATAAAATCAACTCCATGCGTAGTGGGTAGTGGGGTTATGAACAGGTAAAAAATTGCATCGGGATGTTCCCGCGATTATCGGGATGGTTGGGAGGTATGCAAATGTAATGTAATAATAATCTGTAATTTAGGACAAGCAAAATGGCAGTTATATGAAGAAAAAAACAAAACCGTTTACATTTTTAAAGCAACAGCAGTAGTTGTAGTCATTTTAATTTAATTCTCAGTATATCAAGTGGTGTCATCATACAATCAGGCCTGAAGAATTAGGACAAACAGGTATAGAATAGTAGAATTAGTCACCCAGACAGGCTTAGTGTAGCATAGCTCGGATTTTACAGCTTGCTATCAGTCAATCGTCTGAAACTCATGTGCCGTTAAATTAAACAGATCTAGATTATGTTGTAACATCAAACATCTCTAAAAGTTAGTTCTTGCCATAAACTATATACAGAATTAAAATAAAAACACCACAAGCAGACAGATTTGTAAGGGTTTCCCTTGGTTAAAAATAGCTTGTACACACAAGTTATTCTTAAAGGTCTAATTAAAACCTTTTTATCCTTATATTTAAGCTGGAAGTATGTTCCCAGAGGCAGAACTACCATTGGTGCAACACATCGGGGCCACTGCTACCGCTGTCACCCTCTTTCTTTCTCCTACTCTTTCTCCCTGTCACACTCTGCCTCTGTCTAACCCTCTCGGGGGTATTCAATCCCGGGTCATGACTGTCGGTCTGTCCTGACAGTCGTGACCTTGGCCCGTTTTCGTTTTTGCTTGACCACAAATCGCCAGCCCATCGTAGAAAAGGGGGGTGTCCGCGTAAACGGCCATGGATTGTCAAGATGCGGCTGTGATCGCGACAATTCACAGCCGTTCTTGGCAAAACAGGCCCGACCGCTTTTAAAGTCGGGCTCATTCTGTCAATCTGCCTCTTCAATGCTGTCAGGCAAGATTAAATATCACCCTCTGCCTCTTCCTGTTACCCACTGCCGTGTTGCATACTGTATGCTTGGTTTGGGGTGCCCAAATGATTTTTTCACCTGGGCTCACCACCCACAAGTTCCACCACTGATGACTCCTGTTAATCTCACCTGCCACTAGTGTATATGGCAATGTTGATTAGGCTGGGCAACATATACTGTAGCTCTAGAAGTTAATATACTAATAAAAGAATATGTGTTCTCTTACAAACCCATTATATTGAATCAAAACTTGTGGGTGCAGCGAGGCAACTCTGATTGAAAATAATGCTTCTGTGAAAATGTGTATATTTTTTATACCACAAACTCAAAAAATGGCTGCCAGCTCTTCTGAATGGTCCCAAACATATCTATAAGTAATAACTGTAACAACCCATTTAATGTTAGTCTCCAACTCAACTGTTTTTTGTTTTTTTTTGCCAGCTGCTAAGTAAAGGAATTGATGATGGAGAACCAACTGTTTTGGTGCCCATTACTTATTGTACTTGCCGCTACCAAATGCACAAAGAAGCGAAACCCATCTTAAGTACTGGGTGCAATAAGGAAAATGCAGTTTCTACCCACCAACTCAGGAGGGTATGAGCAGAAATAATAAGCATCCTCATCATTCATACCCAATAAGACTAATAATTGAACTGCTTTATTGCCCATTAATTAGATTCTTACCAACCAATTGGTGCTCCAAACGTTTGCTCACAATTTCTGCTATTTCCCTCTTGAACAGAAATGCCAACACCAGAATGTTAACATACAGATGGAGCCGGGCTGGTCTTTGCAGGGGATGGCAGCAGAATCGCCAGCCGCCATCTGTATCTGCGAAAGGGGACGCGCGCGCACAAGATGTGCGCGCGTCCCCTTCCGACGGCGCTTCCCCCGAGTCCCCGCCGGCTTGTCGGCAGTCACCCGGGGTCCCCACCGCCTCCCCGCACCCCCCCCTTAAACCTGTCCGTCTCCCTGAAGCGGAGACGGACAGGTTCGTGTGAGACGCACGCGCGTCTCAGTCAGATGGAGCGCCTCGCTGCTGGGGATTGCCAGCGGAGACAGTCTGGCGATTCACCAGCAAGAGGGAGCCCGGCTCCATCTGTATGTATTTTTCTACTATTATTGGTCTAACCCTTAAAAATATATATTTTATATGTCAACATTTTGTATGTCAAACTTTTGCCCATGTCGGCATTCTGACTGAATTCCATTCTGCGGAGTGCAAAAGTGTATGATACATGAAGGAGTCACACAGTGCCCATGTGAACTGCTTATTATTCTCAGGCAGATGTCTGCCTTTGAGTACAAACGAGTTTGCTTGCAGGATCACTGGCATAATGTAAGCCCCTCCACCTGTCATTGTCAGTCATTGTGGCCAGCACACAGGCCAGCAGCTGCAGAAAGGGAATTCAGATAGGAGCAAGGAATCGGCTCCGGGCCTCTTCACATAGCAGGGAAGAGAAGACGCTTCAGTCAGGAGACTGCTTTCATCAACTGACTACTAGCTTTTCCTTTTCCTGCACCCAACTTTGCTGCTCCTATCCTCCTACTCCCATTGCCCCCCTGTCCTACCTGCTATACTCCCCGCTTCCACAGTAACAAAGAAGTTTTGGTACTTATGTAATATCTGGACTCCCGTTTTTCTTATGAGACCACGTCCCCTCGCGGGGCTCGCTACACTCGCCACGCTTCGGGCACGGTGGATCGCCACACTATATAAAATCAACTCCATGCATGGTTGGATAGTAGGGGTATGAAAAAATGGGGTGCATTTAACATGGGAGCCCAGATAATACATAAGTACCGAAGTTTTCTATATGTGCCTCTACCCCTTTTGCACCAAAGCATGCCTCTCACCCCATGCCTCTCATGCCTATTACTCTTTGGAGCAGGGTGAGCCAGGAAGCCTATGACAACCCTACCTCCCCACCTCCCCAAGTGTAGCTCTGATCCCATCACTACCCATGTGTTCTTCTGAAACCACCTCCCTCATCTGTATCTCAATCCGAAATTGACAAGTTGGTGGGATATAAAGCGGTCCCTCCCTGTTTCATCTGTAAAGGGCCCCACAATTTCTGATGGCAGCCCTTTTGTGTGATCCTAAAGTGGCCTCTTGTTGCTACTGACCTCAAAATAAGATTATATGGTATCACATATAATATTAAAATGAAAATATAAAAGTATTCCCATTTCAATTAAAAAGTGTAGGGTATAAATGACCTTAAGATTGTCTATGTGGAATATATAAGCTAAATTTATAATGAAAGCTACAGTGGCAGAACACTGCTGTGCTAACTACAGTATACTGGAGCTTTGTAATTTAAGAATAATAACGGGTATTCTTTTACATTAAGGAGGGTATTCAATCCCTACTGCTATTTCCAACGGGGGAAATAGCGGTGGGCACCTATTCATTGCTGTCTTGTCTGACAGCATTGAAGAGGCAGATCGACAGCATGGGCTCGACTATAAAAACTGTTGGGCCCGTTTTTGCATAGAACGGCTGTGAATTGACGCGATCCCAGCGGGATCTTGACAATCCATGGCCGTTTACGTGGACACACCCCCTGTTCGATCAGCAGGCAGGACATTGAATCCTGCCTCGCGAATTGCAGTCGAGCAAAACGAAAAACAGGCCAGGGTCACAGCTGTCGGGACGGACCAACAGCCGTGACCCGGGATTAAATACACTCCTTAGATAGCTCTCTTTACTGCAGCTACAGTCTATTCTCCACCATCTAGGCTAGTGCATTGTTGAGTAAGTTCTATGTAATGATTTGCTTATGTATATGTTAAGCTTCGAACTGGAAAAAAGTTACATGAATGATCGGTTTCCTCTCCATGCTTTTATCTAAGGACTCAATAAAAAGGCCTTTTCTGCAAATTATTTTCATATAGAATCTAAATGAACTGGCATTCTTAAGTATAGAGTCCAGATTGTACTTTTTTGATAATAAAGTATAAAGCAAAGTATCTGAAGCAAGTCTGCCTGAATGCGCTAATCTCGAAAAAAAGTGCAGTTCTCCCAGAATGTTTGCGTATATTCACCATCTTCCTGTCCCTTATGAGAGCTGGTCAAAATGAGTTTATCATAATTAACCACTCAGCATGCACTATGGAGTGACTGGAAACATCAGAGGTGACTCAAGGCACTGTTTGGAGGCAACGAAAATTCTTGCTCTGGGCTTCACTTAGTGTATTATTGGCCCTGCATAAAGTATCTAACCTCTGTTCAGTCTTCCTTACTTGCCAAGCAGATATGCAAAAGACATTGCTGACCCGAATACTTGTTTCAAGACAACGCTCTGCTTGTTCATTATAATCAGATAAAAGAGAAAAAAAGGCATTCACTTTCTTTACTTCATCTAGACCAGGGGGAGAGCTACCAATAGTTAACATTTCCCAGGTCTCCTCACAGAATCACAAGTGAAGTATTTAGCTCTACCTGTGGATCTCTTATAATGTGTCAGTCAGTAATAAGTGCACCGGTGTACCTGTGAGGTAAGCTGAAAAACGTGAACTTTTGGTAACTCTCAAGGACTGGAGTTGGCTACCCCTGATCTAGACCAATGTATTGCTTATTTTAATCCAGGCCAGAATATATAATAAATCCCTACTACAGTACTTATTTCTAATGCACTCATACTGTAGATCACATTCTAGTGAGCATGACTCTTCTACTTGGATTAGATAAGGTACTGATGAGCAAAGATCCACCAAAACTAGTTTCTACAACACATTTTAAGAACTTGTTTTTCCTATATCAGATATTGATAAAGAAGTTCTTGTTGCTTGATTAGATTCTAGTGAAAAATAAAGATGTCATGCAATCCTTTGGTTTGGCCTGTCCACTGAGAACTACTGTTTAATTTGGCAAATCACATGGTTGGCTAAGTGTCTTGAGATTTAGCTAAGTGACGTGCATGCTGAGCAGATCTATCAGGATAATGATTCCATTCAAAGTCATCAGACAGCATGCTCATTTTGAGACAGCAGAAGCCAAAACTGCTTTTTTACTCACAATTTTTATGTGCATCTTTAACTAGGTATGTAAATTAAATATTGTTGTCCATGCCTTTTTACTTGTTTTTAATCAAATCCTAGTAAAATTAAAAAAATGTTGCGCGTAGCTACTAGATTAAAATTTAACACAAATCTTTTATTTTTTTTTTCTACATCAGATCTAAAAGACCAGGGGTGAAATGTAATAGGATGAGAGATTGAGAAAGTGAGAGACTTTGTAAGAAATCTCCAGGTTTTTTTACAGCGCCAATCATTTACACTTCAGAATCAAACTTAGTTTGCGGTGTAAATGATTTCCGCTTTAAAAAAAAACTGGGAAAAAAAATGACTTGTTTCATACTTTACCATCCAAGTGGGCATAGAGTTAGATTATAATAGTTTTCCTAGCGCAGTGATGCACCGTACCCAAAGCAGGGCGAGCGCATGTCGACATACTGTATGTTAACATAGTCACACAAAAAAAGTGAAAAACTTGTGTCAACATTATGAGTGTCGACCATGTACATGACTACCTTTAAATTGTGTCGACCTTCTGCCACTGTTGACTATTCTTAGGTGTCGACTTAATCACTGTCAATCATTAGTGTTCAACCTAGTTGACCTAGACAGTGGGCAGTATTCAATGAACATAATCGCGGCGTGCAGCGAATCCTGTTTAGGATTCGCTGCACTGTCGCCGCGTTCCGGAGGGCTGGAGCCTTCGCTGCCAGCCCTCCCTGTCCCAGTATTCAATGCCGCAGGGACTCTCTGCCCCTGACGGCGAATCTTAACCCTTGCGGTGTCCCGCAGGGAGCCGGGGGACGGCGGCAGGCAGGGAGATGGAAGTCTCCCTGCCTGCCCCAGAATGTATGTGGAGGGGAGGAGGGCTCCCCGGGACCCAGGCTGCACAAGCTGCCCCCAGGGAGAGCCAGCAGGGGACCGGGTATTCACTGCTCTTGATCTTGCATATGTAATGATCGGGAGCAGTGAATATATGAATATCTAATGAGCGGCTCTCGGCCCCCTGCTGGCTGTTATGTGTAAAAAATATATATGGTTTTTTAATTAAATATATATTCATGTGCTATAAGCACATGAATAAAAATAGCATGCCCCTTCACATAATAAAATTCCTGATTTTTTGACACAAAAAAAAAACCACAACTTTATTTTAAAAGTTCACATTCCACTTCACCATGAAAAGATGGCGATTTGCTACACGGTGACACAAGGCGAAAATCACTTAGAAAGATGCCGAAAAGTGCACGTTGAATAGGGTGATTCACTTTCTGACACAAAAAATCACCTCCAACGCGAAAATAGCACAAATTCATGGCATGGCGAATTGGCCTCATTGAATACTGCCCATTGTCTATCATCTATACAAAAACGCTTTTGAGGCAGCACTGTTGGCGTGGGAAGTTAACATTACTGCCTCACAGCACCAAAACCTTATCTGTGTGGAGTTTGTGAATTCAATGCCAATATTGCAATATGTATGAGCCCCTTACATGATTCTCATGTTCTGAACTCCGTGAACACATTTCTGCTCATCATTAAGATCGAAGATCAGTGAGGAAAACCTTTAACTATTTTCTGAGTTTGAAACAAATATTAGAAACATGGTTTTCATATATCTCAATCCAATATTACAAATCAAGGAATCATTTTATATTCCATGTTTAAATACCTAATGGATCAAACATATATTACCCCCGTAATCTCCGGCCAGGAGTTTGCCTATTTCCGGCTTTTCTCGGCAGAACGAGCCCGACAGCTTGTGATGTTGGGCTCATTCTGCGGTGAAACCCTGTTCAATGCTGTCGGGGAAGACAGCATTGAACAGGGCCCGCAACCATCTCCCCCGTCGGGAGATGGCTGCGGGTGCACGACAACAATTTAATACCCCCCTAAGTATGTGTAAATATGTTAAACCCAAAAAGCAAATGAATATAAATGTACTGCTGTACGGAACACCTTGTCCCATAACCCAACCAGTTTCCCTCCCTACTGTACTCCATTCTCCAGACCATTTCACCTTGCTTAGAATACGGATGATGTCTCCACGCTGGAATGACAGCTCATCATTCTTGTCACTCTTGCAGCTCCAGAGTCCCTGGTAATAATCTGCATAGTTAATTACCGAGTCCCCTGGTGAAAAATATGAAAACAAAAACATATTAAAATGAATAGAAAGAACATTCCTATGTATAGATATAAATAACAATTTCTGCAGTGCTGTATCCATATACATACTTAAGTGCTATAAAGAACAGATGCAGGCAATGCAAAATGCCTGCTTTCCATTTTTATACAGTATTTTGCATCCCCAGGGTCACAAAAATTGGTTTGGCTGATACGTGTATTGCAATCCATTGGTTTAGCCTATGCTTCCATTAAAAAAAACACCTTATTGGTTGTTGTAGGTTACAGCAAAGTCCCTATATCATTACTTGACCACTGTTTTTCATAACAATACTGTACCTCCTTCATCCCTTTTCCTGTTTGTTACACTTACCAACCAGCAAATGTTTGTTAGTATTCTTGTCTGAGCATTGCTATAGATACAAATAAGGATAGCTCTGCATTCTCTTTCAGACATATTTGGAAACAATAAAAATAACCTGAGATTGTAAGAACTACTTTATGTTCCTTAGGACTACTTATTTGTGATTCTACTGCATTTTATCTGATTTACTTTAGTTTAGTTTAAGTAAAACATTAAAAATAAACCATGGTGTATATTAAATCTCTACTACCAAAAAATTTTAAGAAAAATCATGGCAATAGAAGATTTTTGCCACATCTGGAGGCATATGACTATCATCTTTTCAGGATATTTAGTTTATTTTGAGTACTTTCCTCTACAGGGTTTGTATAAAAAGTAACAATACCAACATTGGGAAAAAAATATTTATTGAAGATATCGCTACAATCAATTTAAATTCTTCAAAATTAGACCCTTTTGCGTCAATGCACTTCTTGCCCATCTTGGAAAGCGCCTTGAAAGTCCTTTTCCAGAACGTCCTCCAAGCAGCGCGTCAAAGCTGCTTTGACCTCTGCTAAAGTCCCATGGAGGTGTCCTAAGAGGGCTGCCTTTACACAGGGGAACAGAAGAAAGTCAACCGGGCCAGATCGGGACTGTAGGGGGGCTGGGTAAGTGTTGCGATGCCGTTCTGGGCCAGGTAGTCGTTGACTACGAAGCTGGTGTGGCTTGTTGCATTGTCATGAAACAGCAGCTTTTGATAGGCTTGCACTCACAAACACTTTTTGGATCATGGCTAACGTCCCCATAGTCGATTTTCTAAGTCCAACACAGAATTTAATGGTGTATCGCTGTTCGATAGAACATTGCATTTTTAAGCTTCAACCGAGCCTAGGGAAAGGGGTCCACTAAAACCATGATACGAACTGCACGGAAGCTCGTAGGCTGACTTCCCCCTCCATCGAAACCCGCCTGGAGCATGCACGCTGCGACGTACAGTCTCATTACTTTTTATACAAACCCTGTATATGAGAAATGTTTAAGCCCCTTCTCAATTCTATTTACCTGCCATAATGTTGTAACAATATTTTAATAAAATGTCTTCATTTTAGGATCTCTATTATTCTCCAATCCAAACCAAATCTTTCGACTTGTGACCAAAATTTCTTATTCATATTAGAGTGACTGATTTCTATGCCGTAAGTGTGAGCAACCCCTGGCATGCATGCCATATGTATCATGCGGAACACTCTTTAGCAGCACACAATCTCTCTCTCTCTCCATATATATATATATATATATATATATATATATATATATATATATATATACTCAGAGCTCCACCATATCTCAATAAAATAATTTAAATATATCAAACACTTTTTAAATCATAAATCTATATAACAGTAACTCAAAGTTTCTGGGTTATACTGTAGCGCACAGTTCAGTGACTCCAAACGTCCTGTGTGATCAGATTTAGTGATTATTAGTCCCTCAGAACCATTAGCAAAAAAAGAAGAAAAAAGGAAATATTTTTTAAAAATATATATATTTTTTTTACTACTTTCCTTTTGGTATTGTTAAGTCTTCCAGCAGACTTCCTTTTCAGAAAGCTTGGAGTTGTTTTGTTGTCAAGGTGCCATGTCCCAGAGTGAGCAGTCTCCACCTGTATGCTGGCTAAGGAAGCTGCTGATTGAGAAATTGGCATCTTGATAACAAAATAACTGAAAACACCTTTCTGTAAAAGGTTACCGGGGTATGTGTAGTGCACACCTCCGGTCCTATTCCACCAATCCGACAGGAGTTAATCGTTGAGAGACCCTTTCAATAAGCATTCCCTTGGAGTCCCTGGCAGCGCATCACTGGCGATCAAGAGTACAGTGGGGGATCACTACGAACATGTATACACATACATGGTATCATGTATGTGTAATATATGTGCTGAATCAATCCCCTGGGGATTGCCAGCACTGATTACACAGTGCCCAGGAATAGGCATAAACCATTGCAGTGTTAAGCCCGACCCAGACTCCTATTGGCCAGGGAGAGGGTTACACTGTGTAATGGTTTATGCTAATTCCTGTGCAATCAGCGGTGTTGGTCCCTGGAGCATCGATCCAGCACATATATTACATACATGTAAACATTTATGTACAGTATGTATGTGCCTAGCGATTCCCCTTTGCGCTCCATCAACCCATCATTTTTTTAAAAAGCACCCGGGGATTTGTGACATACTGTAGCAGCAACAAAAACACCACTAAATAGTTTTTTTTTTAATTCTAAATTAGTTTTACTTGTATAATTTATAAACAGTATACATCCAATTGAAAAACAAAAAGAGGGTCATCAGAAGATAGAAGACAAAAAAAATCAGCAGGGAGTCAATTGGGTTGGATTTGAACAAATAATATTGATTGCAAATAGAATGTAAAATTGTCAGGTAAAGGAACATTAAGCAATCAAACATGAGTAAAATCATATCAAACTAACTGGAGGACTGGGGAACAAGAGGAATGGAAGAATAGAAAGGAAATAAAAAAGAGCTATAAAGATATGAACAAAGTAAGACTGGGACTGACTATAGTGGTGTCAAAATGAAGAGAAAATTATAAGAAATAAGAGAGATAACAACCATAAGTTAACATGCCAAAAATGAAACAGCAATAAGTGGAATAGAACTGTAGGGGGTCAAAATGTCAAAATAACACAAACAAATTATTATGTATTACATACTGATACTTTGGAAGCAAGAGTCAATGTTTGAAGCAGTAGTATTGTCATGTCTGACAATCAATATTAGACCACCCATTCCACATCTATGAAACTAGGAAAGGGCACATAGAACTTGTTTGGGCACATAAAACAGAAGCAGGGCCTGATTAAGCCTTCAGACTGAGGGACCGGGGCACATAAGACAGGAGGCCCCCTCTACCTCTTGTTAGCAGTGCCCCCCTGATGTCTGGTGTTGCCTACTGTGTGTGTGTGTGCCTCCTTCCCCATATATAAGGATGCCTGCAGTCAGAATACTGACACCAGTAGGAGAGAATCCTGACAGTGTTCAGATAAGTATACATACCTTCTAACCCTAACCCCCCTCCTGCACCAGTGCCTACACCTAACACCAAATACACCCCCCCCCCCCCGCCTTACTCCACTCGCATACAGGATGCCGGTAATCTTCTGGCAGCAGTTGGGATAACAGAGTTGGTATTGTGACTGATGGTATCCCTTCCCCCTGGATGCTGATTGCATACCACAGAGCCCACCATGTAGATCCCAGTACACCCGATTCCCTGGCGTCTTTCTGGTGTACAAATACTAAATTATTGGATAAAGGGAATTTCTCTCTGGACTTAGACATATTGAGGAAGCCAGCAGGAGGTTGTGGACATCATGTGCTCAGGACAGTCAAATAATTGGGACATAAAATCATCTATCAAACCATGAGGATGAGGAATAGGAGGCAATGAAAGTGGCAAACTGTCAGGATTAATCATATCCTGTTAAAAGGCAGTGACCTATTGGGAGTCAGAGCTGAAAGATGACAATATAGCATTTAGAGAAACCCATATATAATCCAGCTGTTTATGTATGCGGGCCTCCAGAAAGCATAAAGGCTGAAATGCAATAATAAAAAATGCATAGCATGACAAAGTAAACACACATACAGGTATGCTGCTATTTTATAGCGGACATAGCTATATAGGGGGTTATTCAGACCTGATCGATGTTGTGCAAATTTACAATATGATTAATTATCAAAAGACATGTGCATGCATAAGGATCCTAGCGTCAGAAGGGCCAAACCGACAGAAATCAATTACTTTTTTCGCAATCCCCTCACAACATCACTGACAGGAAGTCGGCGTTTGGGTGTGTGTTAACTGGACGTTTTCTGGGAATGTCAGAAAACATGCAGGTGTGCACAGGAATTTTCAGGCAGGGTGTGTGCCATCACCTCCATCAGGATTTCTTTGCACATAGATTTTTATTGGGTTTTAATATACGAAAACAAATCAATCAAGTCTGCATGAGTAGAGCATACAGAAAAACGAAAAAGTTCCAGACATAAAAGTATACATGGTACAATATACTGTATAAGAATTAGCAAATGTAAGACCAATGCAATCTAACCCATACAATCTAAACATATGTACAAAGCACTTATTATTTATTAAACAGGTGAGAAAGACCAAGACCGAAGAGAAAATGGAGACAGAAAGCAACAAAGAGGAGAGAGGAAGAAGAAGAGGCTTCGGACCCCTAATCATCTATTATATCAGTGGTTCCCAAACGGTGTGCCTAGGCTCCCTGGGGTGCCTCTGGACACTTTCAGGGGTGCCTTGTGTTGGTGGACCATGATCAATTCATATTATTTATGTGCAATATAACAGGCAAAAGCAGTGCTGGTGGCTGCCAATCATAACATATGTGGACAAACAGAAGCAAATCCTGTTCCTCACCAGATAACTATGATACATAATTACAATTTACTTCATTTAATATTTTTTTCTGAACTTCTCAATAAGAAACATGTGGCCTAGGAGTGCCTTGAAAATATCTTGATGTTCTAGGGTGCAGTGATTCCAAAAAATTTGGGAATCGCTGATCTATATTATAATCTGGAAAGAAAATAAATGTTATTGAAAGGCACTAACAATAAAGAATTATCATAAGGCTGTGTAGTGATCTGAGTCTTTGAACGTTAACCAGGGCAACCGAGTTGTGGTAAGAGCCTTCGAGAGAAGAAATAAGGTCTTCCATGACCATATAATGGTCTAATGAATTACACCACTCTAGTAATGTGAGAGGAGAAGTAGATTTCCAGTGTACATGAATCACTGCTTTAGACGCACTGAGCAGGTGGCGAAGTCGGGTCTTTATATATATTGAGAAGGGCCTGTGTACAAGGTTAAGTAACCAAAAATTAGCGCTAGAGGGAAGCTCTTCATGTAAAATGAGACTTGCTATATTTATTACTAATTTCCAGTAAGGCTTGATGATAGGGCAGTCCCACCATATATGAGTAAGCGTGCCTGCCTCTTTACCACACCGCTAGCAAATATTTGAGACCCCCGGATAAATTTCTGCTAACAAGTTTGGGCAACGATACCACGTAGTGCAGGCATTACCAACCACGGTCCTCAAGGCACACCAACAGTGCAGGTTTTAGTGATATCCAGGCTTCAGCACAGGTGGTTTAATCAGAATCCCTCAGATACTAATTAAGTCGCCTGAGCTCAAGCCTGGATATCTACAAAACCTGCACTGTTGGTGTGCCTTGAGGACCGTGGTTGGGAATGCCTGACCTAGTGAGAACTTTATGGTAGGTTTCAGTTGTTAATACAGTGAACGAGGAAGAGAACGTGTTTCTAATTATCTCTGACCAATCATCCTCACTAATTGCCCCTGGTAGGGCTTTTTCCCAGTGTAACATAAATTTTGAATTGGATGGAAATGTATCATCAATAATTAGTTTATATATGACTGAGAGAGTGACAAGGGTAGGATTTAGATGTGTATACTTTTTCAAAGGGTGTAATGGACCTCAAATGCTTTGTTGCTGAGCAGATACTAGAAAGTGTTTAATCTGAAGGTATTTCCAAATCTCTTTGTTTTGTAAACCCCAGTTTTTTTGTATATCAGAGAAGCTCAGAGTGCCCGAGGTGTCCACCAGTTGACCCACTCGAGCGATGCCTGCTGTACGCCAAAGACAGAATGAGAACTCATTGCTGCCTGGGGGAAACTCTGGACTACCAAACAAAGGTGTGAGAGGTGAAAGGGCAAGAGAGTGTAAACGTCTCCAACATGCAAACATAGAGCCAGCAAGAGGGTGTGAACTATGGAAACTCTTATTATGCCATGGGAGGTCTGGATGAGCAAATGGGATAGAGTTAATTTCTATTTCAACCCATTGTTTTCTGTTTGACGTTGTACACCAATCCATTATCCTGGTCAAAAGAATAGCATTATAATAGATTAAAAAAATTAGGTAGCTGGAAACCACCTTCATTATCTTAGATTTTATGCTATGGATCCAATTCTTTCATCATTGTTAAATGGCATACTGTACATACTTAAGTAGGGAGTCTATTGCAGAACTACATCAGTATAGACCAGTGGTTTCAAAACTCAGTTCTTAAAGGCAGCCAGCAGTACATGTTTTCCAAGTTTCTCACAGAGGCCCTTATTCTGATCGGTGCGGATATATCCGCGTGCGTTCGGGCCGCCGATGTTTTGTGTCTGCGCATGTGCAGAGGCGTCTCTGCGCATGTGCGAGCGGGGCGTACGGCTAAATCCCGCATGATATGTGAACACTCCGAACAGGGGGTGGAGAGGGGCGTGAAGGGCTATTTGGGCTCATTACCATATGCATACACCCCGTGTTTCATGGGAGTTCCCATGAAAACGCTGGGCGTACGTATGATAATGCGGCCGTGACGCACGTGTAGGGGGCGGACATATGACATCGCCGGATGTCAGCTGCCCGCCCTGATCCCTGCTTTTGCACGGAGAAATGTCCGTGTGGTCTGAGGTTGCGGGTGCTGGTGGAGCACTCGGTTCTGCATTCGATGGTCTGCGACCATCGAATGATGGGGGAGGTTCCCTTAGATGGAGGAGGCGTATTCCGTGAAAAATACACGTGCGGTCCGTTCGGCCAGCTTCTTACCGCATACGGACGGAGTTGGCGATCCGTATGGAAGGCGGGGTTTCGCACGCACGGTCCTGGCCGCATAATCGGCTACGGCCGCACCGATCAGAATAAGGGCCCGAATAACAAGTGAAGTAAATAGTTCCACCTGTGGATCTTTTAACATGTTCCAGGGAGTAATGGGGTTACTTGAAGACTCAGTTTCAGAACCACTGATACAGACTCTCAAAATTTCCTCAGACAAATAATAATAATAAAAAGAAGGCCTTGAAATCTGGACATATGACATATTAGGGGTTTTGAAATATTTACTTTTGGGCATCAATTTTTTCACACCTTTCAAATTCACGCATCTGACATCTTTTGAAGTGATGGTTGGGTGTACTATTCAAATGTTTTTTCTTTAGACTTCTAATCTTCTGTAGTTGGTCTTAATTATCACACCCATTTAGTCCCCTTTTTTAATCTCACACCCATTTTATCCCCTTTTTATATCACAGATTGCATATATTTTTTTTTGCACGCCATTTTATTCTTTTTTATTCCCTATTTTTTTCCAACCTGTTTAACGCCGCCCACCCTGTTTAGCCCCACCCTGCTAGTCTATTTAGCTGTTGTACTGCATCTTGTGGGTGAGGACATGCAAAGACGGGTGTAAGGTAAGTAATTTTTATTTTCATCTGCTTTTCCCTATTGCTTCCCATAGGCTGCCCCTAATTATATGCCCGCAAGATTACCCTGTCCTCTGCCAACAATACAAGTTTGACTCCATTATAACAGCACCTGCCTCCTATTAAGCAGATGCCATTTAATTCACATGGCACTCGCCCGACTACACCATGATGTGTACTGCACCATGCAGGGCCGGTGTTAGGGTGTCCGGCGCCCTCCTGCAAACCATACATTTTGCGCCCTTTCACATTGCCATTGCATCAAGCTGCAGCCCGATTGTGGGAGCGTATGCAACATGCGATCCTATGGAGGATCTCGGGTGAATGTACATGTATGCATACACCATCTCAGTGCTGTTTCCGCAAAATGTTGCAGGCACTAAAGGTGCCCATACACGCTGCGAGCATCGCATACGTTATGGGCTAGATCGCATCGCACGGAATGCATGCAATGTGTGTGCGATGCGATCTGAAAGCAGTACAAAAAGTATATGCAGCACATGCTGATTAACTTTTGTGCAGTCCCACCTCTTCTATCTGCGTAGGCAGGACGCTGAGGATGCCATTACACCCCTCTCGTGACTGAGGGGGAAAGGAGGGGAGAGAAGGAGCAGATGGAAGAAGAGGGGAGGAGATAGAGGGGGCGGAGTGTTGAGGACTGGCAGTGGCACTGGCACAGCACACTGAGTAGAGGGAAGGAAGGGGAGGCGGCGCTGCTGCCTGTTCATCATTTCATTGAAAGCTGACAGTTGCAGGGAGCAATGGGTAGGGGGCGAATCCAGACATGACATGTCATCCAGGCATTCACAGTCAGCACTACATGCCTCAGCGCAAGTGTCCGTGAGTAAGAGGGGGAAGGTCGCAGGAGGAGGACAGTGTGTGCAGGGAGCTGCTCAGCTTCTCCATACTGCCGCCCACTGTCAGACAGGCACTGTGGGTGGCATGCAGGCTGTGTGCACTCGCGGGGCAGGGAGCAAATCTTTATACTGCCGACCGCTGTCAGGCTGCGTGCAGGCGGCGTGCAGGTGGCAGTGACAGTGAGGGCTGAGGCAGCTGTAGCAGAGCAGGCAGGGAGACAGCACCTTTTCAGCATGGCGCCTCCCTGCTTTGCAGGAGCTGCTGAGTGGGTAGCGCCGGCCCTGGCACCGCGATTCTGAAAAGCAGATACGGGAGCAGGTTAGTGCCACATTCAGGGAACTGCTGCGAAAGATGAAGAGGGAAGGATGTGTGTTGCAGCCTGCCACCCACAGGAGAGAAGACGAACCGATGTGCAGGGAGCTGGTCACCGGTGACCCAACAGGGTGATCCATCTGTCAAACGCACACTTGTGAGACTTGTGTGTGAAGGAGTTGGGGGGGGGGGGGGTGTTTGCCAGTATGCGGTCAGTAGATTGATATTATTAAGGTCAACATGCATTGGGTTGACCACTGAAGGCCGACATAGCTTAGGTTGACACATAGAAAAGGTTGGCACAAACATTAGGTCGACAATGGGAAGGTCGACGTGAGTTTTTCCCTTTTTTTTCTCCGCCATGTGCCAACAGGCGGTATTTTATGCCCTACCATTCACTAGAGTGTAGCAGGAGAATATAATAGTGTGACGAGCCCGAAGCATGGTGAGCGTAGCAGTGCACTTTTTCTGTGTCCATGTCGACTGTGTGGACATTTGGGACAAAAAAAAAAAAAAAATGAAAAACCCATGTTGACCTTTTGACTGCAGACATTCCAATTGTCAACGTAATGCTTGTGTCGACCTTTTGACCCTGTCAAACTAAGCCTTGTTGACATTCAGTGGTCGACCTTAATTTGGTTGACCCAATGACTCCTACCCATTTTGCCGGTGTGCGTAAGCTTGCATTGCATGTGGATAAAACACAGTCCGCCCCATGTGGGGGTGTGTGCATATACTCTATGGGGGGGGGGGGATGTGTGCCTATACTCTATTGTATTTTTTTTTTTAAGTTTACCCTTATCCTCTTATAAAAAGAGGTTAACATGAATATAAAAAGAGGGTTAACTGAATAACACTTTTCACCACCTGACACCCAGGTGTATAAAAAGACTAGAAAAGTACAATACCATGATTAGATGTGTGAAACTTATCACCAAACATTTAAATAGGAGGCCCAATGAAGATGTCCAAAAAAAACCTGTCAACGTTTAAAAGACAGGGAAGAATTGAATATCACACACTAATACCACGACATATAAAAGTTGTGAAAAAGGGGAAAAAACAACAATTGAATACCCCTATTGTGTAGCACTTGTAGTCTCTCGGGAGTTTCCACAGCTAATTATACATTTACCACTAGCACTTTCAGATGATATCAATTATTTGTTTCTCTCATTTAGGAGTGTAATGCCCCTTTCCCACTGCAGCTAAAAAACGGTAAATTGCCGATTTTCAGCGCAATTTACCGTTTTAAGGCTGTAGTGGGAAAGTGCCAGAGTTGAAATACTACTTAAAGCTAAATGATATTTCAACCCGTTTTAAAAGCAGAGTCCTACACGTTAAAATAACGTTTAAGAGGCAGTGGGAATGCCTCTTAAACGTTATTTAGCCTCCAGGCAGTCCCAGTGCCTGATGAGACCTAGTAGTTCTCACTTTGTGCATGTGTAATGAGTGCACGTGCATAATAAAGAGCCGCTCATTACATATGCGCAAAGTGAGAACTACTAGTTCTCATCAGGCACTGGGACTGCCTGTACCCTGCATTGACCCCCACTGCCCTGCATCTCCGTGCAGGTAAGTACAAGGGGAGGGGAGGTGGGGGCACAGGGCAGGTACGGGGGTTAGGCACTCTTTACACTTGGGGGGGGAGGGATTAGGCACTCTTTACACTTGGGGGGGGGGGATTGGGCACTCTTTACACTTGGGGGGGGGGGGGATTGGGCACTCTTTACACCGGGGGGGGGGACGACTCTACATTTTACACGGTTCACTGCAATGGGAATGGTACTTAAATGGTATTTAAAACGGTAATCTGCTGCAGTGGGAATGCTAATACCGTTTTAAATACCATTTAAGATTACCAGTACTTTAAACTGGTCTGCAGTGGGAAAGCAGCATAATTGTTGTGGCACTTGGGGTGTGCATGAAAAAAACATAAATAACAAAAATGATGATAAACAGATACAAATATAAATATAAATACAAATGGCAATCCATGCAAATTGATACAGTTATATTAAACTGAATAAGTGTTATGCACATAACACTTATACAATTTAATATAACTGTATACATTTTTCATCCCTTCTTACCCATGTAAATGTACTACATGTTTGCACTGTTTAAAGTAAAGCAATTAAACACCCATATCTGCCTGTCCTTTATCCCACCACATACACACTCAATAGCAGAGCACTGCACTAATCTACTGTTAATCTGCCAACCCAATCCAGACTGGTCATCTGAAAAGTGAAGCAGCTAGCTCCGTACAACCGAGAGATGTGCGCAGGCACCTAAAAACGTATAGTTTAATTAGGGTACAAAATAAACTGTAAGCTCCCCTGGGGCAGAGACTAATGTCAGAGCCCAAATATTATCTGTCAAGCGCTGTGGAATATGTGTGCACTAAATGGTAATAAATAATAATATCATCCTAACATATCCTCACTACAATAGCTTTGTAGTAACACATTTCCTCTCTCACCTGTAGCAACACATTCTCACTCACCGGAGCCGAATATGCGGCCAGGACCGTGCGTCCTTAACCCCGCCTTTTGTACGGATCGCTCACTCCGTCCGAATGCGGTAAGCACGAGTGAATTTCTTACAGATATACACCTCCTCCATCTCTTGAAACCTCCCCCATCATTCGATGGTCGCAGAACATCGAATGCAGGACGAGTGGTCCGCCAGCTCCCGCAACCTCAGACCACACGGGCATTTCTCTGTGCAAAAGCAGGGATCTGGGCGGGCAGCTGACATCCGGCAATGTCATATGTCCGCCCCCTACACGTGCGTCACGGCCGCATCACCATACGTACGCCCAGCGTTTTCATGGGAACGCCCATGAAACGCGGGGCGTATGCATATGGTAATGAGCCCAAACAGCCCTTCACGCAACTCTCCACCCCCTGTTCGTTGTGTACACATTTCATGCGGAATTTGCGCTCGCACATGCGCAGAGACGCCTCTGCACATGCGCAGACACAAAACATCGGCGGCACGAATGCACGCGGATATTACCGCACCAACCAGAATAAGAGCCTCTATCACAGGCATTCTTAACCTTGGCACACTAAAGTTGGGTACACACCTACAGATTTATCTGTCCAATATTGCTGTGAGAACAAAAATTTGTTATTGTATGGGATCAAAAGGAAAATAAACCATTTGTTGCCGAACACTGGAAAGCAGACAACAGTCATTCAGAGAAATTGGTTAAAGCAAATTTATCCCCAAAAAATAATTTTGTACATTACCAAATTTTTGTTTTCACAAGACCGATTGGACAGATAAATCTTTAGGTGTGTACCCTGCTTAAAAGTACAGGTTTCAGTGATATCCATGCTTGAGCACAGGTGACTTACTGTAAGTAATACCACACAGGTACTTTGACTTAAGTCTGGTTATCACTAAAACCTGCACTGTTAAGCTGGGTACACTTTAGCCGACAGTGCCGTGCAAATTTTAAGGAATCTCTAACAAATTCTCTTGAATTGCCTGGAACTCTTGGACAAACGATATACTGCATATACATCAAATAATATAGTTAACTATATTGTTCAGTTGCAACATCCAGGAGCATACTGTAGTTGAAATATAGTCAAGATTTAAATGTACAGACAGAGAAAATCAATAATGACCCACGGGAACATGAATCATTAATTATATAGTGCGTACAAACTAGCCGATATGCACAAAAATATTGTTATAATGAGCTAATATGTACCCAGATTCAGGGATTTGGGTTTAGATTTAGATTGGGAACGCATGCTCTATACCTGCAAAAAAAAACACCACCTCCCACACTGAAGCAGAACACACACACACATAAAATATTCAGTAGTGCAGGGAGTTGTATATATTTCTCAGGGTATGGGTCGATACTATTAAGGTCGACATACATTGGGTTGACCACTAAAGGTCACAGGCCTTAGGTCGACCCCTGAAAAGGTCAATATGGTCAAAAGGTCGAAACAAGTATTAGGTTGACATTGGGAAGGTCTACAGTCAAAAGGTCGACTTGGAATTTCAAGTTTTTGTCCCGAGTGTTGACACGGTTGACATGGACACAGAAAAAGTGCACCACAGCGCTTGCCATGCAGCTTCGGACACGGTGCCTCCTTATTCTCGGAAAAACACTTCTATTCTCCCACCATGCCCTAGTGCAGGGGTGGCCAACCCATCTGAGACAAAGAGCCAAAAATTTTTTTCTGTTAAGACAAAGAGCCGCAACCATTCAAAAATGGCCGTGGCCTAGCACCCAGAATGCAACGCTGCATTTATAAATGGGTTGTAGCCTATATACAGATCGAGGCAGTTTCATAATTTCCGGCCAGAGCACCATATCCTTCTGTCTTGGTGCACCGATCGATGAGAATGAAACAATCGCACGTCCCCATCTTGGCAACCTGCGCGCCAAGATGTGGTGCACCGGCCGGATAGATAAAACTATACATACACACACACAGTATATTATACAAACAAACAGTATGCAGAAAGGGGCATTCACAAGGGACATTTCAGTCCCATTTCAAAGTGACCTGACTAGATCACTTAGAAAAGGAGCTCGGATCGCTCCGCGTGTATGCCCTGCAGCAATGGCGCTACTACATCATGCCCCATTCTGCTTACATAAGGTAATGAAACCCATCACACTGTTGGGTTCCCAATACCACATCATCGCGGTGCCAAAGGCAGGAGTCTTAGCAGGGGAGGGCTGGGCCGGGGGGCAGGGTGCCACATGCCCCCCAGGCCGGTAAGACTGTGTGCAGGCTGGGCCGCGGTGTGCATCTTGCATACGCTGCCGCCCGCAGCCGTCACCGCTGCAGCTCATCCATTCTACGGCTTCCTGGCCGCACAAATGTAAGGCGACGGCCTCTCCAAAAATGGCCGCCGCCTTATAGGAGACAGACACTAGAGGTACTACCATACCTCTAGTGTCGGTCAGAAAAGAACAGCGCAGCCAGCGCTACCCGGAAGTGTGGATTCGGGTAGCGCTGGCGCGCTATTTAAATAGAACCCCTTGGCGATGAGCATGTTCCCTGGCTCCCCACTGCCAAAAAATCCCCATGACAACAAGAATGAAACACCTGGCAAGAAGCATGTAACCCCTGGCAACAAGTGATCTACTTCTGACAATGAACATGTAGGTAAGCAGCAGTTATATGGTATAATATGTAATTGGCTTTATTATGTTTAACGGGCATTACAGTATTGGCATTATGTGTAATGGGCTTTATAGCATGTGGCATTATGTTCTATGGGCATTACGTTGTTGGTATTATGTGTAAGGGGCATTACGGTGATGGCAATATGTGTAATGGGCATTATGTGTAATTGGCATTACGGTGTGTGGCATTATGTGTAATGGGCATTATGGTTTTGGCATTATGTGTAATGGGCATTATGGTGTTGGCATTATGTGTAGTGGGGATTACGGTGTGGCATTACTGTGTGTGGCAGTTCCATATCCGTCATCTGTGTTTTCCCGACACCGCTACTGCAGACTCACCTGCAATAGCGGCTTTTCATCCTTCCTTGTAAGTACGCTGCAGACTCTAAACCAAGCGTGGCTGAACAGGTTGCATATAAAATAAAGAGGGTGCAGGGGATTGCCCCAAGCTGCCGAGCCGCATATCAAGGGGAGAAGAGCCGCATGCGGCTCGTGAGCCGCGGGTTGGCCACCCCTGCCCTAGTGGATGGTAGGCAATACCGCCTGTCCGGGCACATGTTGACTCAAAACCCCCCCAAAAAAACAACAACGTGAAAAACCCATGTTGACTTTTTGACCGTCAACCTTCCCAATATCGACCAAATGCTTGTGTCGATCTTTTGACCCTGTCGACCTTCAGTGGTTGACCTTAACAGTGTCGACCTAACGACTGTTTACCATTTCTTGTGGGTCTCCTGATGAGTCATGATGTACTGCAGCTTGACCAGGAAACACATTTCTGCCCTGAGCAGAGAGTGCAAAGATCAGGAAACCATTGTTTACAGCTCTTACAAAAAAAAAAAACACTTAAACATTTAGGGATCTATAATGAACCTTAGAACAAGATATTAATTTCTGCTTTTCCAAAAACCTGGATGCAAAAAAATAAATGCATTTCTGTTGGACATCTAATGCTGAGCTCCATAGAATCTGCAGACATTCAGAAAGTAAAGCGTGTAACCAAATCTAGTTTGGAGGCGGTTGTCTAATGGTGCCCACACACGCACCAATCCCGGTGGTGCGGTGCTATGCGATGGGGTGCGCGCTCCCGCGGCACCTCATCGCACAGTACAAAAAGTATGTGCTGCACATACTTTTTTGTACTAGCTTTTTATCGCATAGCATCGCATCGCATGCACAAGGCATACGATGCGATGCTATGTGTGCTAGTTAAGCACAGAATGCACGCCGGGATCGATGCATCTGTGGGCACCTTTAGAATATGATATTATTCAGACAAAGAATGAATCAAGATATATCTGTCAAGAGAGCTATGATCTACTGTATGTATCCAGAGAAAGACTAGTATCCTAATGATTCTGGATTTTGTAGAACTGTGAACGCTGCAAAAAAATAAAGGAACTGGAACTAAATGAGGAACTGGATAATATTGTTGTACAGGTTAAAGTGTTAAGCTAGGTACACTATATGGGCCTGATTCAAACCTGTTAGCAAGGCTGCAATTTTTGCATATGGACAAAACCATGCTGTAACATGTGCAGAGAGAGTTAGATTTGGGGGAGTTATTTGGTTTCTATGCAGGGTAAATATTGTCTGCTTTATTCTTACACTGCATTTTAGATTTCAGTTGAAACACACACCTCCCAAATCTAACTCTCTCTGCATGTTACATCTGCCCCACCTGCCGTGCACATGGTTTTGTTCATCAGCAGAAATTGCAATTTTGCTAACAGATCTGAATCAGGCCCTTTATGACATTGACAGCGATGAGATACAGTGGGGAAACCAGCATTGGCAAGTGCATACACTAATGATGCGGCCAGTGATGGCGTGATGACAAGCAGGGCAAAGAGGGGATGTCGCTGATGACCTGCGGGAGCGTGCACCATCAGTGATCTTGCGGGTACACATTAGATGATGTGCCCAATATGTCGGTCTAATCCACAGAAAATTATATTCTGCATGTACTGGCTGGTTATTCCAGGACTTGGAAGACCTGGGTGTATCAGCTGTACCTGAGACTCATAATCAGGCTTCCCTTCTCCTTCTGTCACAACCTCCTGGACCGCGGTGTGTACTTACTTGGTCCCTTGATGGGGACCATGGGCGGCAGTAAGTGGCTCCCTGCAGTGCCCAGATTCCAAAATGGGCGGCAGCTCTGGCATTTTCCTGGTTGTGCGGGCATGCACGACAAACTAGAAACTCACTTAAAGGGCCAGTGTATGTTTTTGGCTGACGTCATCAGATGTCTGCGGCAGGCCACCCCTATATAAGCAAGTCTCTGGCAGGCATTCCCTGCCAGAGTATAGGTTGACTAACCTGCTTCCATGTACCTTGTGCTATTTCTATTACTTCTGACTACCAGTCATTGACCTTAGCTTTCCCTCTGGTGACTCTTCTGCCTCATCCCAATGTACTGCATAACGTGATTATCAGTATATGACCCAGCCTGACTTTGGACCTGCTATTGCCTTATCCTGCTTTGCCCGCTTGATCTCGACCAGGCTATACGACCACAAACTCTCTATATCCTATTGTTCTCTATTCACACCAGTTATAAAGGGGAACCTGACTGGCATGTCGGGCGCCGCAAAAGCCGCTTAGAGGGATCACTGTCAGAAAACCCCCGGCACAGTAAGACTCTGCGTCGTTACAGCATGCCATTGACCAATGGAAAATAGGAATGCAGATTTAGAGGTGAGTGGATGCAGAAGAGAAATACATAGATGGGATATGGAGTTAAAACATACTTCATATAATTAACCTTAAATGATTGCATCAGTCTTGTTATTTAATAGCCACACCGCATATATTTGATGTATGGAATATAGTGAGTGGGGTATGCTATGTTTTTATCATTTTGATCCAGATATTGTTTTTAAACAGAACATACTACACATGGGTACATTTTGTACTTGTTTTGCATGTATTCAGAGTTTGAACAAGCAAAAAGTCAGATCAACCTAATTTACAAAGTGGACCAAAACTAAAAGAACTATTACCCAAACTATTGCATAATTTTTCTGAAGACTTTCCACTATATCCCTTCACATCAAGTCTGCGCCCCCCTCTGCAATCTTGCTACCATATTGTGGGCCTGTGTGTTTGCCCTGCTGCTGTTACGAGGATATCAGTCATGGAGCACAGCAAGGAAATTCCTTTTCCTGGCATCCTGGAGAGAGGTGAGGTGGTCTCTGCATCTGGAACTTGCAGCCAGATGATTATGTGGTAACACATTTCTCATCCCATCATCTCTCATACCGTATCTCTCATCCAGTCTCTTTGTAACCCTCCTTTATCCTGCCTTTCTCTTATGCCATCTCTCTCTTTTTTCACCACATCTGATACCATCCTGCTTTTTCCTTCTCTTATCCCACCTCTCACCATCTCTTGTTCCATTTCTTCCACCCTCTCTCTCTCATATACCATCTCTCCTCCAGTCTTTCTCCTTTTTAATTATCCCATTTAGCTCTTCCACGCACCCACCATCTTTCCATCTTCCATGCTTTTGTCCCATCTCTCCAATTTTTCCCTCCCCCAGGTCTCTTTACCTTTTATCACCTGTCTTCTCCATGTGCCCTGTTTTTCTCATTGTAACCAGTGCAGTGAGCTGGCTGGACAGTGTATGTGCAGGACAAACCCTAGTGTACAGTGACTGTACCTCCACAAAGCCCAGACTGGCAGTGTTCCCATTGCTATCTTTGCTCCGGGTGATAGAGCAGAAGATGCCGCCATTGTTCTTCCTAGTAGCGGTCTCAGTGTTGCATCTGCCCACCATGCGGAAGCCACTACCCTGAGTCTCTTGATCACTGCCTCCTCTGTGGGGAGAGCTGATGTAGTGTACCGGGCACCTCTCTGCGTCTGTGTCACCCGGGGGAGAGATTTTAATCAAATAAATACATAGGGAATCTGTAGGTACAGCGCATGGCTAACTGTGAAATATATTGCTTTATTTGACTATTAAAACTATAGTTAAAGCTATCGATTTTTGCACTGACATTACCAGTCACCAAAAACAAGTACTGTATATCACGCTTTAGACCAGTAGTTATACAGCTGCCATATACCTGACACGCCATAGGTCTTATATACATATTGTACAGAAAACATGCACTTCTACTAGCAGAATTATTTTATTTAGTGTCCAAATAAATACTTGCAAGTTAGTATAACGCTAGGAACGGATTCATTAAAGGCCTGAGTAAAAAGCAAAATGTTGCAGCTTTGAGCTCATGTTTAGATTCTGCTGTATATATGAGGGGTTTTAAGGCCCCCATAAAGTAGTCTGACTTGTCTAAAGGGTAAGTCGGACCCGACTTACCTTGAGCTCCCCCTCACATTGGACTTGATGTGTGAGCATGAAAATGACTCCATGGGAGCTGCCACGGAAATTCAAGGGAAGCAGAATGCAATACATTGCAGGTAGGGATGCCAATCCCTGGGCATTTTTTCAATCCCGGGATTAAAAAATGCTCAATCCCAGGATTGGAATCACTAAGATTCAGGTACCCAGCCTACTGTACACAAACATTAAAAGCAGCAAAAACGCCCTGGTCGCCCACTATTTACTTACATTTGCTGATTGGGTGGCTGGGAGCCGGGTGCAGCCAGGTATGCTGAGTGGGGGGGCGGGAGGGCTGCTGGCTGGGTTGGTAGGCGGGGTGGCTGGGAGCCAGGAAGGCTGGGTGGACGGGCTGTGCCCTACACAGCGTAACCTCTGACCTCTTCACGCTGCTCAGTGCAGCACTGCCGGGTATGGGAGAAGCTGGGCAAGGTGGAGTGCTCAGACGCTGCCCGGAATTAGACTGCGCATGGGCAGTCTGATCCCAGGATTGGAAACTCCAATCCCGGGGTTTTGGGGGCCAAATCCCAGGATCCCGACGATCCGGGGATTGGCCACCCTAATTGCGGGTGCTAAAAAAGCATATGCGACGTGTCTCCGATGGCTGCACATATGATTTATCTTATGTGCAGCATGTCTGACCTCCGTCTCTGAACCAATGTGCATGGGACCGTGCATCGGGTCAGAGCGGATGTCAAACACATGCAATTTAGCATGATTTCTTTCCAAATAAATGTATGTCTCAGTCTGTTGTCTCACATGGATCCCAAGATACACACAATATCTTTATAACAGACTTTTTTTTAAAATAAATATGGGGTACATCACTGTTTGAAAAAGTCACCCCAATAACAATGACCTGATCTAAAAATATTTGAAGTTTTGAAGGGTATATGAAAATGTATAACATTTATACACACAGCTTGTTGCTAAAATAATAAAAGATGTTCACACAATTCCTAGAGATGGGATACTGTCTATTTCAGTAATGAAAATGTTATATCAGTTAGGGACAAGCTCAGAAAGCAATGCATTGCAGGTCTCCTTCCTGGACAACAGCCCACCTCAACTCTAATGCTTGTGGACGGCTGTCTCTTGCTAACCAGCGCAATCAATGATAATTAGGTCAGCTCTTTGTAAGATACAAATTGGGCCACATGCAGGAGGGGTCAGTGCATCGGCGGCTCTGCCCCCATTAGAGAGGAACATCTCTCTTAAATAAATCAGACTTGATTGCGGAGAATTGGGCCCGCCAGACACAAACTCATTCACATTGATTTGAAGATAAATTATTGAAAGTAGCTTCACTCACTTTCTGCATTTATGAAAACAACAAAGTGAACGTACTGGCAATACAGAGAAAACCTAGGAGCTCTTTGTCATATTCCCTTTCAGTATCATGTTTCTTTACCTACCTTGTTGCCTTTTGAAGTCTGCAATATGGGAACTGCAACATGTGCACTACACAACTAACATTACAGATGTGGAAAATAATACATTATATAGGCTGAAATCAGTATAGAAATATGCACTTTTCATGAAACTAGTTTTAAAATATGATGGTGCATGCAAATGTCACTCAGTACCATGCAGAATCATAGCACATACAGTATATAGAATTGTAAAACTTGTCATCTTTGATAGCAAAGGATACTGATTGGCTATGGTAGCTTGGGAAGCATAACTCTTGTGCAAAGGATCTAATAAAGAATTCAACAACGGCTGTTCTAAATGAACGTCTGCTTGTTTTCCTGGTCTGATGTAAATGGCAATGTAGGAACCTGCAGGTCCCAAGTGTTCTCTCTTCTACACAAACATCCGTTCCTGTACCACTCTGTCTGGAACATGATCTCCTCTGTGCTGCCGGGAGAGATTTCTTAATGTTCCCTTCTCAAAAGTCACATGCACTGCATGGAGACACCTAAAGTTGGCCCAGCAAATGGGGGCATACGGCAGCATAATTGGTTTAAAACCGCACTCACCTAATGCACAAATGATAATCTGCAATTGCTACATTGCAGCATACACAAATACTACTCAGATACAAACTGTACACAGTGACCCTGCCATGATACAAACATTCACATAGGAACACATTGCACCTCGCAGTGGAAATGGTAAGTTTTACTTATTACAATTTAGAAAGCGGAAACTGATTACAGTGTGAAAGCAGCCAGGCCAATTATGTAGTCTGATTACAGTGCACAAACCAGGACCCTTCAGTAGTCCGTTCACTTCTGGAAGCAGTGACAGTACAAGACATTTTAGTAAGGTGCATCATGGATTGGGTTTCAAGTGGTTGCATACAAGCCTCACAACCACCCATCTGAAATAGTGGCTATGCCTATTATGGTGTGACATCCAACTTAATTATCTGTCAGCTTGATGGTCAAATCAAATTAGTATTTGGTGGATGCTAGGAGAATGTTTCCAGCCTGAATGTATACTGTCACTGGAAATTTTGATTGAGGAAGAATAATGTGTTGGGTTTATTTTTCATGGTTTGGTCTGGCAACATTTTTGGAAAGGCTCTTTCATGATCCTACCTGCCAATGACCTTATGCACAAAGCTAGATCAAATAATGACTCGCTGATTGGCCTGAACATAACCTCATCTGAAACATCATCAAACACCTTTAGAAGGTACTTGAATGTTGACTGCAAGCCAAACATCTGTATCTGACCTCACAAATGCTCGTGTGGCTGAATGGATATATGCTATGCTTCTTAATCTAGTAGAAAGCTTCTCAGAAGTGTTTCAGGATGGTATAGAGGCAAAGGGTGAAACTTCAAATTAACATCCATGGTTTTAGAATCAGACATTCAACAAGCACATATGGGTGTAATGTACAGGTAACCACATACTTTTATCTGGGTAGTAAACACTCCAGTCCTTAAGCACCTCCACAGACCATGTATTGAAGAATTATGTCTCTAGAAGCATGTGGGATAATTATTAGCCCATCAAAACAGATTAACTCACATGTACATGTTATCAAAGAAATCCACAAACAAGACCTGTTTGGGGTTCTTGGGAACTGGAGCTGGGAACACCTGCACTATAGTATCAATGCCAAAGTATTAATAATACAGTATAAAGGGAACTGGACAACCACTTCCGCAAATTAAGGATAATATGCCAGCTGCATAATCCATAAGGGCATTTCTATTTATACCTTCACCAATGACACCTATAATATATCTTTAGCATTTTTACCATTTGTTCAAATGAAAACACAAAACAAAGAGAAAGAATAGAGAATAGTTAAATCCTGGGGAAATATATTACTTAGTGATTTTAACCACAATGGGGTACAGCTCCATTCACAATCATTCCAACAAAGAAAAGGATGACAGCATTTCTTGGCATATTTCACATCATATTTTTCACACTTATATTACTATTTTCCTGTCAGTCTCATGTTTATCTCTGTATTTTGTTTATACTTTCTATCTGCATGGACCTCACTCTCTACGCAGGCCCTGTCTAGCTGACAATGAACACTATAACTGTTTTTATGCAATTACTACTGAACCAGGAGGTTCAGATGATAATTCTGTACATCCCACATTTGACGGTAAAATATTGTACTGACTATGTGTATGTGAGTGCCTTTTTTAAGAGTATTATGGCCAATTCAGGATTGGCGGAATGGGGAGCTTCCAATCCTGGAATTTCGGGACTAACCTATGCATGCCAGACAGCGTCTGAGCACCCTAATTACAAGTAAGGTGTTCTGCATTGTGGTATGTGTTCTAATGAGTAGAGTAGTGTGTTATACAGGGATACATTTGGATGACCGGCTGATGGGATGCCATCAGTCAGAATTCCGACGCCAGCATCCCAATAGGGGGAATTTTGACAGGTGTCCGGTAAGTATACCGTAGATTTCCATGTTTTGTATTGCGTATAGTAGTTTGTGGTAATGTGTTCTACTGACAATAATCTGGTGCTCTACAGTTATGGCTGCTGACAGGGGGGTCAATGGGGACACTTGTACCGGGGACTGGCTATGTGAGAGTCACCAATGCTCAGAGGGGCTCACGAGCTGCAAGCATGGCTGCTGCATTGCAGTGGCTAGCTATGGTTTATAAGGAAACTGGCTTACCACCACCCACCCACACACACTGTGCAATGTAATTGTAATATCAAAGACTAGATACTATTTTGGGGTATATTCAATGCCATTTAGGTGAGCTATGATGGTGAGCAGTGCCTAGTGCTCCCTGTCATAGCCTGCCCTAAGTATTCAACTCGCCATTTCCACCTCACTGTTTCAAAAAAGCAATGTGGAAACAGTGAGTGCGGCCATCAAAACGGCATGAACAGGCTTGATCTGGACAATTTTTTCTATGTACATTTTATACATTTTTATGAAATTACCCCGGATTGCTTTATGAAAAGCCAAAGAAACTACAAAAACTTTGTAACTACTGGTAAGTAAACCCACCTCAACATCTAAAAGAAACCTATATGATTTATTGACATCTGATTTATGTGAGTTAGGTATGATTTGTCTGTAAACGTACCTAGCCACCACTGCTTACAAACACAGATATACACATTGTCCCTCATTTTGATTTATTTTTATGCATGAAACAACGTCCTGAGAGTGAGAGCATCACCATTGAAGTATATACCTGCACTGACACCTTATTGGGAAACAAAAAACATCCATAAAAGAAAATATTATTACATACTTTATTATTCACCCACTGGTTGTATCTTGATGTCCATAGGGGAAGCGCTTATTTTCAATACCACTCTGCAATCTTTACATGTGAGTCCTATACTCATCCGTGCAGTCTATTCTACATTTAAAAAAAAAAAAAAAAAAACCTTAACTTGGCAAGGTCATCATCTCCTGTTATAAAGTATTTTTCGCTTTGACCAAAAAACAATTCAGATACAACCAAGCATACTAAATTCTATATTATGTTAACTTTGTGAATTACTATATAATGCCCTACGGAAAAGATACTCCATTTTTATTTCAGCTGGCTTCTTGGGAATCATTGTTGTATAATTCTGAGACCCTGGTATCATTGTACCATAAACTGTCAGTACAGTATTATGTCTCTTATTAGTCCATGTGCAATATATTATAAAGTGCAAATTCATTCATGTGAGACAAACTAGTAGTAGTACTGAAGGAAAATGAGGATATTATCTATAAACCCTGACTTTTGTAAGCACTTAGGGCCTCATTCAGGTTCATGCGCTCGCATGCACATTCGCAAGCACTCTTACAAAAAAAAACCACACGCACGCATCGGGCGAAGGCACGCCTATAGTGCTTGCGAAATCATTCGCACGCAACCATACTTAAAAGGGGGGTGGACTATCATTGCGCGTACGTGTAACTGGTCGCTCGCACCCACACATTTTCGTACGCACACTCACCTCAGTCTGCTAACGGTGGGATTTGTTTGGTTGTAGCGCATTGGTTTGGTCAAAATAACTTTAGCAACAGAAGAAGTTTGTATCTGCTAACACTTGATTGCTGGTGGTATGCAATCAGAAGTTGTGCTGAGTTAATTGTCTCATGAAATCAACCATGTATTGGTGTCAATAGTGTGCAGGTGCCATTGATTTACTCATTGATTTATCCATTTCGTGCGTGTGTTTGCTCCGTACGAATGAGCACATTACAAGGAGCAAGGTGTGCGAAACTAAAAACCTGCTTTGAGCTGGCGAAAAGTTTTGTGTTTGAGGGGAACAATCCCTCTTGCACTCATGCGAAAGCACACCCACCACTCATAGTGTACGCCCACTTTTGCTCATTATAATGGTCGCGCCCATGCTAACGCCCACTGCACGCCTACTACCTATGCACTCGTTCGCACGGAGAAATCTACGCGAAAGTTTGCTTGCGAGTACTTTTTTATCAGATTGCACATGCGCAATGGGGGTAGCAGGGTGAAATGTGCGAATTCGCATGCGCCAATGTGAATAAGGGCCTTAGCTACTACAGCACTTAGTAAAGCGGTGTATTCATGACTTGTTCTGGGTACACAGAGTGTAGTATTGGTCAATTAAGGACGTGATGTTCAATCTTTTTCTTAAACAGGAAATTTTAATGTCACTGTTCTGAGAACTAAAAAATTGATCTGCAGTGAAATCTATGACATATTTTTTTTAATCAAGACAGTGTAAAAATAGTTCTGGGCCACCCAGTTTAGTTTAGATTTACAGGGTACATACCCTCTGCTTACTTTTCTTCCCGTCTATACTTCTAAATCTGGATGATACTTTTACTGTTCAACTAACTGTTTCTACTTTTGGAGAGTCCTCAGTCCTACTGTATCCTGCCACCATTTATCTGATCTCTGTTAGATTTCCCTTGGAAATGATTGTTTACATGCAGTGATGTAACAAAAAATAAACTGTACACACACACACACACACACACACACAGTTAAAAATATAAAATCAATAAAATAAAAGGAAGAACCATGAAGAAAACATTACTAAATAGAATTTTCTCTATATATCAGTGGGGTTGATGCAGGTTCTGGTCCTCGTAGGCACCTACTCCCTCCCCAGTGACCAGGTAAGTTGAAGTTTGAGAATAGTGTCTTCCTGGCATTGTGCTAAGTGATACTACCCCCTCCAAATAGAGAAGGCCAGTAAAAAGTATCCCAGTCCTGCTGTGCAGCTCCCAGAGGGCCTCAAAGTGATCCGTCTCACTTTCTTACTGTCTTACGGGAAGTCTCTCCAGAGAGAAGGTTTTTTTTTTTTTCTTTGCTGTAATCGCAGACAGTCTCTGTGCTCATCCACATTTATAGCCATTAATGGCTTCGGTCTTCTAGCTGTATTCCAGCTCATCTCCAAGACGACAGGAGGGCTCAAAAGGTCTCGAGCACAGAAAGAAGGTCAGCTCTGATAGATTAATACACTAAGATAGGAATCTGTCTTACATTTGGTCTTTGTGTAGTGCATGCAATCACACCAGAAAGCAGTTGATTAGAATCACATCACCGAATGACTTTTTACTGCAATACATATTTCATTGCACAATCTGGTTATAATATGAGAGTAATCCCAATGCTTAGTCTTACTTCTAAATAGGTTCAGGTGGAATTTTTCTCAAATATTATTTAAAATTAATATATATCCTGTAGCAGAATAGGGTCCCCCAACAATAAAATCTTACTAAATGATTAGTCTACTGAACTAAAACAAATGACTAAATCAGCAACATCCCAGCAGAATACCTTAATTTCACTATACTGATTATTTGCTGTACCCTCTACAAGGTGAAGACATAGATCTTTTAATCATGGTGTACGATAAATATTATATATTATATATTTCCATTATCTATATTATATATTTCCATTATCTATAAATTATTCATTTGCCTCATCACACAACCTACCTGTACTCCTGTTCCTTAAAACAATATCACATGTGCCCTTATTGCTCCTTATGCAATTAAGTTTAACAAGCTTTCCATTATTGTACAGTATTGCAGAATATGTTGGTGTTTTATATATTAACGATCCCTACTTTATCTGGAAAGCATGACCTCCAATATAGGTGTTCTGAAGAGAGTGACTATGGACATCTTGAAATTGTGGACATCGCAAACATAACTGATGTTTGTGCTCACAGAGTATTCCCTTTCATTCCCCTCCGCAACCAAACCCCCCCCCCCCCTCCTTCTGCACAAAGTTGGCTCTGGCAGTCAGGACAGGAAGCACCAACCAGTAGTGGTAGAAAGATCAGCAGTGCAGAAACTAGAAGCCTGCAGCACAGCTGTGCACGGACTCTGAACAGTGAAAAAGTGGACGGCGCTACAGAGAAATCTCGCAGGAGCTGGGTTTTAATGTAGCAATTTGATTCAATTTTCCACTCTATAAAATTACCCATCACCGCTCCTTGCTGTCTAACAGACACCTTCACTCTTAATTTAACAATCTGATCCAATTCTGCCAGGGAAATTGGAAAAATTTATCACCTGTGAAATTTTATTTTTCCTCCGTTGTATCTGTTTTTGTAAAACTTCATTAACGACGATGACTTGCTGAGGAAATAATGTTGTTTTTTTTGTGCTACTTGGGACACGAGAAATAGCCCCAGCAGAGACAATATGCTCATTAGCATAATAAAACAAAGAGCCATACAATGAGAAAAGAGAATATCCTATAGCTGGGAACAAGACAGTAATGTGTGAGATGAACATTGCCCTCTGGCAGCATGAATAACCTCTTACCTGGAACCACTTCATAGATGTCATCGTCCTCTAAAGGGTTGATTGCGCTGTCCGAAGTTGTGGGATGTAACCTAGGAGAGATGTTCAAACTGTCCACATCATCATAAGACTCCTCATTATCTTCATAGGGTATAGATGATGAAACAATATCTGTGAAAAATGAGAACTAAAGTGTTCATAGGGAGCAGCAATAACAGGTGTCACAGCCTGCACTTTGTATATTAGTTTCAACCAGGGCTATTTTTGTGCAGGCTCCAGCAGGAACTGTGGCCCTTATTCTAGTTCACTCTTTCTGACAAATTATTTCTTAGATGGACAAAACCATGTGCACTGCAGGTGAGGCAGGTGTTACTTGTGCAGAGATAATTAGATTTGGGTGGGGTTTTACACCTGCCTCACCTGCAGTGCACATGGTTTTGTCCATCTAAGAAATATTTTGTCAGAAAGAGTGAACTAGAATAAGGGCCACAGTTCCTGCTGGAGCCTGCACAAAAATAGCCCTGGTTTCAACATAAAACCTGTAAAAAAATAGGAATCAGCACAAAATCTGTTTGTATCCTAATAATTTAATAACCATCACCGCACAACAATCCATACCAGAAAACCAACATGTACAGCTTCACATATGCACTGCATAGCATATTTTATACAAAAATACATCTACTTACACTTTATTTCAAGAGGGGGTTAGTTTGTTTTTACACAAAAGCTCTATTTTTGCCATGTATTTATATACTGTATATATTAGCACAACTATTTTACTGCGGTAAGGAATTGCAGAGAATTTGAGGTCCCTTAAATACAGATTGCAAGCGTTGTAAATGTTTTGATCAAATTATGAACAATATCCCCATGTTTATATTTGCTACATACACAGGGCGAGATTCACCAAACTGAAAATGCCGTAAAAACCCAGTTTTCTGGGTTTTTACCGCATTTTCATATGCAATAAAGCCCCATCGCCGGGGTTACGCCAGTCCTAGATGGTGTAACCCCATGGAAGCCTATGGGCTTCCCTTCGCGTCCCCCGCCGCCCAGTGCGCCCCCCGCCGATCTGCGATGCACCCCCGTCACCTGTGTCCGGGCAGCCCCCTGCTGTGCTGCCCGGACCAGTGATCTCCTCCCTGCACCTCTTCCGAGTGCAGGGAGGAGAAAACGGGGCCTTACAGCCGTGTAAGGGTGCAGCCAGGGAGGGGGGAACCCGCTGCACATCGCCGGCCATCGCATTTGAGTTAATAATCGCATATGTTAGTGCATATGCGATTATTAACAATGCGAATGCCGGCGATGTGCAGCGGGGTTTATTCGTGAATCCCGCCCACAGAGTTTTGAAGTATGTTAAAGTGAGCGCTGGATAGTGTATGTCTTTCTGTGTGTATAGATACATACCTCCCATCTTTTATGTTAGTGGTAGCGGGACATGCTGCACCACAGGTGCAGCTGTACCCAGAAGAGGACAGGGTTACAATCAATGCAACCCCTGTTTTGTCATTTTCAGGGGAGTGCCCAGTGCTTCCTGAGCAGCTGGGCAGCCCCCGTCTCCTCTTTTTGCATTGAAAGATTCTGCATGCATGCTTCTATCCAGTGATCACTGGCTGCTCTACAGAGTGGGTTCCCCCCAATTGTCCCCCCTCTGCCTGCAGGGCACTGTGACCCGCGGTAAGCACATCGATACAGACTCCAATTAGCAGGACAGTTGGGAGGTATGCACAAATATGGCATTAACATTGCCATGCACCTGGCACTATGTACAATATGGACAATACTGAGCACAGGCATATTTTCAGTTGGATTCAAATGCCCATCTTTTGTATATGGGTAACTGTCACCAAAAAACATGACCTGTTATGACATTTGTACATGTAATCCCCACCACCTACCCGCATACTGTACCTCTGTTTGATACTCATTTTTGTTTTACAATGTATGAAATTAAGAGGGCATAACACTCTTTTTATTTAAAGTGACTTATTTTTTCACTAAGGAGATTAAAATGTTTTGGTACTTATGTATTATCTGGGCTGCCGATTTTTTGATTGTATGCCTTAACTTAAGGTATACAATCAGATGCGATGCGATATCGCATCGCATACGACCATATCGCAAGCGATGCGATGCGATGACCCGATTTTTCCATAGGATTCAATGTTAAAATGGACTGAGTCCATTTTAACATGGAATTCAATGGGAAAAAGGGGTCCTTTTCATACCCCTACTATCCAAGTGGGCATGGAGTTGGATATAAACCTGTGGCGAGCGTAGCGAGCCACCGAGCCCGAAGTGTGGCGAGCGAAGCGAGCCCCGCAAGGGGACGGTATGCTGTGTCCGCTCGCCACGCTTCGGGCTCGGTGGCTCGCTACGCTCGCCACAGGTTTATATCCAACTCCATGCCCACTTGGATAGTAGGGGTATGAAAAGGACCCATTTTCCCATTGAATTCCATGTTAAAATGGACTCAGTCCATTTTAACATTGAATCCTATGGAAAAATCTGGTCCATCGCATCGCATCGAATGCGATATGGTCGGATGCGATGCGATGGACCCGATTTCAAAATCGGCAGCCCAGTTAGTACATAAGTACCATTTTTTTATACATGTGCACATAAATTTAAGCTGAATGGACTGAAATGATCGAGAAATGTTGAAGTTTGTTCTAGATTTTACACATTTTGTCTTTAGATGATTTATCACGGTTTTATATTGCACTTTAATTTAAGCATCTAGTCCAATAAACTACTTTTTTTTTTTTCAGTTGAGATTCTGTTGCAGAGTGATTAGGATCATGCCCATTGTCCTATGACGTTTTGCAAATTTAAGATTTGTTAAGACTTACCTATATGGGTTCAGTATGTTTCCCGACAGTCAAAATACCGACAATACAAATACTGATAACCATTGTCCGACAGTCAAAATACAACATTCATTATATTGACACAGTCAAAATACCAACATTTAAAATGTCGATGTGTCAACATCTATGTCATCATGGAAATAATATGAGTGTACCGATGCGCTCACCATGCTTTGGGGACAGTGGCTCACTGTACACGGCACACTATTATAAGCTAACTCTATGTCCAATTGAATGGTGAAGTAAGACTCAGGAGATGGCCGTGGCAGCATCGAACAGTGGATCTCAGCAGAACGAGCCCGAGTTCACAAGCAGTCGGGCTCGTTCTGCCTAGAACAGCCAGGAAGTGACAAGCTCCTGGCCGCAGCTTGCCTCGTCCCGGCTGCAGCTCACGGCAACGCCCCCTTCTCATCCCGCTGCAGGCAGGACATTGAATCCCTCCAGCTTGTTATCGGTTGAGCAGACAGAGAACGGAACAGGGTCAAGGCTGTTGGGCCAGCTCGACAGCCGTGGCCCATGATTGAATACCTCCCCCCCCCCCCTTAAGTTGGTTTCAAATAAAAAAATCATGAAAAAGGTCACGTCGACTTTTTGACCTGTCGACAGTAAAAATGGCATTTTGACCGCGTTGGCATAATGAATGATGGCATTTTGAGTATCTGTAATGACTGCATACCACCTATACAACTTAACAATACATGCTAAATGAGAAGTTTCATGAAACCTGGTACATTGTTCTAAAATTACATCACACCATCACTTACCAAAACCCAATATAATGAAAAGTGTGGAGCTAGTCAGATAGCAATGTACTTACCTCTTACCAAAAACTGTATCTGGTCAACCCATTCCCTAGCATCTGTTGAGCTAGTTGCTGTGAACTGTAAAATAAAACAACATTAGAGAATGGCACTGTTGGTGCCCATACACGTTACAATTATTGTATACAATATCACATCTCATAGCATATCGGTTTTGCGATTAAATCAGATGAGATGAGATCTAGTACAAAAAGTATGTGCTGCACATACATTTTGTACTAGATCTCATCTCATCTGATCTCATCGCAAAACCGATATGCTATGAGATGTGATATTGTATACAATATTGTATAAGATAATTGTAACGTGTATGGGCACCTTTAGATCTATTATAGTTTATTTCTGTCTCTAGAACACTGTATATTACCTCATAGCTGCGATTACCGGGTGACACAATCTCAAAGCAGGAATCTCGTCGAGAGTCTTTGCGGATGTTTGCAACCAACTGGGCACCACAGTCCTTTATGAGGAACCCACCCTTGGGAACCTTACCTAAAAAATGATTAACATTTTCTATTTAAAAATACAAGATCTTCCAACAGGCCTTATTTCATACAATATATAATTATTATTTTTTTGCATGGAATATATGAAGTCTCATGTGCATAAGACACTTTCCTCATTGTTATTACACAATGAGCTACCATATAAATCTATATATAAAACTGTGGTGATGAAAATGATGGAATAACATTGACAAATATTGTTATGAATTCTGACCCTACCACATCTACACTTTCCAAACACTTCTGTCATTTCTCATATTTAATCATCACATACCCCCTCATGATTAAAACAAAGACACATCTAAAAATCACCTAACAACCTAACAATATACACAACATAAAAAGTACAGTAGTATAGAAGATAGAAAAAAAACAGATGAAAAAAACATAAAAAGAGAACATCCCAAAAAAATATATACTTGTAAGAAGAAAAAAGGTAAAATGTAAAAAAAAAAAAATTCCATAATAATAAAGTCAAGTTCTGATAATATAATAGATGCTTATGTCCCAAAATTGATGGCAGCGGAGGATGGACACCTGTGTGCGCCAAAGGTGTAGCCTCCTGATCAGGGTGCATCGCCTATGCTCGCGGTGCTCCTGTGAGGCCACACCCCCATTTTTACTACTGTGGGGGGCCATGGCCAGCGCTGTGCGCGGGATGTGGTCATTTGGTCTACAGCATGATGGTCGACAGTCATTAGGTCGACATGGGAAAGGGTTGACATGGGTTTAGGTCAACATAGGAAAAGGTCGACATGGTTCTAGGTGGAAAGGTCATTAGTTCGACAATGTCTAAGTCGATAGTTAAAAGGTCGACGTGGGGTTTTTCACTGTTGTTTTTGAGCCAGCATGTGCTGACAGGTGGTATTTCATGCCCTACCATCCACTAGGGTGTGGTGGGAGAATAAAATAGTGTGCCGAGCGCAATGAGGCACCGTACCCGACGCATGGCGAGCGCAGCGAGCGATACGAGGGGATGCAGTGCTCTTAAAACTGTGTCCATGTCGACTGTGTTGACATTCACGTTAAAAAAGTGAAAAACCCCATGTCGACCTTTTGACTATCGACATACACATTGTCGAACTAATGACCTTTCGACCTTTTCCCATGTCAACCTAGACTCATGTCGACCTAATGGTGTCGACCATCATGCTGTAGAACAAATGATCCTAACCCGCTGTGTGCATGCACACAGCGTTGATTCCTCACTGCTCTGCTAAGCAGAGTAGTGGGTAGCAGGGGAAGACTCCCACACCCCCACTGCGGGACACTGCCGGCCCTAGGTAGGAAGAGTGACAGTTCCCAAAAAAACTTCGAAAATCGGCACAGTTGGGAGGTAAGTGTATGGGCGGAAAAGAGAAACGGAGTAATAAGAGGAGAAAATGAGGGCGAGTAGATAGTGCTGAAGAGAGAGAGGAGGAAAGAGAAAATAAAAACATAGGCAGCTCTAGAAACATATAGAAGGACAAGGGTAAACAACATCTGGTATGCTAACTGCTGTGGAACTATAAACTTCAGCATGCACTGCCAGAGTTTTGCTGTTGTGACATACTGGAAACATTTTCAGTACAGAGAACAAAATGTGCTGACTGAGGAATCCTTCATTCAAACACTGCATTGCCATTATACTGTATGTCTTTCAAACTAATCACCTGAAAAATAAATAGAAACTCTAAAGGCCCATACACGCTTGGTGATTTTGTGCTAAAAGCAGGTCACTTTAACCGTTTGAAGCTGCTTTTGGCTCAAAAGTTGCCCAGTGTGCCAGCCACCGCTCATCTGCTGGTTTTACCATCAGATGAGAAAGCCAAGCTTGGCGCCCGGTGGCGGGAGCCTCCTTTGTCTCCCGGAGTTCCACCACTGATAAATACACAGGCTAATACAGTAATTTAATCTCTTGAAAACTGGACATAGTTTTTAGGGATTCGGTATGAAATACCGATGGTCAAAATACGGACAGCTATTGACCGACGGTCAAAATCCCGACATGGTCAAAATACCGACATTTAAAATCCCGACAAGGTCAGAATACCGACATATAGAATGTAGACAGGTGAAAAAGTAGACATGACTTTCGATCGACAGGTCGCGAGGTCGGGACGTTTTTTCACTGTTTTTTGACCCGAATGTCGACACAGTCGACATGGACACAGTTGGAAGTCAACCGCAGCCCCTCGCATCGCTTGCTTTGCTTTGGGCACGCTATTTTATTCTCCCGCCACACCCTAGTGGATGGTAGGGCATGAAATACCACCTGTCGGCACATGTTGGGTCAAAAAACAGTGAAAAAACCCATGTTGACCGAAAGCCATGTAGACTTTTTCACCTGCCTACAATTCTATATGTCTATATTTTGACCTTGTCGGGATTTTAAATGTAGGTCAATGGTTGTCGGAATTTTGACTGCATCCAGTTTTTAGGATAGTATGCCCCTATAATAGACTACCAAAAATTTTGATCTTAATATGAGAAGGCATAAGGCTTATACAATTTTTATTTCATTATTGGAGCCACAACTCCATTTCGAAACCCCAGGCAATTTGATTATTATTATTAGAGTATTCTAGGTACTGCTAATAGTTTTTCATAATCAAATGTGGTGTGGAATATGTTAAATGATCCTTTATCATTATTTAAAGTTGCATTGTAAACACCTATTAGTGGATCAATTTCTTTTTTAAGAAAAATATATATTTAAAATTGACAATATAGATTTATAGTTTTTAAATGTTTTATCTGTGATTGTTAGACATAAATGGTACATTTTAGTGTAATAGGAGAATAAAAAAATGAAAAAATCCCAAAAAGGCCGTTTTTACTTTTCTTATACATTAATCAGCAGGATCTCATGCCACCCTTGTCACAATTCAGTTTATTCTACCGAGCCACGGGGTCATTTATCACTCTTGCTACACTGTGATCCGAACTTATTAAATGGTGCCAGTGTTCTATATCCATTTTAATATGTTTAAGTTTCATTTTTTTCAGGCCTGCTAGGCCGCAACCCACATCAGAGCCTAACCTGGAATATTGCAGTGACAGGTTCTGATCCCCTGACCATAAACCATTCAATCCCGAGCAAGACTGAGACTCCATGAATCAACTAAGTCGATCTAATAATCACCAAGCGCCTAGGTGTATAAGAATGGAGAAAGCAAGAAAGGGTAGGTTGCGATAAATTAGTGGTCTCAAACTCATGGCCCTCCAGCTGTTGTGGAACTACACTTCCGTTCATGCCCTGCCACAGATTTATATAATGGATTGCCAAAACTGTGGATGGGGATGCTGGGACGTGTAGTTTCACAACAGCTGGAGGGTCATGAGTTTGACACCACTGCGCTAAATAAATCTTTCAGGTGTGCATGTAATAAAAATTTAACATTTCATTATATAATAGTACAATAAAATAATATACAAACAATTATTTAAAAAACGCATTTAAAATATGCATTCATATATTGCTGTGAATTTCCAAAGAATTTAGTGTAGTCACCCTTGGTGCCCTAGGGTTTGTAAGTGTCCCTTCCTATATTGCCCAGGGAGGGTATGTCCAATGGATGTTGTTGGTACTACTATAGAAAATGGTGGATGAAGCACAGGTATTATTCCTTCCCAATGTTGGCAATGATGTTTGATGCCCGTGTTGGTATGGCTTCTTTAGAGAGGTGGCATTCCTCCGCAATGATGTGCTGCCATGGTAGGATGGGGGGATCTCAGTATTGCAGGTGGTGAAGTCAGAGTCCAAAAAGGCAAAGTGGGCTGGTCGGGTCACTTGCTGAGGGTGTTGTTGGTAATTGAGGGTATCAAAGCAATGGTGGGGTCCAAGCGCCAGTGACCAACGCATTTCGCTGCTTCAGCTGCTTTTTCACATCTTGACAAAGCTGCTGTGGCAACGAAATGCGTTAATTTATTATTAATAATTTATTTATGGTTTCTTATATAGCGCAGCATATTATATTGTGCTTTACAATTGGAATCAAAAGTGATAAGACAAACTGGGTGAATACAGACAGACAGATAATAGGAATATATAGGATAATAGGAAGGATACACAAGGATAGGCACTATCTATAGTATAGAAGTCCCAACAAATTACCAAACAAATTGGGATGTAATTAGAATAAAAGCATTTGAAGGTTATATGGGCGGTTCAGGAATTTGATAGGCTTGTGTTTTCAAGGAACGCATAAAAAATTTGGAGGATGGAGGAGAGATTTATGTTTTGTGGGAGGGCAATTCATAGGGTGAGTGCTGCCCGATGAAAGTCCTGCAATTGTGAATGAGATCTGGTAATGAGTGTGGATGAGAGACGCAGATCTTGTGAACACTGGAGAGGTCGAGTTGGGAGATATTTTGAGATAAGTGAAGAGATATATGTTGGTGTAGCTTGGTTAATTGCTTTATATGTGAGTAGAAGTATTTTGAATTGAATGTGGTATAATATGGGCAACCAATGGAGGGACTGACAGAGCGCATCAGCAGATGATGAATGCCTTGCTAGGAAGATTAGCCTTGCAGATTCATTCAAAATAGATTGTAGCGGCGATAATCTTTTTTTTTGGGAAGATAGGTAAGGAGACTATTGCAACAGTTGCAGTACAGATGGTGCAATGGTTAGCATTACTGCCTCACACCACTGAGGTCATGGGTTCAGTTTCCACCATGGCCCATGTGAATGTTCAACTATTCAATAAATAAATAGTCAATGCCGGAGATAAGAAGTGCATGGATTACAGTATTGGCAGTGTCCTGTGTAAGATATGGTCGTATTTTAGATATGTTTTATACTGTAGATGCATGTAACATGTTTTAGAGACAGATTAATGTGTGGAACAAAGGACAGTTCAGAGTCAAGGATGACACATAGGCAGCGAGCTTGTGGTGCTGTTTTCAACAGTTATGGATATATCCGATTGGTAATTGGTCTTGGCCTCTTTACCTTTACCTCACATGTCCTCCTGTCCTGTTCTTCCCTTCCTCTACTTCATCTTCAGTCTCCTCGACAATTTTGACACCTACTTCTGAACTGATGCTGATTTTATTTCTACCAGCTATACCCCTATTTATACTGTATTTTTCAACACACCCTGTACGTTACCATGTAATTTGTTTTTTTGTTTGCTATGTACGGCGCTGCGGACACTTTGCGGCGCCTTATAAATAATTGTACTACTACTACTACTTGGCTGGCGGAAAAATAAGTAATTCTGTTTTGGAAATGTTGAGCTTGAGGTGGCGAAATGACATCTAAGATGAAATGTAATTAATTTACTACTACACCCTTACCTGCCACATTCACCAATCTGTTATCACACCAAAGTCCCTGGTGTTCCAGTGGTCAGGATACAGCTCTCTCTAATGAGACCAAGGTTCAATTGCCAGTCAAGGATTGCAGCTACTGTGCTGTTTCTCTACATATGAAGTGTTTTCTTCAGACCAGCCAGTCTCATACATACTGTAGTCCTCCAGTTAATCACACAGACTCCAGCTTCACAAACAAGACAATCATGACAACCTTGCTAAAGCATTAAACATATCCTCCCTGCAGCCTCATTATTAATGAATAAAACAGTGTTCCTTACCTTCAGAAAATGTATCATTGTCAGACAGTTGTTCAATTTTTATCTCACACACACATATATATATATAGATATATACATACATACATACATACACACACACACAACAGTAGTGTCTTCAGCTCCCTAAAAATGTAATGTCCACTAAAAACAATTAAATGTACAACAGAACACGCTTGTGGCTTCTTTTTTGGAGAATATTTCTCTTTTTATTTTCAGAAAGCAGCAATCAATACCCGACGCGTTTCGTCTCCTTCAGAGACTTCATCAGGGGTTTTGTTTACAATCTCAAATGTTACTACTTGTGCTAATCTGAGTTCAGATAATTCCTGATCTTTTGTATTAAGACTCCCAATAGATGAAACCGGCAGAAGATCTTTTAAGCCGGTAGATTTTAACTTCATATACTTAGTATGAAGTGTAATTCACTTGGGCAGGTAGTTCTATATAGACAATATTAGTAAAATGATTCGACCCCCTCTACGTTTTTGGGGAGTAACTAACTCCACTGGAGTATTAAAAGAACTTTTCAAGCTCTGAGACTGTGAATGGAATAATCACCACAAGTAACAATTAGGTGTGTGTGTGGCTCCTTGGAGCATATATGACTCACAACTGATTCTCAATACAATAGCATGCAAAAATCTACAAACATAATGTAATGTATTTAATATGAGTTGCTTGTACAATTCAGTCACCTATATGTGGAAAAGCCCTTTTCAGTAAGTTTACCATATCCCACTGTCATAAAATATAGAAAAGTCCTTAAGTAACAGTCCATAATATAATACATAGGTATCAGTTTTGCTCATTCCTTCTGTTAATGTGCCAGTTTTATGTACACCCCATATTAGTATATTTAAGAAAAAGGCATTCTATAACTATTTGCAAGAGCTTATACAATTTTCATAGTTTAAAAATAAGGTAATAAACTTTTTCGGTACTTATGTAGTATCTGGGCGTCCAATTTAGAAATCAGATCGGATCGCATCGCATCGCATCGCATGCGACCAAATCGTATGCGATGCGATGGTCAAGATTTTTCCATAGGATTCAATGTTAAAATGGTCCATTTTAACATAGAATTTAATGGGAAAAAGGGGTCCTTTTCCTTTCCCCACTATCCAAGTGGGCATGGAGTTGGATACAAACCTGTGGCGAGCGAAGCGAGCCACCGAGCCCGAAGCGTGGCGAGCATAGCGAGCCCCGCAAGGGGACACAGAATACTTTTTAAGAAATAGGAGTCCCCTCGCGGGGCTCGCTTCGCTCGCCACGCTTCGGGCTCGGTGGCTCGCTGCGCTCGCCACGCTATATAAAATCAACTCTATGCCCACTTGGATAGTGGGGAAATGAACAGGACCTTCTTAACATTGAATCCTATGCAAAATCGCATCGAATCGCATCGCATCTGATTGTATGCCTTAAGGTAAGGCATACAATCACAAAATCGGCAGCCCAGATACTACATAAGTACCACTTTTTCATTATAATACATCTAAACAAAGAAAAAAAAATCTGTAAAATGTTATTTACATAATCAGCGCATTCAGATGTCAGAACAATTATTACTTATAATACATTTTCCTCACATGATCAGTTAAGTGCTTTCCTTAAGCTCTACTTATGGCCATGGTATCTCCTATAACCAGGGTTGATACTTGTGTGGTAATATATAGGAGGTCTCCCTACAAGCTACTATACATAGCATGCTCACTTATAATTAAGAGTCTAGGGGACAGCGACATCATCTTCAGATACTGTAGGTCCAACACAGGGCAGCACGAAAGGTAAGTGGAGAGTCGGATTGTACTAGGACTGTGTTTCAGTCAGAATGTATGTTATTTTATTAAAGCTTGAGCATTATAATGTAATAATATATACACTTCTGTCTTATTATTAGTCCATTGGTTTGAAGTCATTTGGATATTCCACAACCAGTATAGAAGCATTTTGATATGGGCATAGAACTATTTGGTAACTCATAATAGTCTTATTATATACAGCAGGGAATACTTAATTCCACATGTTAATGAATTAGGTAATATTTATCCTCGCTGCTGCTGAAATAGATAGCAGCACAATACATTCCAATAGCTTTTTGGTATGCAACAAATGTCTGTGAGACTGTACAGTGTCTTACAGAATTTTTGCAATATTCAGGTTCAGCCAAATTCTTACAAACCAGCTAACCAAATCGGAATCCTAAATGTTTTATAAAGAGTTACCAGAATACAACATTAAACTAACTCCCAAAATTTACTGGCGCATCCCCATTGTTATTTACCAGCTATACCTCTTAATAGTAGATATAATAGGTCAGAATACATAAAAAAAATATTTCCTTGGCATTCTTACCTTTCTCAGTAGAGTAGTAACAAAAGGACATGTTTGTAAGAACACACCACCTCTTCTGCCATTCTGACCCAAAGAAGCCATGATCTAGATAAAACAATGCAAGTTTTTTTATATGCGTGTAAAGTTTAGCATAACTACTTGTACTAGACATTACTGTTTAGTAGCAGACACCATTGTACAATGTATGAAACAAAATTGTATTTTCTTAACCTGTACTGGTTAGATCGTTTAAGTTGCGAGGTATGGCCTCCATGGTTGAGATTTGGTTAATATGGAGCCAAGTTATGAACTCTTTATTATGTTTAAAACCATCTGTGTTACAGGGTTGCATTTATCCTGCTGAAAACGCCCACTGCTATTATGACATATGGTTGTTATGAAAGGGTGTATCTGTCCTGCGATAGGTGGTACGTGTCAAAATACCATTCACATGAATGCCAGGGCCCAAGGATTCCCAGAATACTATCCAGATCATAACACCGCCTCCTTCGTCTTGCCTTCTTCCCATAGTACATCTTGTGCCATCTCTTACCAAGTTAACACCAATGCAAACTCACCCAGATGTCCATATGATGTAAAAGAAAACATGATTCATCAGACCAGACCACATTCTTCCATTGTTCCATGGCTCCTGACTGACATGCCTATTGTAGATACTTTCAGTGGTGGACAGCATCGGTACTCTGACAGGTCGGTAGCTTTGCAGTAAGCTGTGATGCACTGTGTATTCTGACACCTTTCTATCATGGGCAGCATTAACTTTCTCTTGAATGCTCATAACTCTGTTGTCGGTTTCCTGGGTGTCTTTCCATGGACGATGAATAGCATCATTGTAGCCTCACTCCCCATTTTCAATTCTTGTAATGTGGGAATTGTATATTGGGGAGGGGCCGCAATCACATCTCCATGCCCTGGTCCACTACAGTTTCTGGAGGCAAGCCACCTGTTGTGAGCTGACCTAGCTGCTCCCAGCTAGAAAGTCTGAAAGTATGACATCTATACCAGTGACGTGCAGTGTGGTGAATACCTAATGAGGCACTGGCTAGTTTCAGAGAAATATATAATGTACATAGCACCCCATATGCAGCCCATTGGAAATAACAGCCTTATAGGCGGATAATCCTGGTGAATATATAACTATCCCAAATACCTTCTAAAATCATGTAAAGGCCATTACACAAACCAAATGACCCATATCATCAGGTACATTTGGTGAAAATTTCAAATTGTAATCATAAAGGCCCGTAGCATTACAACTCATGAGTGGATCCAAATACAGTTGTATCAGTGGAATGTTCTTTCCCTGTCACACAGAATATTAGAAGATACTGCATGCTACAAGTACTACTGTCTCTGTGGATACTCAATTTATTCACTACACTTCTTTATACAAAGATCTTCACATGCAATGCCTGCCAAGTGCCCATTCAGGAGAGTACCTAGGATACTTGTGCAATGAGTTTATAGGTTACCATACCTCGGTTTCTCTTTTCCAGATAGCCCTGCTTTAAAACATATTCAGGTTGTTCGACATCTCTGGGCTCTGAAATAAATAAAAAAATAAAAATAAAAATAAACATTTTTTATTTTCTAAATCACATAAAAAAAGAGTTAGCTGGTAATACACACTGGTCTAACATTAGACTGCATATTGTAGTCATCTCCAGTATCCCAATGACTAGCAGACGCTAAACATTTGCGTGTCCTGCTGAATTAATTGGTTGTACATGCAAAAAGAAAACTCAGATGGAAACACAGCACAGATCAGTCACAGAGCGCTTAGGTCACTAGATTTATGATCACTGCATCTCTCCAGACAGAGAAGTGTTACAGTTGGGCAGCCAAGCTGTTAATAAAAAAAATTTGCATGGAAATTAAAATTCAAGGCAGCTTATTTAAACTGCGATGCATATTTATGGAATATTTAGTATTCTGGTATATGGCACGCACAACATGGGAGGAAATATGAATATTACATTACTGTCCCCACACTAGCATCCAGGACCCTGCTGGCAAGAGCATAACAAATGCCACAGTAAAAAGTTTTATTTAGATGTTAAGCCTCCTGCCCGCAGCAGGATTTCAGAGAGTGTGCTGCACGCGCCCATCACAGCGCACTCAGGAATTGAATTACCCAGGGGGGAGACACTGCTGATGAGCTTTGCTGCGCTTATTTAATTTCATTTACTTTCAGTCCATTAGCAGCATGGGGCTTTCTGTATCCCCACAAGAATGTCACAGGCATGAAAATGCTGTATAAATTACAGGGAGATAAACCTTGGACTCAAGGCTACTTGTACGCAGAAATGACTGGTTCAACAAAAGATCAGCTACTCTTTTCTGTTTTGTTTTTTTAAATATGAGACTGTGACCTTCCTGAACAGAAGAGCCAAGGGATTAATAGTTTAAATAATGTCTGCAGCTAATATAGAGGTTAAACAAAATACACACATTCAACATGTTAGATTTGTATTGTAGATATTGGTATGAATGTAGCAAATTGCTGAACATCCTTATGAAGACAGTTATGCTATATACAGTTTTACGAGAGCTCTTGAAACTGCTATACTAGGTCTTTAAATATATATTATATATATATTTAAATAGATTTTAGTTCAGTAACAATTGACAACTGGACCACAATCAGCACCATATATTTTTATTTTGCTGGCCTACAGTTTCCAACACTTATAATTAGAAAAACATCTATTACCCTCTTCCAGAATCCTCCTCAAAGGACAATAGAAATGCTGAAGATCTGCCCTGGTGGCCTGTGTTTAAATAAGCTATTCCTGTTTTTCGTTCTTATATATTAAAATGAAGGGTAATGCCTTGTAATCAATATTACATGAATAAAATATAAAGATAATCTGCAACAGCCCAGATCATTGTCTTTCAAGGTGCTAGTTGGACATCCGTTTTCCTTTTTCTTTATCTAATCAAGATATATGCTGCAGAATCATAACTATAAACTAACCTGGTTTGCATCACAATGAAAGGCCAAATTAAGAAAGCTGATTGGGTGAATGTCAGGACAGGACCATGGGCCTGATTTTTAGAGTTGATAACAAAAGCAAAATCTTTCTTAATGGGCAAAAATCATGTGGGCTACAGGTGGGGCAGATGTAACATGTACAGAGAGATTTGAGTGGCATGTGCCACTGAAAAGTGTAGTGTAAAAACAAAACCAGCCAGTATTTACCCTGCACAGAAACAATATAATTCAAACAAATCTAACTTTCTCTGCACATAGTTATATCTGCCCCACCTGCAGTTCATATGGTGTTGCCCATTTGAGAAAGATATTGCATTTGTGATCAACTTACTGTAATAATAAGCAGAAAAATGTGGTGTCCCATTGTCTTGGAGAAAGAGTACTCTAGCTTGTTGTAGAGTGAGTCTATCCCAGTGGTTCCCAAACTTAGGGGGTTATTTTGATTCACTCGGAAAGGCACAATAACTCTCTAATGGACAAACTAATATGCACTGCAGGTGGGGCTGATGTAACATGTGCAGATATAGTTAGATTTGGGTGGGGGGTGTACTTAAATCTGATATCTATGTTGCAGTGTAAAAATAAAGCAGCCAGTATTTACCCTGCACAGAAACAATAAAACTCCCAAATCTAACTCTCTATGCATATGTTACATCAGCCCCACCTACAGTGCATATGGTTTTGCCCATTAGAGAGTGATTGTGCCTTTCCGAGTGAATCAGAAAAACCCCCTTAGTCATCAAGACCCCAGACAGGTCATGTTTTCCAGGTCACCCAGTTGGAGCACTGTGTATCACCAAATGTTACATTTTTAAAATCCACAGATGACCTGGAAAACATGAACTATGTGGAGTCCATAAGACAGAGTTTGAGAACCTGTGCCCCGTCTCATGGAGTCTTCCTCCCACCAGCACAGCAGAAGACTACTGAGAGTCATACTGTACATGAAGCTGGCCCAGGAGGGAGCATAAGAAAGTCTAATCAGGAGACTTCCTTAAGTCTCCAATACACTAAGCTGAGTTATCACATGCCGACTCGCATGCGATACCTCGGCTACTTTTATATATATATACAGGTCGAGTATCCCGTATCCGAATATCCGTTATCCGAATTATTCCGATAACCAGACATTCCAGAAAGTGAAAAAAATATATTTTTTTTGCTAAAAACTCACTGGGGACATTTGTAACAGCATCACTGGGGACATGATATGTAACTGGCACTATATATGTGCAAGACAATGATTGCTTGGCATTCAAATTCAGTGCTGAGATAGTACACACATTTTGTTTCACGTTTTGAAACCTTGTTTTTTGAACAAATAAAATATATTTGTGTGTATTTTATGTGGTAAAAAAATGATATTTGTGTGTATATTATGTGTTTATACAGCATAAATGCAAGATACTTCAAAATACATCATTGAAATATTAAAATATTCCGAAATACGGAATAATCTGTTATCCAAAATTCTCCTGGTCCCGAGCATTTTGGATAAGGGATACTCAACCTGTATATATATATATATATATATATATATATATATATATACAGTATATTGGCAGACCCTCAACTAGTTTAGTGATATCACTCAAGTGCTTGAAAGGGAGGGGTAATACTATGCAGTGGCAGCCCCTCCAGTTAAAATCACAACACCGGAGACACAGACAGACAGCACCAGAGCTCCGATGCTTCCCCCCAGGGGCAACCCACCTCCGTAATCTGCTGTGGGCTGTCTATATCTTTGACATGCTGGAAACCTCAGGATTCCATGAAGCAGCAGGACAGACACAGCAACAGCCCAACCCTGTGGGGAGGATTTCAGCATGTAGTAGATTCCTATTGGAAGCTTCTACTGCTTATCATACAGAGCTGAAAACTCCTCCCCCTCTTGGGCTGCCAGTACATGGAGTGATGACAGCAATAGCTTCCAACAGGAAGCCATCCTGTGCAAATCGCCAGAGCTACAGTGCTTCTATGGGCAGCTGCCTGTGCAGCCCAGAAGTAATTTCTCTGCAGTGAGCATGCCCAGACTTCAGTGATTCACTCAGTGTGATGCAGCTGAAGGAAGGTATGCATTGCACCAGAGAGGTGCATGGAAGTTTATTTAAATATTATTTGTGTGTAGAGATTTATAAAGAGTATCATTTTGTGTATTTTAAATAAAATTAAAGTTATTAAAAGTGTTTATTTTGCTCTGTACCTGTGTTTGTGTGCATATGAGTACATCATGTATGTATAGTACATGCATACAAACACTAGTACAGCGCAAATCAAACTAATAACCTGCATATAATTAATGACTGTTTGCAATAAGCAGTACCCAGGAAATTGCAGACCCCCTTAACTCTAAAGACAGGAGCCGCCACTGATACTAAGTAATAGAAATACATGGTTTCCCCAAGCACACTGAATGATATCAGTAACCATATTTGAAAACTACATGATAATAGAATTCAGAGATGTTGGTTACATATATTTGCAAATACCTCAGCTACTCCATGCTAGGGACCCACCGGGCTTCCCGGTGGCTGGACAGCATGCAATGTATCATATGCAATGCCATCTGACAGATCCTGTACCAGCCATGGCAATCTTCGGATCCGATGCACACGGGACTGAGCATCGTATCTGGAGGTAAAAAACATACAATATGGCACTTTTCATGCCATTTTACAGCCCAATGGGTCAAAAGCGTGTGAAAAATGGCCATATCGCAAAAGTGTACAGACAGCGTTAAGGTGCAGACACACGGCACGATTTTATGAACAATCTGCCATCCAATTTTCCCTTAAATACAGAACACTCCTGGCCAAACGATATTATACACACACTTGGAACGTCTGTGTATTATACAATCAGTGGATTTGATAGGTCGTTTCATTACTGCAAATAATGAACCCATCATTGGCACTTCGTTCATGACTACCAGATGTAACAGGTCGTTATCTTTTTGCATGTTGAAGGGATCAGCGAGCTAGATAAACGACCAGTGGGTACACACATTGCATTATTATCCTACCCACACATGGACAGTTTTAAAATGATCGCTCCTTCCAATTGGTCAGAAAAGCCATATCGTTAAAAAAAAAAAAAAATCTATCCATGTGTGGACATCTATAGAGACACCACAGTATGCTAAATAAGATGCTCTCAAGATGAGAACTATGCACTGTGTCATAAACCAAGAAATAACAGTACAGGACCTAGTGATAGGCTTCATTTGAGAGGAACATAGTTATCTTTTCTGCACTGATAAAACAGAATTCATTTTTACATCAGAATGATTTCATGCATACACAGCAGATGAACACAGTTCTCAGACAGGACACCTTCAACAATATATCGTTTCAGCGTTGGAACATTCAGCAGCTATCAATGTAGCCGTTTGCCTCACTGACATCTCAGTTTTCACTGTGTATTATCAATAATTAGCAGACCGCTTTGTCTATAGTTTTTAGGTATTCTGAGACAGCTTGAGTGAATAAGAAAGACAAACCACAAAGTGAGACTCAATTACAGTGCAATACAGACAGTGTATCTGCACCGACAGAGATGCTGAACAAAAAAAACCACATTAACTTAATGTTTAATTGTTGTAGCATTAACTGAATGTAAGGAGACATACAGTGTTGCAAATTATGGCATCACTTAAAAAATTATTTTGATGTCAGCCTAAAAGGTCAGAGGTTTAATACTGGGTCTGCACAAGAGCAATAGCACAAGCAGAGTGCATTGCAATCATTAGCCAAAGGTGCCTAGTGACAGACAGATGTTTGTCATTTGAATGGACAATAATTATTATACAGTACAGATTGCAATAAATATAGCCCTTATTCACAATGAATGCAATCTATCTCTGGCCTTTTGTTTAACCTTTCAAGGAAGGAAACTCAAGTTCATGGCAAATACCAAGCTTTAGAAAACATAGGTATTCCTGCCTTTCTGATTTATTTCATATGAAACACATTTATGAGTTAATTCACTATCTCTGTGCATCTTTTGCTTTAATCGATTGTAACAAAAATATAACAAAAAGGGCAGCACGGATGGTGTAGTGGTTAGCATTACTGCCTCACAGCGCTGAGGTCATGGGTTCCCCACCATGGCCCAACTGTGCGGAGTTTGTATATTCTCCCCCTGCTTGCCTGGGTTTATAAAATATACTGGTAGGTTTATTGGCCTCCAACAAAAAAAGTAACCCTAGTGTGTCTGTGTGTGCGTGTACATGTGGTAGGGAATATAGATTGTAAGCTCCACTGGGGCAGGGACTAATGTGAATGTTCAAATATTCTCTGTAAAGCGCTGTGGAATATGAATGGCCTATATAAGAATCTGTTAATAAATGAATAAATAATAAAAACCCGAAAAGCCTGCAATTAAATATGCTATGCTTTCAAAGTGCACTGTTAAATATTCAATGTTTACCGTCATTTATTAGAAAAAGTGAAACTGGTTTATTAATTGCTTATCAAATGTAATGATGGGAAACGGTGATATCAGGGAGTCACTTTTAATAAAGAATTTTTAAATCAAGGGATAGGGCATAAAAACAAAGTGTAGTTTTTGTGTTTTCAACTTGAATGGGTGGAATTACAGACCCAATGTAATTTTGGCAGCTAAATTTAATGCAGTGATCAGTTAGAAGTCAAAACAAGTGTAATAACCTAAGCTTCGTGGAAAATCACAATCTCTGAACATTTACTATATTTAACTCAAGTCACACACACCAGGCATCTCCTGTGTCCCTATCCCTCCCATGTTCCTTAACTTTACACAATTATGGGATTGAGTCCACACCTCGCACAATGAACTGCCTCTGAAAATATATATTCAATGGATATTTGAATCACATTATACAGTATATATATTTAAATAACTTGAAATTCAAATAAAGTGCATCTATATTCTTTACATTTTTTTTTAATTCATTTTATTCAGAAAAAGGGAAAACATGGCAGACTCATTTCCAGAAAATGTCCTCTCCTTAATCGCGCTATCTTTAGTAACATTGCCAACATCTGCTCTAGGTGGAAAATAATTTCAGTTTTTTAGTGGTGACCAGAACATATAGTTTACAAGCATTTTATATTACCTTACACAAATGGATCTAGAGGCTTTGTTTTTCTGGATTTATGCACAATCCTCATCATCTAATGTATTTTCCAAATCTATATATACTGTAAGGTAGGTTGCATATACATGTATAATTCCTGTACATTCATGGGTGTCACTAAGGGCAGAGCTTATTGTCTATTTTATTTATTTATTTATTAACAATTTCTTATATAGCGCAGCATATTCCGTTGCGCTTTATAAAGTAGACAGTGCTACAACAAACAGGGTATTTACAGACAGTCAAAATGTAGGAGGGTCTACAGTACAGCTCTGCATACAGATACCTTTCCCTTGGTGGAGGACTGTAGGGGACTGAAGGATTCAAACATGGAGAGGGGCATTGTTCTTTGACAAGATTTAGTGGATGTATGGAGGTTTCATAACTGCAGAAATTCAAGAAAGTGCTTGTTTGGAACGATTAATGCGGCCATGTCGTCAGCAAATGGGAAATTAACTCTATCTCACAAAACCAATGCCATTTTAAAATAATTTCCAGGAGTACTTCTTGTAAGCAGGAGCAACTAAGCAAATCACATACAGAGCTGCCTAGACATCATCTTGCACAATCCACATCATAATATTTTTATTTAAATTGGTACTTTTTGTTTTATATATGCGAATCTTATATCCAACTATAATAAATAATATACCAGAATGTATGGTTTCTATAGAAAAGTAGATGAGATGTACTGATCAGGAGTGAAGACCTGCAATGTTTCCAATGATAAAGGAAAAATATATAAAACTTGGCAATCCCTTGGCAGTGTAATATACTGTACATATCTTGGACTAAGAAGTGTACAGAGGAGTATGTAGAAAAAAAGTATAAACCACCAAGTCTATTAAACATGTTATACTTTAGGAAAATAATGAAAACATCTGAAATTTCCCTTTATGCTTAAGAAGAGCATGAAGGGCACAGCAAAGCTTGCCTCAGAATAGCAGCATTCATCATGGTAAAACAAACACTGTACATCTCAGGCTCTCTTTGCACAGCTCATTAGGTCGTCTCTGAAACATACGTGCAACTTTGCTGGAGTCCTGCCGGGCTACTGAGTACACTTATGAATTGGAGAGTCAGGCTTCGGCACTACAGCAGCTGGACCTGCACGCATGTGGTTTTATGTGCACTGTGTTTGCTGATCTGGTGTGTAAACAAAGCACCAAAAACAGAAGAAAAAAATAAACCAATACTCTCTGGGTTTCCTGAAAGTTACAGATGAAGCAGTCCTTGAGGAATTTTAGGGTGCCAATGAAAATGACAGAGTTGTTAGCTAGAATTCTCGCTCAGCAGATGTGATCTTTATACATGGACTACAAAGTTCAGTGTGACATCGCTGGCGAACATAGTAATGTGCTATTTACACGCAGTGGTGACTTATGTCAAATAATTATTATTAGAATTTAGTTGTAAAGCACTATAAATTTCTGCATTCATACTAGACAAGTTCATAGGAAAAATATAAACTGTTGAGAAAAAAAATCAGATATACAGTAAAGTCACTATGGCCCTTATTCTGGTTGGTGCGGCCGGAGCCGCATATGCGGCTCCGACCGTGCAGGCGAATCCCCGCCTTCCATACGGATCGCCACGGCCGTCCGTACGCGGATATGTGGCGATCCGCATGAAATTGGACGGGGATACGCCTCCTCCATGGTGGGAGCAGCCCCTGCATTCGATGGTCGCCGAACATCGAATGCAGGGCCGCACGCTCCACCAGGTCCCGCAACACAAGACCACACGGACACTTGTCCGTGTGAAATCTTGTATGGGGGCGGGCAGCTGACATCCGGCGATGTCAGATGCCCGCCCCGTACCCACGCGTCACGGCCTCATTACCATGCATACGCCCCGCGTTTGCATGGGAACGCCCATGAAACGCGGGGCGTATGCATAGGGTAATGAGGATAAGTAGCCCCTCACGCCCCTCTACGCCCCCTGTGCGGCGTATAGAGAATCCTTGCGGCGAAATCGCCTGCACATGCGCAGAGTGACCTCTGCACATGCGCAGAAGAAAAACATCGGCGGCCCGTACGCAAGCGGGAATATCCGCATCGATCAGAATAAGGGCCTATATTTTTATATCATATGAATGACAAAGAACTAAGGAGCCATATAAACAGGGGACTAATAACACAATGGTTTGTGGAACACAGCCTGGATGTCTCCCTCATTTTCTGAAAATACTCTCATGCCTGAGGGTCATTGCAGTGTCCATCCTCCTGGTGATGGGGTGCTTTTAGTCATGGCATTAAAGTGACAGTAAAGGTGGACAGGAAAAAAGTAATCAGAGGGAGGAACCAGCATATCCCCTCATGCACTTTAAATGCGTTCACTTAATCACTTAAGATTATACAATAATATAGTTTATATTACATTGCATTTTTCCATTTTTTTTATATACTGATAGATTACATTACTGTCAGAACAACATGAATTTGTTGTGCAGAAACAACATGTTTCTGAAATATCAAACAGATGGGCATACTGCTGTCAAAAAAGCATACACCTGATCACAACAACAATGTCATTCTGGGATATTCACATTCACTGCTCTAATCTTAGTGACCCAATGTGCTTCATAAACACATCACCACATATTTCCAATATCTACACCCAGCAGGATATCTGCCGTCAGAAGTGGAGACAATAATACCATATTACACGTGAAGGCTAAGATTAATCATACATTCTAAAAAGAGTTTTTACTTATTTTTTTAACCCTTTGAGTGTCAACATCTCTTTGAGAAATGCGCAAAATACTGTATGTATGTAAAAAAAATAGAAGCCAGCACATCCAGTATTCAAAGCAAAAGTTCTTTATATAAGTTAAAATCAGGTTCCATCAAGATATTAGTCATAGTTTCATCCCAACAAAGGGAATACGGCATGGGCACACCAAGGATGAGAGTCATATACAGCACAATCCATTGGGAGAGAAAAACAACTTGTTACCACATCCAAATAGAGGTGAACATGGTGGTCAAAAGCCAGGTCACTGATGCCCGACAGCTGTTTTGGTGTATCCTCACCGTCGTCAGGAGCAGGGACAATAAATATATATATATATATATATATATATATATATATATATATATAGATATACTAGGTGATTCATCGCTCTTCACACCGTCGTGAGGGGCTGCGCCCCCTTAATTTGTGAACGTTTGTATTGTGAGACATATGGTTAGAATTGTACTGGTGGGAAAGGGGAGAGTTGGAAATGTACCCGCGCACAAGTAGCAAAATTTATATATAGTAGTATTAAACAAACAGTTATAATTACTTAATTATTTGTTCCACAATTTTGCAAGGAATTCTTTGGCACTGTATAAGTGCCACAACAATTCTTAGGTGTGGAGGTGCACCCCTGAGAGTATAAAGCATATGTATTTAAAAGGACAAGAAAAAAAGTACTCTCCTTTGTTTGGGGGCACGCTTGGAAAAAGAAAGAATAAGTTGGATAGTAATGTAAAGATGAGTTATATTAATACATGACTTTTATTATGTACTTTTTAAAATACTTTTGTTGACATACTGACAGACAACACAAAACATATATTGCAGTGATATCCTAATGTGCACTGCTTGATGAATTACCAAGATTGTAGTCTCTAGGTAAGGCAATGTTAATCAATTCTAAAAGCTAGCGAAATAATAATTCTTTATTGGTTCCAGTCAGTTCCCCATGTATTGTAAATGCTTGCCTAGTTCCCTTTTAAATACATATGGTTAGAATTGTATGAAAGATGGCCTGTATTGCAACTTGAGTTATAGGTGAAATGTGTTAAATAGAGAGCATATGATTTGGAAGGGGGTGTGTATTGTTTTGTTTAATTAAAAAGCAGTTACAGAGTAAGATGTACATTGATAGTGTGGAGGGTACAGTGACATTTGTGGGTGTGGGGGGGTGTGTGTGTTGTTTAGGTGTGTGTGTGCAACAGTATAGTAGGGTGTTTTTGAGTCAGCGGTTCCCCACTGGCGGAGGTCACGACACAGGAAAACAGGAGGCTGGGTAGTGAAAGGGGTGTGTGGGCATAAGGGGGACTAAAGAGGAGGGTGGGGGACACTGTGCAGCTTCTGCCAGTGGGTGAGGGTCCAGCGTGGCAGCACAGGACGGTGCCCCTGAGTCAGTGTCTCCTCCTACTGGGTGGGAGTTAGGGCGCATGAGAGCAGGAGGCTGGGTGGTAAAGCATGATAGAGGAATGTGGGCAACACAGGGTGAGCGGGTCCACACTGGCGTAAGTTACGGGGCAGGAGAACAGGAGGCAGGGCAGTGATAGAGGTGTGTGGGCATGAGGGGTAGTAAAGGTTTTTGGCTGTTGCAGAGTAGGGATGGGCATTGGTGCAGACGTCATCGATGGTTGTAACATATTACTTGGATAACAATCGATTGTTGTAACTATCGTATATATATATATATATATATATAAAAGAAACATAACAAAAAATAATCATTGTCAGTGTTTACAGATGCTTTAGTGACCAAATTAATTGGCACAGCATGGTTTCTGAATACAAATATGGCTCAAAAATGTAACGGAAATCCCACCAGATTGCATATAAAGAAGAAAGAAGTGATAATGCCACTGTGTAGGTCATTGGTACGACCTCATCTAGAGTACTGTGTTCAGTTCTGGAGGCCATATCTCCACCCACGGATTGCATTCACATGCGATTGCTCCTGCAATTCGATAGATATGTGCACTATCTATCTATCTATATACACTATCTATAGACGTGACATTCGAAGGCGGGACCACGCATCGTGTTGAATGGTCCCTTAAAAATGCATACAATCATTCGATTTATTGGCCATGCAATATCGCACAAGTGTATGGGAAACATAAGATCTATCGTGTGTCTTGGAAACTGCCGGGGAGTTCAAGGGAAATCATGAGACGATCTAGATGGGATGCTGGTCGTCCTGATGTACAGTATGGCCAGCTTTACACAAACAACAAGGTTTTGTTTTTGGAAAAGGCTATTGAGGTACTTACAAGTGCCTGAATTTGCCCTTAAAAGAACAGAAACAAGAAACAAAGTACTACACTATGAATAAATTGAAACGCCACCTGCTGTCTACAAATGGTACCTCAGTAGCAATGCTCAATTCTATTTGGCTTTCACAGACCATGTAAACCAAACATGAACGCTGTTACGCTACCAGTTTCTATCAGCAGAGTGGCAATTCCATTTGCTACTCCCTATAGTACACATTTTATTCTTTATTTATACAATGCCAACATTCTCTACAACCAAATGTTTTCATTGTCAGGCCTGTCGGGGGAAGTGGATTCTGTCTCTAACAGAGCATGCTGCATTGATGTAGAGTGTAATAGGTTCTCTGGTTATTGCCATTCACTGAAATATATACAAAGATTGGAGGTGAGCGGAAAGCTCCATACCAACCTATCTAATCTTAAGGCACAGGACACATCCATGGACATTGCATAGCACTTTGATTTCTAGCTAGGATGCCGGCACTACACAGTGTTTCCCCATTCTATGCAGAATAGGCATTGCCTAAGTGGATGTGGAACTGAGACCTTTAATTCTTCCCTTTAAAGAGGTATATGATATTATCCAATATGTTGTATAGTGCGTACAATAGTATCTTATTGCTACTTAATAACCACTAGACGTGCTTTCAGCTGAAAGATCAGATTAAGAATCATATTTACTGTGATTTCTATTTTTATCATAGTGTGTTTTAAATAATGTTTTGAATGTGTATTGTATTTTTAATTTTAAATATAAAGTAATAAATCTCATACAAGCATATTCATTGTCTATTTTTGGGAGAATTAGCCACGTTAGTATTACTTTTAACGGAAAAGATGTTTAATAAATTAACACTAAAGGTGCAGTGATATCCTTTTCTTTTTCTCTTCACTGAAATCTGCACTAGGAGGCTACTATTGAATAGGCATGCTGTATGAGGATTGCATCACTGCTGTCCACACTTTTCATACAGCAAGTGTTTTGTAACGCAGGAAATTTTTGTAATATAGGTACTGCTTCAGCTATTACTCAATATGCAGGAAGTAAAGACACACTTCTGCAGTTCTCCAGAGTACTGGGGTGATTTGCACGCAGACTACTTTATATGGTGTCAGTAATTTGGCTGTGATTGCACAAGGTCAATGACACATGTATCCTATGTAATCGTGGATGCATAGCCCCAGTTCAGGAAGGATGGCATGTACAGATGTGTCCACATACACCTGTACTCCATGTGCTACAAGTCCCGTTACACGTACCACCTCACTCTTTATGTTACAGTGTGTCTTACTCATAAACTGGTGCAAATAAGACATACAGGCAGGTTCTGCTGATTAAAATGATGTGCAGCATCCCTATATTGTGTGTGTATCTGTGAGTGTATCTGCATATGAAATGCTACTTTATAGTGGCTTACTGGAAAATGTTCAATAAACTATGCAATGATTGTGGCAAACAATTTTGCACATAGGCGAAGGGTCCAAGCCTGGGGGGTATTCAATCTGTGCCGCTCTTACCGACAGCGGAAAAACCAGCACTGACCTATTTAATGCTTTAAGTCGAATCTGCTTTGCTCGAAATGCGCTAAGTGTACTTTGGGTACTTGTGTATTTTGGCGGCGCCCATCGCATACCATAAGGCATACGATGGTATGCGATGCGACGCGATATTGCGCGATATTGTACAATGCCATACAATTTTAAAATTGTATGACATTGTATATGGCATACAATGCCATACAATGCGATTAAACATTGTATAAGCACCCTAATAGGTGCTTACAATGTTAAATGCACCCCCCCGCCACCCCCCACTATAAAAGTGAACCCGAAGCGTGGCGAGCGCAGCGAGGCCGCGAGGGGCGGCGGTACGCGTCCTCCGACCTTTTCATACCCCCACTATCCACGTCGGCGTGGAGTTGAGAATAGAAAGTGTGGCGAGGGGACGCGGATACCTGTGAAGGCCGCGAGGGGACTCCGATACCTGTGAAGGTATCCGCGTCCGCTCGCCTCGCTGCGCTCGCCACACTTTCTATTCTCGGTACTTATGTATTATCTGGACTCCCATGTTAAATGCACTCCATTTTTTCATACCCCTACTATCCAACTACGCATGGAGTTGATTTTATATAGTGTGGCGAGCGCAGCGAGCCACCGCGCCCGAAGCGTGGTGAGCGCAGCGAGCCCCGCGAGGGGACGCGTTCTCATAAGAAAAACGGGAGTCCAGATATTACATAAGTACCCTATTCTCAACTCCACGCCGACGTGGATAGTGGGGGTATGAAAAGGTCGGAGAACGCGTACCGCTGCGCTCGCCACGCTTCGGGTTCACGTTTATAGTGTGTGTGTGGGGGGGGGGGGGGGTGGCGTGGGTGTGCATTTAACATTTTAAGCACCCATTACGGTGCTTAAAAGCACCCCTTAGGGTGCTTATACAATCTTTCATTTTCATTTTCCACAGTACAGTGAGGCCACCATACTCAAGACTAAGGTTGCCCTGGCTTGGCCCTCTTTGGCATATGACACTAAGCAGTACTTGTGCCCAATCAAATGCTTTACTGGCACATTGTGCCAAGGAACAGCTCACTCGCCATGAGGTTTCTTACGCTGCTGCAGATCTCTTCCTAAATGGACGAGTGCCAGTCATCAACAAAATGAAAAGATACATCCCTACACATGGCATTCCATGCAAGCTACTCACTGACAATGCCATGCAGATCATGAGGTGAATTCCAGACTTTGACAAGTAGAAAGGATTTGGCATGATCCAACAGAAAAAATGTGGGAGGGCATTGTAGGGTGTGTAGTTCCCCAGCAGCTGGAATGCCAATTGATCGGCAGATATGTCTTTAATGTGTACCAAGCCTGAAAACACCCATCATGATGAACAATACATTTCACAACCCCCCCCCCCCCCCCCATACTCATAACAATGATTTTCTCTGCCGCTGTGCTGGCTCTGAGTCCTGGCGTGAATTCCTTCATGGTGGAACTGGAGAGTATTCCTCCACAGGTGGGAGAGGAGGTCCCCGTCTGCAGCAGTGGGAGGTGGGTGCTGCCTGGAGATGGAACACACAGCTCTCAGCTGCCACTGGGAGACAAGGTGACATGGGCCACCACTGGGAGGTAGGGGAGCTGTGGGCACTGATACAGGCAACAGCAATATGCACCTTCCCTGGTCAACAAGTATTTAACCTCCCACACAGTGAGCATTTACCCACCCTGGGCAAGGAGCATGTAAACACACCCTGGCAATAATCATGTAATCCCCCATGGCAACAAACATATAATCCCCCCTGGCAACAAGCATGTAATCCCCCATTGACAACAATAATCAAACCCCTGGCTAGGAGCATGTAGCCCCCTGGAAGGAGTATGTAACCTCCTGGCAAGGAGCATGTAACCACCCTGTCAACAAACTTGTAACACCCCCTGGAAATGAGCATGTAACCCTCTGGCAACGAGCATGCAAACCCTCTGGCAACAAGCATGTAACCCCTTTAACCTCTCTGGAAACAAGCATGCAACCCCTCTGGCAACAAGCATGCAACCCCTCTGGCAACAAGCATGCAACCCCTCTGGCAACAAGCATGCAACCCCCCAGGCAACATGCATGAAACCCCCCTGGTAACAAACATGCAACCCCCCTGGCAACGAGCATGCAACCCCTCTGGCAACAAGCATGTAACCCCTTTAACCCCTCTGGAAACAAGCATGCAACCCCTCTGGCAACAAGAATGCAACCCCCAGGGCAACAAGCATGCAACCCCCCAGGCAACATGCATGAAACCCCGCTGGAAACAAGCATGCAACCCCCTTGGCAACAAACATGCAACCCCACTGGCAACAAACATGCAACCCCACTGGCAACAAACATGCAACCCCACTGGCAACAAACATGCAACCCCCTGGCAACAAACATGCAACCCCCCTGGCAACAAACATGCAACCCCCCTGGCAACAAGCATGCAACCCCCCTGGCAACAAGCATGCAACCCCCCTGGTAACAAACATGCAACCACCCTGGCAACAAACATGCAACCCGCTTGGCAACAAACATGCACCCCCCCTGGCAACAAACATGCAACCCCCCCTGGCAACAAACATGCAACCCCCCCTGGCAACAAACATGCAACCCCCCCTGGCAACAAACATGCAATCCCCCTGGCAATGAGCATGTAACCCCCTGACAACAAGCATATAACCCCCTTGGCAACAAGCATATAACCCCCTTGGCAACAAGCATGTAATCTCTGCCATTGAGCAAGAAACCCCTGGAAATAAGAATATAGGTAAACAGAATTTATGCAGCATAATATGTAATGGGCATTACGGCCTGTGGTATATATAATGAGCATTACGGCATATGGTATGATGTGTAATAGGCATTATGGTCTGTGGTATAATATCTAGTGTAATGTGTAATGGAGATTACAGTGCGTGGCATAATTTGTAGTAGGCATTACAGTGTAAATCCTTTGCTGCATGCCTCTGATGCGCAGGGGGGGGGGGGGGGGGGGGCACCAAAATGTCTAGTTACAGCAATCCTGCTACTGGGCACACTATTTCATTATTTTTATATTTTATATTATTTTATATTGCAGTGAGTGCCAAGAGGTGGTGCTATACATACCCAATAGGTGGTGCTAGACATGCCCCTTTGACAGTGCAGCGCCCCCTAAATGTCTAGAGCAGCGATTCACAAACTTTTTTGAATCACGGCACCCTAGAGCATCAAAATATTTTCAAGCACCCCTAGGCCAAATGCTTCTTATCGAGAAATTCAGAAAAAAAAAAAATTAAATTAAGTGCATTGTGTTTATATGTCACAGTTAGTGAGGGACAGGATTTGCTTCTGTTTGTCCACATATATTATGATTGGTAGCCATAAGCACTGGTTTTGCCTGGTACATTGACCATAAAAATATGAATTGATCTTGGTCCACCAACCCAAGGAACCCCTGCAAGTGTCCTGAGGCACCCCAGGGTGCCTAGTCACACAGTTTGGGAACCACTGGTCTAGAGCCTTACCTATATAGTGGGCCTGTTCAGACACTGAACACACTACTAGTTCATTTTTTTTTTCACAAGGAATTTAAGACCTAATGCAAAACTATATTTTTTAATTTCCCATTTTTTCGTTTAGTTTGTTGTATTGTTGAACATTGTTCTCACATACTACCTGTGGGCCTTATTCTAGTTCACTCTTTGAGGCAAATTCCTTCTTAGCTGGACAAAACCATGTGCACTGCAGGGGGGCAGTTGTAACATGTGCAGAGAGATTTAGCTTTGGGTGACATATTTTGTTTCTGTGCAGGGAAAATACTGACTGCTTTATTTTTACATTGCAATATAGATCTCACTTTGAAGAAAAACCACACCCAAATCTAATTCTCTCTGCACAAGTTACATCTGCCCCACCTGCAGTGCACATAGTTTTGTCCATCTAAGAAGGAATTTGCCTCTAAGAGTGAACTAAATTAGGAAGAGAAATGTAACATGAGAACCTAGGCAGGGGCAACAGTGAAATTAGTGTCCTAGTTGCTGGCACTGTTATATGAAATAGTGGCAGAACAAGGCCATCAGTGTGCAACAGAAACATGATAAAAAAATAGATTATATTATATAGATTATATATCTGGGAGGAAAGATGAAGAGAAGGGCTTCATAGTGCAAATATTGCTTTTATTCAAAAAGGCATCAGTCGCTTTAAATTTCAATATAAAATGTACCAATCGTACCCTGCTTTTCAGCAGCGTGGGCTAGAAATACCACGTGGTTTAATGCGGAGAGGAAAAGTGCGCCAGCTATCTTTGGGTGTCGGATTGACACGGGATGCGGCAGCCATCCCCATATCGAGGAGACACTGACAGTGGATGCGGTAACATTAAACCACATGGTATTTCTAGCCCACGCTGCTGAAAAGCAGGGTACGATTGGTACATTTTATATTGAATTTTAAAGCGACTGATGCCTTTTTGAATAAAAGCAACAGGTCCTTGTTTCCTAGAACGGCCACACCGATTTTGATCGGGTCGGTTGCATTGCGTCGATGGCATCGCATGCGACCAAATCGCATGCGATGCGACCAACGCAATGGCCCCGATTTTTACATTGATTAAAATGTGAATAGGGTCCCTGGGACCCTATCTAACATTGGATTCAAGGTAAAATTCTCCCCAGACCCCAATTTTAACCCCCTCAACGTCACCCCACGATTGACGCCAACCCGAAGCGCGGCGAGCGTAGCGAGCCCACGAGGGGCGGCGGTACGCGTCCTCCGACCTTTTCATACCCCTACTATCCACGTCGGCGTGGAGTTGAGAATATAAAGTGTGGCAAGCGCAGCGAGCTTTATATTCTCGACGTGGATAGTAGGGGTATGAAAAGGTCGGAGGATGCGTACCGCCGCCCCTCGCGGGTTTGCTACGTTCACCACGCTTCGGGTTGGCGTCAATCGTGGGGTGACGTTCACAATGGGGGGGGGGCATATACAATGAGAAATGGCCCATATTGGGCCATTTCCCATTATTTCCAGGATTACAATGTAAAAAATATTTTAACATTGAACCCTATGGCAAAATCGGGTCCATCGCGTTGGTCGCGTCGCATTCCATGTTAATGCACCCGACCGACGCAATGGACCCGATTTTGCCTTTGCCGGCAAAATGGACCTGATTTCAAAGGAAATCGGGTCCATCGGGGGTAATCGTGTACCTTAAGTTAAGGTACACGATTACCCCCGATTGTGGCCGTTCTAGGAAACAAGTACCAAGCAATATTTGCACTATGAAGCGCTTCTCTTCATCTTTTCTCCCAGATCTATTCTAATCCCGTGGGGTCCCGGGATTCGTACTGATCGGAAAGCAGCGGCCTGAAAAAATAGAGGTCTAGTGCTAAACCCCGTGGACTATTGGGTATTGAAACCTAAAGGATTTGATCAGGTTTTTTTCATCTGTGAGGCAACAAACTAGCACTCCTCCAACTTCCCTGGTTGATATATATATATATATATGTATACACATACATACTGTATAGATATCAAGGGTAGGCAACCCGTGGCATTCCTGCTGCTGTGGAACTACACACCCTACATTGTCCTTCCACAGTTTTGAAGTTAGATCACTCTAAATCTGTAGCAAAGAATGCTGGGATACTTGTCACCCAATTTTAATTAGCCTCCCAGCCATACCGGGAGGGTAGCCTTCAAATTGCAATTTTCAAAACTCACATCTTATTTAATACTGCTTTCAGACAGCCACGGCCGAATAACCTGGAAATTACCTGGCATTTGAAGCATCGGGTTATTCTGTCACATGCTGTCAGACCCCCTTCAAACAGAAAAGCAAATTTCCGGGTCTAAAATTTAGAACCGGTAATTTGCTCAATTACATGTTTTTTTTTAGCTTGTGTGAAAGGGTCAACTAGGATCTTAAACTCCAGGGGTGAAATTTAATAGGATGAGAGATTCAGAATGTGAGACATTTGGTAAGAAATATCCATTTTTTTTAAAGCAGCAACCATTTACACTTCAGTGCAAATGATTGCCGCTTAAAAAAAACCTGGCGATTTCTTACCAAATCTCTCACTTTCTGAATATCTCACCCTATTAAATTTCACCCCTAGGTCTCTGACCCTGGTCATTTGCAGGGTCAGAGACCCCGGAGTTTTAGGTCCAGATTAACCCTTTCACACAGAAAAAGGACCTGTGTATATTATGAAATTCCCGGGTGGAACTGCTTCTCCCGGGAATTTCAATTTCTGTGTGAAAGGGTTATTAGTGTGAAATTGCAAATGAACAACAGACAAGTTGCACACAGGGACATGCATAATGATGCACATCATGCTATTGTATACCTACTGTATATGCTTGCTCTTTTCTTAAAAAGGTACCATAAGGAATGTGTCAAATACAGTAGGTGTTTGAACAGTAGTGCCTTTTTATATGGAAAAGAACCAACAAACCTAGTGCTCAATTAATCTTATGCTGGCACTACATGAGAGGGGGATTCTCCCATCTGTCACACAGTGCAGATTAAGTTCTGGACACAAAGCTACAGATTTCTCGGTACTTCTGTACTTTCATGGCGCCGCGCGTCAGAGTCCCCTTGCGGGGCTCGCTTCGCTCGCCCACGCTGCGAGCTCGGTGGCTCGCTACGCTCGCCACGCTAATTAAAATCAACTCCATGCCAACATGGATAGTGGAGGTATGAACTATTCATGTTGGCATGGCGTTAACTTAGTTTATTTTACTTAGTTAGTGGCGAGCGTAACCCGGAAGTACGCCGTGGCGCCGTGAAAGTAAAGAAGTACCGATTTCTCTTGGTTTGAGGTTAAATTCTAGCAGGCTAAATGACCCCTGATGTCACAAGCACATGACACATGACAACAGGTGCAGGTTCTAAACATGGGAGCCCAAATGTACCCTTGCAGCCTTGCTTCACTCACCTCACTTTGGGCACGGTTGATAAAGGCATTAGATGTGAACTTGGATAGTAACAAAGCTAGCCCAATGACCTTGTTCCCCCCCTGCAATCGCATGTGATGTGGCTTTGACATCAGCGACCTTTCAGCCCACTAGGAATTAGCAACTATTAATTAATTAATAAGAAAAGCAACAATGGGAAAAATTTACTAAGACTATGAATGAATGCAACCAGCTGAAACAGCCGTATGCAAATTCGTGTTCCGGAGGGTAATTTACAAAGCAGTCAAATCAGAGGCGTAACTAGATATTCGTAGGCCCCATAGCAAAAGTTTGTAAGGGCCCCCTATTTAGCAACTGATGGTGATAAATGTATGCAAAACATATTAGTTTGACAGCAAAGATGGGCCCCCTTCAGCTCTGGGCCCCATAGCAGCTGCACCCCCTGCACCTATGGTAGTTACGCCCCTGAGTCAAATACGACTGCTTTGTAAACCACAAGTCCCAGCATGCGGAGCATTTAAGGGCCCGCTGGCACTTGTAGATCCACAGTAAAAGAAATAGTCAAACACGCACTGGAAAAATAAAAGTTTAATACATAACACATACATACTGATACTTACCTTTCTTGAGCACGTAGGTAGGTCCCTCGGTTCGGAGTCCAGGATCCGAAGAAATCCATTTGGAGACCTGTGGAAGGAAATCCTACTGACCAAGGTCCTCCGGCGAAGATCCTGTCCTCTTCTGTCCGACATAGTAAAGGTCTTCAGAAAATAAAAAAATGTGTAAGTTCCGGCCGGTACCTATGCACTAACTAATAGGAGAGACGCTGAAGTTTCATCTTCGCTGACGTGGATAGTGGGGGTATGAAAAAGTCGAAGGACACGTACCGCTGCGCTCGCCACGCTTCGGGATGGCATTGATCGTGGGGGTGGCGTTGAGTATGAAGGACCATTTAACATTGTAAGGACCCATCAGGGTGGTTGTACAATAAAAAATTGTATACCATCGCATTTCATCGCATGCAGCTACATGGCATGCGATGCGATCGCATAAGATGTCATAAGATGAAAAAAATGGGCTCCATGCTAGGAAACAAGTACCAAAAAAAACATAAACAAATGTCTTATAGAACATCGAGCTATCATACCAATATATAGTCCCATTATGTTCTAAAACGGTGCTTGGAAAGAGTTTCCATATTATACCACATTGTTAGTCTTACCACTTTACGAACATTTTCTTTATTAGAGGGCAGTAGTGTTAATAGAGAAGGGAGTCGTATAGAGAAAAACGTAGCTGAGCGTGACTCTGCATCTACCGAACAGTCTATCCAGTCCATTTAGTATAAAAACAATAAACGGGGCAGCATTAGGGAGATGGGTATATTTTCTTTTTGTATCCATTGAGATAAAATTGTTTTCTTTGCAACAGCCGCTATACGAGTCAATAATAGTTTGGTTCCTTTGGACATAGGTGGAGTTCGGGGTTCTATATAGTTCCAAAAAGCCCATGCCATTGGTATTGTAAAGGATATATTCAAACTGGAATTAATGTAATTCTGAACCATTTTCTAAAGTAATTGTACCACTGTACATGACCATAAGCAAAGATTAATGTCTGCATCTGGGTACCTGCATTTAAAACATATAGTTATCCCGAGGCCCTGTGAGGAATCGAAGTCGGGGAGTGTAATAGGCCCTATCTAATTCTAGAATCTTAATCCTTCATATTTTTCATTTACGAAAGATAAAAATGACAACAAAATATTGTTACCAAAAATAAACTATTCTATTAAAGTCAGTGAGAAATGTGCAAAATGCTCAGGGACAAAGTCTTCAAAATCTGCTGTGTTTCTGTTGCAGATAATGGGCTAAACTGAGTCATTTGTAGGTCCAGTGTCCGGTAGAAACAGGAGAAAATGCGCACTACTGATTACACTGCAACTACATTGCACCAGATATGACACTGAAATTCATACATTTTACCAGGTGACCAATTTAACCTTTAGGATTGAATTAAAAAAAAAAACATGTCTCACTAAGGAATACGGATCAATAATTGAGATTTTAGCCTGTAAAGTATTGTGTGTTTTCATAGCAAATTGTGTTGAAAACAAATAATTCTTTGGCAGTATGTATTAAAATTTTTCAACCTGAACAGCCATTGTGAAAACACCTGTCCTGGCTATGTCCCATCTATGTTCCAATGAATTTCACAGCTGCGTTTCTGCAGCTCAGAAAGCCATACTCCTCATCAGATGGCACTGGGCACACACTGATCAGAATTCTGGCCTACACAGTGGAACTTATTCTAGTTTATGCACACCATTGTGAATTGTAAGTTGTTGTGAGTTGTAATGAACCAGTGACACGGGTACCGGGGGCGGGCTGCTGACATCACCAGATGTCAGCTGCCTGCCATGTTCCCCTCCAGAACACATGGTCGACCTATGCGAGTGGCAGGTATCCTTAAAAAGACACGTAGCACTGCGAACTTCGCAGCGCTGTGTGTCAACTAGAATAACCTCCGGTGTATTTTGCAGACAGAGATGGAAAGGGTGGAGAGGTAAGTAAAACATTATTTATATGACTTAATCATTAATGAATTCATTTAAAAAAAATCAAATTCATAAGATTATATTATCTTTTGCATTAAAATTTGGGAGCTTGCTATGTTGTAAACTTGTTGCTAGAGTGATATTTCCTGTGTTTCAGCATTTATATAACACACGTAGGGAGGAGGCCAATCCCAGGATCTGTGTCACGGCTAAAGGGCTGGATGGAGTCGTGTGGTGCACAGGAACTGGAGACGGACCAGGAGGAGTAGGATTGAAACGTGCCGGTTTAATAACGGATTTCATAAATGATAAACTTCACTCAAATACTTCTTTAAGTGACAGTTGGATAACTTAAATAGAGTCCAGCACAATACTAATAACGGGCAGGTAAATCTGGAAACGTATACTTGATGAGCCAGAGTACATAGAGGAAGATCCGGAAAGAGGTTGATTTGATGATAGAAGAAATGGATCCGGATGACTGAAAGATGATGGAATGAATGAGTTGAATGAAGAAGGACAGCGGAAAGCTGAGCAGGGTAATTCTGGGACACAAGCAGGAACAAGCACTAGGTAGGACTTGCAGCATTGGTGTCAGGAGAAAACTTCCTTGTAGAAAGATGCAGGGAGCAAGGCACCAGAGTCAGGAGAGAAAGAGCCAGGATCCAGGAAACAGCTAGGAGTTGTGAATGACTCCAAAGACTCATTGCACTGACACTGAACAGCCTAGGCAGATCCCCTATATCCCCAGGGGGTGGCTGCCATTGGCTGTCAGCGCAGGAAGAGGAGGGAACCTCCACTCTGGGCCAATCTGTCTCCTGCCCTCAACCAAGATGGCGACGCCGGCCTCCCCTGCTGCCATCCCTACCTGGAGCTGCCCCTACTCGCACGCCGCAGCCTGGGACCTGCACACGCTAGCCGGCGGCGGGCGCGGACGGGTGAGTACTGTACCCGCCGCGCTCCGTCGCGGCTACGTGTGACAATCTGGATCGGCGGGATCCCGGGATTTTGGTCTAAAATCGTTGGGATTTGAAGCTTCCAATCCCGGGATTCAGGGATTAGTACCCCCATGCCTAAATTAACTTTTTGTTTAAAGCCGGGCAGCGTTGAGCACTTTAGAATATGGCTCAGACACTGCCGGCTGACTGCTACTTACCCCCGGTGCCTCTGTGTCGGAGTCGGGGGGACAGTGCGCTGTACTGACAGGCATGGCTGCGCCCAGCCAGGCTGCGCAGCGTGACCCCTGACATTATGTCACGCTGCGCAGCCTGGTCGCCACTATGCCTGTCAGCACAGCATGCTGTCACATAACCAGACAGCTGCCCGCTATGCCGCCCCCAGCCGCCTGCCCTCCTGCCGGAGATAGGCAGTAGCAGGACGTGAAAGGGCAGATTAGGTCAGGGGGGTTGGGTAGGATTGGCAGGGGGTAGGTTTAGAAATCCTTTGGGGGAGGGGCCGTTTTTTTTTTTATTAGGGAGGTCAATCCGGGATCCCGCATTTTTCAATCCCGAATCCCGGAATTGAAAAAATGGCCCGGGTTTGGCATCCCTAAACACATGGTACTTCCACACTGCAAAGAACATGCAGAACTTGGCTCCTTCTGCTTGTGTTTGCAAAAAAATAAAAAAGCCAAATACATCTGCCGCTAAGCAGTACCATAACAGCTATATGTAAGTAGTATTATACAGGTTGAGTATCCCTTATCCAAAATGCTCGGGACCAGGAGCATTTTGGATAACGGATTATTCCGTATTTCGGAATATTTTAATATTTCAATGATGTATTTTGAAGTATCTTGCATTTATGCTGTATAAACACATAATATACACACAAATATATTTTATTACCACATAAAATACACACAAATATATTTTAATTGTTCAAAAAACAAGGTTTCAAAACGTGAAACAAAATGTGTGTACTATCTCAGCACTGAATTTGAATGCCAAGCAATCATTGTCTTGCACATAGATAGCGCCAGTTACATATCATGTCCCCAGTGATGCTGTTACAAATGTCCCTAGTGAGTTTTTAGCAAAAAAAAAAAATTTTTTCACTTTCTGGAATGTCCGTATTTCGGAATAATTCGGATAACGGATATTCGGATACGGGATACTCGACCTGTAGTATGCTTGGTGCTAGAATGAAGTCACAATCATTTGTCTTCTTCTCTACATACAGTTAGATGGTTACATATTGCAAAATTATACTGGAATGAAAAAAAAAAAATACTGCAAGGAAGCTTAAAGTTTCTTAATTGCTATAACATTAATTAGAGGGAAATAGAGAAAGTTGTCAGTAATCAATCTGGTGATGAAAAGCCATAATGTAGACATTCTATATTACACATTTCTGTACTTAACTACACAGGGAAACAAGCTTTCATGTTACGTGACGTAAAAGAACATTAGTTGTATACTGGAAAGAATGAAATAAGAGTTGACAACTGTAGGCAGCATAGAATAACTATTATTCTACTTTAAAATGCATTTACTTATCAAATGCTGAAAAACAATAGTTTGTTTCATTCTAAAAATTTGGCAGGTGGTATTATGAGTATGGAGCAACATATATCACAGTGTAATAGGTATCTCGTGTGCTTTTTATGACTTGCAGGCAGATACACATAATTCATATTGTCAGAATTGATGCATACATTTAGTTATTTAGGTTTGCTTGACATAAACCAAGATCTGATGAGAGATTGTGGAGATTTTACATTAAGAAACAGAAGTTATTTTTGTAGCAGAATATGTAATAACAGTAACATCTAGTAATCCAGGAAATATCTACAACAGCATTAAAATTGAAGTACAAAAACCTCTACAGAGCAATGTAGTTGTTATCTCCATAATTTGCCTTGCTGTTAGTTGAGTGTATAAGCCCAAGACACTAGGGCTGCTGGAAGCAGAAATAGAGTCAACATACTCAAAATGTTATGGGATAGAACAGCAGAGGGCACAAAGTGGGAACCCCAGACTTCCAAACAAACACATAAAAACAGATGTAGACAGGGGCATATAAGGGACCGATAAAGTGGCCCTGTAAAAACTTCTAGAAGTGCCCACACATGGGCGGCACCAGATGACATGTAAGCGGAACCAACAACAAAATAGGTGGGATGAATTAATCGCATCACCAGTGTGGAAGCTGTTGGTTTCATGTTTGGCATTGTATTGGCCCCAAAACCTTTAAGCTGCTACAAACCACAAATATCCACATCTCAAATAATACCCCACTTACACTGAATACAGGCCCCAAAAACTCCATCATTCCCATAAATCCCAAATATCACAAATCTCCCCCAGTGAAGCCAAGAAACACTACATAAATTGTTACACCCACTCCTGTCCCTTCAACAGATGTCACAATACTCTATCTCTGACACTACTGATGACTCCACAAGAAAATCTATTATTTTAGTGATGTCATTTAACTCTAGGTATATTTTAGAGGTCTTAACATTGGGGAACCTCCTTTTTGTTTACTGTTTTTTTGTATAATACTGGTAAAACAATGTTAATATTTAACTTGTATTCTTACAGACTTGTGTGAATCTTGTAACCCAATGTATTTTAATATGGTTATCATTCTTTGTATTTAAGACATAGGGGGAGATTCTCTAAGAATCTCCGCCCCCCTTCGCAATTATAATTATCGCATATGTTCTAACATATGCGATAATTATAACAAAGGACAGCTCTTGCGTTAAGAGCTGTCCTTTGCGGTGAGAGTCGCCGGGTCCCAGCAGGTCCCGGCGGCTCCCCCCTCCCTCCCACACCCGGCGCTGCTGCTGCTGCGCCGGGCTCTCCTCCTCCCTGCACCCGGAAGAGGATCAGTGCAGGGAGGAGGTCACAAGTCCGGGCAGAACAGCTCTGTACTGCCCGGACACAGGTGAGGGGGCGATGCGGGGCAGTGGGGGTCATTGCGGGGCGGCGGTGGGATGCGGTAGGAGCCCATTGGCGATGCCCCCCACCGCGGTAACCCGGCGGGGGATGCTTACAGCATCCCCAAATGCGGTAAAACCCCCAATAACGGGTTTTTTACCGCATTTTTAGCTTAGAGAATCTCCCCCATAGTATGTTAACAGTTTACATACTGTATTAATTCTCAATTTGATGTATGTACAATGTTGTGCAGTTCTATAATAAATACATATATAAAAAAACAGATGTTACAATGGATATAGATAGGCGCTCACATAAAATCAGTATTTATATGCAGTGTCAGGTACTCTGCTCTGTGAACCAGCAAAGGTTGTTTGTGTGGAAAACGGGGCGGGACGGGGCGGGACAGGGCCAAATCTTTTTTTTTTTTTTAAAACACTGGCTGACAAATGTCAATGAGGTTATTACATTATTAAAGGGAGTCCCAAACAATGAGACAAAGAAATACAGAAGCATCTACAGTATAATGAAACAAATGTCTGACTCAGGGCTTAATAGGCCACTTCACATAAACAGACAAATACAGTGTGGCTTGTGTAGTGTGGAACCTGTCTGATTAGGGAAAAATACCAAAATTAGCACTGCGTAAACATTGTATGCAAATGAACAAATGCAGATTTGACACTTCTTAAAACTTGTTCACCCAACCTGCTCTGTCAGACCCTCCATTGGTTACCTGTATTCTACCATATTCAATCTAAAATACTTTAATGCCCCTTTCAGACCGCACTTTGTAAACGGTATATTGCCGTTTTTTTACCGTTTTAAAACGGTAATCTGTGCGGTCTGAAAGGTGCAGGACCACTTAACCGGTTAGAAAATACCGTTTTTTCTAACCGGTTAAAATGCAGGGTCCTACCCGTTTCAGAACCGGTATTTTAGGCTCAAAATCGGGTCTGAAACGGTATTTAGGACCCAGCCAATGAGCTGGGTCCTAAATTCAGCGCAGTGAATATTTAATGAGCGCTCATTAAATATTCACAGCACTGGAGCCGCCCCGCGCGTGTCGATGCCCCCCCCCCGTGTCGACCTACCCCTCCGTGCAGCCGGTACCTCCGTTGTGGATCCCGGCACTGCAGTTCAGTATGGTCGGAAGCACTTATGAAAAAAAGTGTCTTTCAGAAAATGGCTGCCCCATAGGAAAACCTGTTTAAAAAACTGTCTTTCGTATGGGGGCAGCCATTTTTCAAAAGTCACGCGTGGGCGTCCGATTTAGAAATCGGATCGGATCGCATCGCATCGCATGCGACCAAATCGTATGCGATGCGATGGTCAAGATTTTTCCATAGGATTCAATGTTAAAATGGTCTGAGTCCATTTTAACATAGAATTCAATGGGAAAAATTCAAGTGGGCATGGAGTTGGATATAAACCTGTGGCGAGCGTAGCGAGCCACCGAGCCCGAAGCGTGGCGAGCGTAGCGAGCCCCGCGAGGGGACACAGAATACTTTTTAAGAAATATGCGTTCGCTCGCCACGCTTCGGGCTCGGTGGCTCGCTGCGCTCGCCACGCTATATAAAATCAACTCTATGCCCACTTGGATAGTGGGGAAATGAACAGGACCTTCTTAACATTGAATCCTATGCAAAATCGCATCGAATCGCATCGCATCTGATTGTATGCCTTAAGGTAAGGCATACAATCACAAAATCGGCACCCCAGATACTACATAAGTACACGTTTAAGAGCTGCGGTGTGAAAGGGGTTTTATCTGGCAGACCCGTTTTTGGAAACGTTTTCAAATACAGGGTCAAAGCCAGTTATGCGGTCTGAAAGCAGCATTACTTACACACAAAGCCTTAAACCTAACTACACCAATGTACAGCTCTTCTCTTATCTCAAAATATCTCTCAACTTGTCCTCTTCGTTCTTCACAAGATCTACATTTTTCATCCACATGCATTACCTGCCATTAATGATTGCAGGACTTTCTTTGGGCTGTACTCCCACACATAATAAGACTCTCTACCAGGCTCCAACCCTTCAAGCATTTTCTGAAAACTCACCTCTTCAGGCAAGCTTAACGGATTACAGAACCCCGGCACATTACCTTCATAAACCTTTCCCATACAATCCTTCCAATACAGCACAAACATGCTCACTTATTTGCTCTCTTACTTTCCCTCCTGATCCCTGAGCTTACTTTGCTGGGTTACCATATTATTCAGCCCATTAAAAACTTTTGCAGTCCGATGGACCATTATGCAATACAGAATGCCTATCCTATGTATCAATGCCTTTTTTCCCCTATGGAAAAGGCATTTATACTGCCTAGGTTATTTTATCCCCATTACTAATTGTAAAGCAGAACTGAACCTGCGGCGCTGTATAAGAAACTGTTAATAAAAAAATGAATAAATAGATGCCTGTCAGTAGGCATATCTATTACAGATACCTGCGAAATGATGCAAAGATCTGTGCCTATAGTGATTACTAGAACAGGCTTTGTAGTGAGTAAAAGAAAGTTGGTACTTGTGTACTAGCACGGCGCCCATGATAATTAGTCGCCCGATTTTTTTATCGCATCGCATGCCATACACCCGATGGTATGCGATGCGATTTTGACCCATATACGATATTAAATTCTAATGGGTGCTTACAATGCTTAAATGCACCCCAACGCCACCCCCAAAGTATAAACGTGAACCCGAAGCGTGGCGAGCGGAGGCGGTACGCGTCCTACGACCTTTTCATACCCCCACTCTCCACGTTTATAAAGTGTGGCAAGCGTAGATTTTATAAAGTGTAGCGAGCCACCGAGCCCGAAGCGTGGCGAGGCCCCGCGAGGGGACGCGGATACCTGTGAAGCCTGCGAGGGGACGCGGATACCTGTGAAGGTATCCGCGTCCCCTCGTGGGGCTCGCCACACTTTATAGAAATCAACTCTACGCTGACGTGAATAGTGGGGGTATGAAAAGGTCGTAGGACGCGTACCGCCGCCGCTCGCCACGCTTCGGGTTCACGTTTATACTTGGGGGGTGGTGTGGGGGGGCATTTAAGCATTGTAAGCACCCATTAGAGTGCTTATACAATTTATAATCGCATCCCATCGTATTGTATGGCATTGTATGCCATATACAATGGCATACAATTTTCAAATTGTATGCCATTGTAGAACATCGGCCGATATCGCGTGCGATATGGTCTGCGATGCGATGGGCGCCGTTCTAGTACACAAGTAGCAGAAAGTTTCCTTCTTATTTGCAATCCACATGGAAAAAAACAACAACACAAACTCTTTTAAGAGATGAGGGCATGCTCCCCATCTCTAACTACAATGAAATACTTTGCATTAATGAAGTTCACAAACACAAATTAAGTAGTTCATTATGGGGAGAGGCCACGTTGAGTCTCATTACTACTAATCAATAAAGAGCAAATTTCCAATTTTTCAAGATGATAACAATGACTAGTGTATTGAAAACAAAATGATCTACTAAAATGTGTATAAACATGTATTGGCACGTCTCGGCATATTGAATACTTGCCTACCCTCCTGGAATGGCAAAGAGGCTCCAGAAAATCGAGTCCACTACCTGGCCTGCCGTAAGGGTGTGAAAGGTTCCTGCATGCCCCTGGAGCCCCTGCAGGCTCTTCCATAGCACTCTCCTCTGCACGTCTGACACTATAATTTGTGGCTCTTCAGGCTATTGCATATTGGGCACAATATTTCTAAAAGTAGAATAATGTATATTTGCAGAAATGTACTGTACATGTACAATATTCATCCACTAATAACAATATCACACTAAACAATAATACTTACCTACATTCTATCTGCCCAGTCAGGAAGGGGGAAGCAAGGTTGGCTCAAATGAGAGTGTGGGTCCCTAGGTGGACAGTGTGGGGATGCTCGATTACAGGCACTTTAAAGAGGTGGGGCTAGGATAGCAAAACTGCATAAATCTTATCACACCCCCACTCCGGAAAAGGCCCACTTTAGAGGACAGTCAACTAGGGTGCAGGTGAGTGCGAGTGGAAGATCTGGGATGGCACCACCTGATCTTCATAAGCCTCACGGTCACTATGGTTTAAAGTAAGAATGTTATTGTCCGTGCATGGGACAGTCTCAGTTCAGCTAGGCATTTTGCACTACAGAATATAGAACTATATCCAGATAGAAGTTTCAGACACTGCTCCGATTTGGCCTCTTTTCATCCAATTCTGACGGATTAGCCCTACGGATCAGATGAAAACTGGCCCAATCAAAGGTATTTGACATCAGAGTTGGAGATCTTATGAGCAGCACATAATATAAACCAGGATTGGATGCATCAAGCGATGTATCCAGGTTAACGAATCAGCTGCATCTAGATCGACAATCACATGGTTGACAACCTTTGGTCAAATGCATCTAGTTAGATGCCTAAATATAGTAACTAACATCTAGATCGACAGTTACGAAAGTTAGATGCAAGCATCAGATCGGCAGAGGTGTGATCAACAGTTACAAGGTCGACACAAGTTTTTCAGCATTAGGCCGACTTGGGTCATACTTTGCCATCCAAGTGGGCATAGAGTTCGATTAGAAAAGTGTGCTCAGTCTAGTGACGCACCGTGGCCAAAGCATGGCGAGCCATGCAAGGGGACAATGTATACTTATTTGGTGTCCATGTTGACCTATGACGACATAGGCACCAAAACAACATGAAAAACCTATGTCAACCTAGTAACTGTCGATCAAGCCCCAGTGGACCTAACGCTTGCATTTAATCTTCATTACTGATGATCTAGACCAGGGTTCCTCAAACTATTTTGCTCCTGGACCCCGTCAGACAATAAAAAAAATACAACAGGACCCCAGCAAGTTATGGCAAAATGGCCGCCAAATGTGAGGTAATTGAAGTAAAGTGGGTGCTATATTGACAGGCAGGCAGTGGGTAATGGTGGGATGGAAAAGGGTGACAGGGGGATGGAAGAGGGAGGCAGTGGATGTTTACTTAATGACTTAACCTGTCCTCGCTACATCCACAGACATATTAGCTGATGGTCAGCAACAAGTCGTGACCCCCTGCTTAGGTGGTGGGGACCCACCTTGGGGTCGGGACCCACAGTTTGAGAACCTCTGATCTAGATGCTGTTAACTATCTTTAGGCGTTTAGCTAGATGTAGCAATACTATGGGCCAAATCTCACGGTTTAAACTGGTCCAGGGGCGCTTGGTATGAGCTGTCCTTTCCAGCTGCTGCTTGGAACAGGATAGTCAGTCCTGAGAAATAAAAATATGCATACAGAAAAGGGGGGATAAGCAGCGCTAAAGTAAAATGGAGATTGGTTGATCTATCACAAGTAAAATATATTCAGATTAGCTGGGTATAAAGCCATAGAAATAGCATAAATGATTTAAAATAAGGTTAAAATCAGAATTTTACAATAACTACCAATCATGAAATAGGTAAGTGTCCTGGAGAGCCCTTTCCTAGATGCCCTTAAGCAGTCCCAATTGGGCCATCTGTAGGTAGAAAGAGTCCAATTTGTGTGGGGAGTGGCACAAGATGGCACAAATAACCAACTCCTAAGACAATTATGTTTTTGGCTCAATTAAATGTCTTTATTAAAAATTCAATGGGATCCAGATGAGGTCCAAAATCAAGTCTGGTAGGGATGGTTGGGTCTACAATTCAGGGACAACATGGAAAGTGTGGCAACAGTATCCTCCTAACGCGTTTCCCTACACCTGGTAGCTTTTTCAAAGGTTCATTGATGCATGAGCTGAGATGGCTTTATATACCTCACACTCTTAGGTCACATGACCAATCAGTCCTAATTAGATCAACCAATCTATTAATATACGTATCAATACAATCATTAGAATAGGAGGCAGAAAGAATGTAAAAAAGGTGAAGAAAGAATAAAATATAAACAATATAATGAGTGGAGAAGACAAATCTGTACAATAAAAAGTTCATAAAATCACTGAATTCAATTCTATCATTTCATTGAGGCCTTCAGGGTGGATAAAGTTTAGTGAGTGCATCCAAAACACCTCTTGCCTACATAACCTCCGAAATCGGTCTCCTCCCCTTGTCGTGTGTTTCACATATTCTACCCCCATGACTTCTAAACTCTGTGAATCACTGTTGTGGTGTTCCACAAAATGTCTTGATACACTGTGTGATATCACACCATTCGTTATATTTCGACGGTGCTTGAGAAACCTTATCCGAAGTTTCCTTGTGGTGCGGCCCACATACTTAAGACCGTAACCGCAGGACAAAACATAGATAACGTACATTGTGTTGCAATTAATAAAGTTTTTATGGGCTGCAATTTGTCTCCCACCAACACCTAGGATGTTTTATGTTTAGAAATGTGTAAACAGGTAGTGCATTTTTGGTAGTGCATTGTAAAATCCCATCCCTACTAGTAGAGGGTCCTGTTGTAATATATTATAGTTCTTTGTAATAATGCTTTTGATTTCTGAGTGACAACTGTTATAGGTAGTGATATAAGCTACTTCCCCCCTGTTCCCTAGGGGATTGTTTACAGTTTTCTCTTCAGGTTTCAAGAGAGAGTGCCTGTTAATAGCAGAGACTTTATCTAGAGCTTAATTAATCAGGTTCTGTGGATAGCCACGGTTTTTAAAGGCTATAGACTTATCAGATGCTTGGATTTTGAAATCTTAAAGAGAGGAGCAATTTCTCCTTACGTGGACAAATTGTCCTTTCGGGATGCTGGTTTTTCACATGAGTTAGTGTCCACTTTGATAGTGGAGGTAAGCCGGAGTCCCTACTTATTTTATAGGATTTTTATTTTTGATAACTTTATTATCATACACAGTATGGGCCACACATCCAGGAACGAGATATCAGTGGGGTGAAGTGTGTAAGTGAAATTTAGGTTATAATGATTACTGTTGAGTGATTCAACAAAAAGGTGCGCCGATTGAGCATCCCCATCCCAAATAATAAAAAGTACCACCCATAGAGGAACAGATTTGAACCAAAGTCACCCCCCCCCCCCAATGTGCCTTTCTAGCTAGACGTTGAAGAGATGAAGAGATAATTTTGATTTAAAGTTCTCCTCCTTTGTGGTCCTCAGCCGGAATTCACAACCTCAAAATTGAAACAACAAAAAATTTATAAATCGCATGTAACAAAATGGCATCAAGTGCCAAATCGTTTCAAGTCCTCCTGGGGAGCTTTAAAAGGAAATCAGGTCCGACCTGTGTATGGGACCCCCCCCCCCCCCCCAAAAAAAAAAGTAATATAACCATATAGCTAAAATGCACAGAAAGAATCTTAAAAGAATGATAAATTAAGAAAAAGGTGAAGAAAGGCGTGCACAAAATAAATAAAAGTAAAAATAGTCTGAAAAAAAAAAAAGTAATTGCAAAAGATACCATTAGAGATTTTTTGTATACATAACCAAATAGAGCTGCTTGTAAGTGATTATTGCTGTATTTAATAATGCCATGAGCAGAAAAGAAAAAGTGTTAAAGGTTAGATGAAACCTGGGAAATAGCACTGCTTAATAAAATGACCCTGATGGGGTTTTTACCAATTTGATTTTTGACAACATCTGTGTAAAAGGGATTATGCTCTCTGTATGGAACAAATATAGAATTGGCACACAATGTTATCTGTCATAAGGCTAAATTCAAGTTAAGGTAATTTGAACCTTCCATGTCATAAAGTAATACATTGTAAATCACATGGAAGGGCAGAGACACATTAGGATACTGTGTTATGTGACATAAAAAGACTCCAAGCAGTGCCATGCAGTAACAGAATGTAATAAGGCACACAGAGGGGAACAGTATCTGTAGATGCAGAATTACATTATGATATGTGACAAGCAAAGAACATTCCCTTCTTAAAGGGACCAGATTTGGCTTTAATACAAAGAATGTCTACAGAAAGCAGGGAATAGAATAGTTAAACCCTTACAGATAAGGAAAAGCATTTCCAATAAAAAAAACTATGTCCTGTAAGTATAAAAGATTTCACAAGTAAGAATGAGACAGTATGTGATTTATGATCAACATAATAAAAAATCGTCATATTTTCCACACATCTCTTAACCTTTTTTATACTTATCTGCCTTAAATGTAAGATTAAACTCCCACTGTACAGTGGGGGATACGGTCATTGGGTCACCAAGCATTAGGACACCACTAGGTTGACATGAAGGTAGGCTGACATGACTTTAGGTTGACATGGGTTAGGTCGACAGTCAAAAGGTCGACATGGTTTTTTTTACTGTTGTTTGAGCCGACATGTGCCGACAGGTGGAATTTCGTGCCCTGCTATCCACTAGGGTGTGGTGGGAGAATAAAATAGTGTGCCGAGCATAGTGAGGCACTGTACCCAAAGCATAGCGAGTACAGAGAGCCATGCAAGGGGACGTGGTGGTACATTTCGGTGTCCATGTCGACACGATATGTGCCGACAGGCGGTATTTCATGTCCTACCATCCGCTAGGGCATGGTGGGAAAAGAAAATACGTAGCGTAGCTAGGCACTGTGCCCGAAGCATAGAGAGTGTAGCGAGCCATGCAAGGGGCCACGGTGCTACGTTTCAGTGTTTATGTTGACTGTGCCGACATTCGGGTGGTAAAAAAACATGTCGGCTTTTTCATTGCCGACCTTACCCATGTCGACCTAATGACCCTGTTATCCTTTAGTCATGTCAATGTAATGGTATCGACCTAATGACTGTCGACCAACATGCTGGTGACCTAAGGATCAATACCCGTATAGTGTCATCCTCCCCTGTACCAGTCTAATGGTCCATATAAACTGGAGGTGTTCAGTAAAAGACATTGTTGAACCATTTCTCTTGAACTTTCCATTGTCCTAGAAAAACGATATTCTGCATACACACTGAACGATATAATGAACGACGAACAATCTAGCTAGAGTCTAGTAATATGCAGCTTTTTGTGAACGACTTAGCCAAAATAGAGCTGCATGTACAGAACGCATCGTTGATTGCATACACAGTGGCCGATATTTTGAACAATATCATTTAGAAGGGCCAAAATGAACGCTAGTGTTCAAAATATTGGCTAGTGTGTACGAGAAGAATGTTAGGGTCCATACACAATGGGAAAGTATGCCCAGCATGCTTGAATAACGATGATGGGGAAAATCAATGGGCTGAAAAGCACTCAGTGCAGGGCTTAAGAATGTTTCACTAGAAATTATTCTAAAATGACTTCAGACTTTCCCAAACTATCCCACTAAGATTCACTTCTGCACTGGGTCAGTGTAGATGAAACAAAAGCCATGTCCAGCCATGGTTGCATCACAAATATTCATCTTTCTTTTTCATTTTGGAGCAGACCAGACACAAGCGGAAGACACCGCATGACAGATTTATAGAGCATCGAGGAAGTGACATCACAAGTTACAGTTTCTGCCTGTGTCTCCTCTGCTAAAGTGAGATATGGGCTACCACCGGTCACTAGCACAGATAAAAGCATCAATTATCAGGAAAGGTGGAGTTTATTGAAATCATGTCCGTCTGTCTTCACGCCTACACAAATAAATACCTCTTATCAGCAAGCACACCAACAGCCGCACACCTGCACATCACAGTACAAATCCTACCCTGACACTGAACTCTACAGTAATCTTTTAAGAGAGAAAGTCACAATGATTAATCTAACATCTTAATTAATGCAAATAAACAAGGAGGGAGATGGAATGCTGCCAGTGACAGCTTGAGGGGGTGATGAAGAGCAGAACACATCTGACTGGTGCCTGGCTTTTCATGTGAAGACTGTAGCATAACAACATGTAAATATCATCAGCTTCACATCACAACCTATCCAAATATTTTCATTTCTGTGGTTCAGCAGACACTGTATACAGCTTAATCCTAGGATTTCACTATACAGGATGGGAGCGCAGGAGGAAATTAACCACAAGGAAGGTGGCATACAGGAAAAATAAAATCAGGACAGTGAAAGTTAGGAGCAGGGATTTAGGAATGTGGGACGGCAGGAGGGCAAGGGGAGACTGTTTAGGAAATGGAACATATGTTAAGAAGCACAACATAAAATGACTTTTCATTATTAAGAAGTACATGGGAGTCCAGACCAAACAGAAAACACCACAGAGCAGAACTCAGTGTCAGATGGTGGTAAGAACGTCCATGAATAAACTGAATTAGGGTACTACTATATGATTAGTACTGACAGAAATGGTAGAAACCACATGATAAATACAACAACGCAGAATGTGGGGAGAAAAACTTGACAGTAACAAACCGATAAATATGAAAACACAGCACATAAGCAGAAAAAGCCATATAACATTAAGAACAGATGAGAAAGCATTAATGAAAAATAGTGTCACAATCCATATGAACATTGCCTGGACAGTCATAATGAACTCTTGCTTAATGTTAGTACACATGGATTTCTTTGTAATATATTCCAATTGTTTTTCCTTTTAGCTCATGAGGGCACAGAACACATTTAAACTGGTTTAATATATTTCAAAGCAGGGCAGATGGGTGCTTACTATGTAACACTTGAGATAAAACAAAAATCTCAAGTTTTTCCAATATGTTAGCTATGTTTATTACCTTTGAACAATTTATTATGTGCCTTTATAACTCTGATTTAAAGAAAAAAAGCCACAAAACATACATGTAATTCATTAAATACAATACACAAAAACACATGCAAAAACAGCCTATAAAAAGACATCTGTGCAAGTTAGACTTAATGATAGAGCAAATACTAAATGGAGTGTATGTGCACACTTAATGGAGCTAAAGCTAACATAAGTAAGCACCAAGAATATTAAGAAGGGGAAAAAAGACACTGAGACAGTACAGGAAAAACCCCAGTGATGAGAGCAAATACAGAAAAAAAAGATTTCAAGTGGCACTAGACAGGACACAGTTGGCATTACAAAAGATAAAAGATGAAGTAAGAGGATTCAACAAGGGCTACTCAGGTTAAAAGAGAGATTAGTCCATAGGAAAATAGCTGCTAGCTCAGTTAGGAAAGCCAAAGACAACAGCACAGAAAGCATCTATGTAGTAGGACAAGTACAGTGACAGGAGCAAGCACAGGTAGGAGAGACACAGGAAAGGGACCATGCACAGGTAGAGGAGTAAAGGGAAGAAACACAAGCAGGAAAAGGAAAAAGGGAGCAACCACATGCAAGATAATGCACAAGGAAGAGAGCAAACGGCAGGATTAAGCACAGGGTAGATAGCCATTACATGCAGGAGAAAGCAAAGGCAATGAAGAATGCACAGGCAAAGTAAAAGTTTGAAAGAGGAAAGAAATGGGGGGAAGTGGAAAAATGCAAGGAAAGGAGTAATCACAGGCAGGAGAGAGACCACAGGGAACAAAGCAAGCACAGATAGGAGAGAGCATTGGTAGAGAGCAATAAAAAAGGGTAGAGCATTGAAAAAGGAGGAATCACAGGCAGGAGATAGCATAGGGGAAGAAGAAAGCACAGGCAGGGGAGAGCACAGGAAAAGGAGCAAGCACAGGCAGGGGAGAGCACAGGAAAAGGAGCAAGCACAGGCAGGGGAGAGCACAGGAAAAGAAAGAAAGCATTGGAGAGCAAATGGGAGGGAATAAACATTGGGAGAGAGCATTTAAAAATGGGAGAGCACTGAGATTAGAGCAATCACAATCAGGAGAGAGCACAGAAAAGGAGCAAGCACAGACAGAATATAGCACAGGGAATGGAGCAAGCTACAAGCACAAGTTTGAGAGAGGAAAGGGAGCAAGCACAGGGAAAGAAGTAATTGCAGGCATAAAGTATCATGGGAAAAGGTGCAAGCACAGGCAGGAGGAAAAGCAGTACTAAGGGAGTAAGAATGGACATGAAAGAGAACAGGGTAGCAGAGTAAGCACAAATAGGAGAAAACACGGACATGTTTTTCTTCTATTTACTAGATCATGGACAGGTGAAAGGAAGTGTAGCGGGGTTCGTACAGACAGGACACTGCACAGCTGGGGAGGAGAAAGGAAATACAACAAGAGAGCTGGTGAGAGAAAAATGACAGTATAAATATTAACTGAAAAAAAAATAAGCCATTTATTTAGCAAACTGTAAAAACAAAACAAATAAAGAATAGATAGAATATACAAAAGAAAGAAAATGTGTAAAATAAAGTCAGTTTTACTGGTGAGTAGGACAACTTAAAATGCAGAATGAAAGAGACTGTATTCCTAACAGCCACTAACATAAGCAGTACTGTACAGTTATGACGAGGTAAGGCAAATGTAATGTTCAAAAAAGCAGACAAATAAATCCCAAAAAATTAGGTGACAAAAAGAAAATATCAATATAGTAGCAAAAGCTGGGTACATACTAGACCAGTGGTTCCCAAACTGTGCGCCTAGGCTCCCTGGGGTGCCTCGGAGCACTTGCAGGGGTGCCTCAGGTTGTTGGTCCAGAACCAATTCAAATTATTTATGGTCAATGTAATAGGTAAAATCAGTGCTTGTGGCTTTCAATGATAAAATATGTGGATAAACAAAAGTGAATAATTTTCTTCACCATATAACTGGACCAAAGGATGACATTTAAGCCGAACTTTAATTATTTGTTTTATTTTTGGTAACAAAATTTTGGCCTAGGGGTGCCCTGAAAAATATTCTGATACTCTAGGGTGTCGTGATTCAAAAATGTTTGGGAACCACTGTACTAGACACATCAGCTACAT